>NC_051272.1:2474738-3074738 GCF_015220745.1 Sebastes umbrosus
ACAAACACACACACCAAATCTATTTATAGACAATATAGCTGACATTGCTGACTGTATTTCCACAATATTTGGATACATTACGCATCTCACCACTGCCATTATCATTACATGGATTTCCCCTCAGAGTGGCAGTGTGTTACATATCAAACAAGGTCACATATTTATCAAATATTTGTCCTGAATGGAGCTGTGTCCTTACTTGATTATGACATTTACCAATGGCATGTTTAATCACATTTAACACCCGATTCATCTAGTACAGTAACGAGAATTTAATATAAGGCTACGTTCACACTGCTAAATGGTTAGATCATTAACCTCTTCAAAATCTGACGGACACTATTCTGTCTTTCAGTTTTAAACGATAGTAAAGATACTGATATCGTATGAAACTATAAAACATAAGGAATCCGTTGGTACCAACCATGTCATGCTAGCTTGTCGGGGAGGAGGCTAAATAATGCAGCAAACTTACGCTAAATTTTGTGCGAGGAAAAACTGGCATGGCCATTTTCAAAGGGGTCCCTTGACCTCTGACCTCAAGATATGTGAATGAAAATGGGTTCTATGGGTACCCACGAGTCTCCCCTTTACAGACATATATGTTTCGGATGCAGTGACACAAAATGGATTGGTTATTGAAACGAAAAATTCCCGTTGGAGACAACCCAGCTCCAGTAAAAGCTCCACAGCGTGTGGTGAGGAAATATGAACCTGAATATGTTGGATTCATAACGGCAGGGAGGGATGGCTGAGGGGAAGCTGAATATTTATGTGGGTCATTACACCTGACAGTGGCATAACACATATTCATAGTGTTCCAGTTCGTCATTTATTTGGGAAGGTGGTCCTCGGGAAAAATCTTTAACAATCAGAAGTGGGCCTCAACTCCCGCCCTAGATCCCGTGGAGGGACGCTGACAGATAAGTTAGTTAAAAGTAACTCTCAACATCCTGAAATGTTGGATGAAATCTGTTTCAGTGAAGCCATATTCACATCACGATCCCACCACTCCTGGCTCCGGCTCCACACACACCTCCGAACAGAAGAATAGCCATTGCTCCTAATTAAATATTTGGCTCCCATTCTCCTCGTCCTTGTTATCATCTACTACTTATGTACACCAGCGTGCTGCGTGGGACGTCTTTATTATTGTTCTTCTGCACCTGCAGGTCAGTTCAGGACCGTGACCAGATCAATCTGGAATCTGATATTGACCACATTTAAAAAAATAATGTGAACAACCAAACAAAAAAATCATATCTGAGCAATAAATCCAAATTGAGCTCTAAGGCTTGCAGTGTGAACGGAGCCTTTGTCTACTGACAAATCTGTGTTTCATTCGACACACATTAAAAACAAACTGTACGGTATATGACGATGGTGATGATGACAGATGTATGATCACAAATTCAAACAAATTCAACCTTATTTACACATATGCATGTCCTGTGTGCACAGGACAATAAAAGCGAAGGCAAAAAACTAACATTTAGACAGACATTAAAATCTAAAAACTACACTTCACTCAGATCTGGCCGGTACAGTAAATAGTCAACACATGTCCCGTTAAATAATTCTGCAAAATGATGCAAATATTTCCAACAATGACTTCATAAATGTAATAACATTTTAATTTGAAATGCTTCCTGTGTAACATTTAAAAACAGAAACATGTGTTATGCGTTTTATTGACAGATTACCAACTCATGTGGTTTGGGTTACATTTGTGTTTGGAGCTTTTTACTCCGATCCACAAATGCGTGTTGTGTTTAAGTGCTGGTGGAAAACTCAGATGTTTGGCTTTTCATTGTATTCATGTGGAATTTTCAAGTCCACCCGAAACATACAGCAGTTTAAACATGTCATATAGTAAAGTGTATATTATCAACTTCACTGATGCTTCTGTTCTGTCAGGTCGAGCATGTTAGAGCTGTGTCTCTTCAGTGTCCTGAGCACTGTCTGGACAAAGACATGATTATCAACTCAGCCTCTTTCATAGTTTGATAACAATCAGAGAAGTCATTTGACATTACTGATGAGTAGTTATGCAGTTTTAAGAGTTGGTTGAGTCGATTTTGTTTTTTGATATTTACAAGAAAGATACCTAAAACCAAGCAGACTGCACCTTCTCAGTATTCTTCTGGTACTTTTAAATTAGGCAAGTTCGTGTATCATGAAACATGAATGTGTATTATTGTACTGAGACTGACTCGAGAGGTTAACTTACTGTATTCACAGACTGTAGAAGACTTGAGAGGAAAGAAAGAAAAGAAAGTGGATGAAGAAATCTAACATATAAAGAGCAAGAGACGGGCTCAGACAGCAAAGTTCACACCCAATACTTGGGCCTAATAATACAGTGCATGCCATTGTGCACTTCACACTTCAGTGCCGCTGCCATCCTAAGACGCAGTGCTTTCAGGCAGCCACCTGATGAGCATGTGAAGTCATTGAGCCGTTTCAGCCGCTGCCAGCCTCCCCCCCGCCTGCCTCTCGATAGCCAAGCTGAAGATGAGTAGAAATTAAATTTAGAGACGGTTCCCCGCTTCAATCTCAAAGCCTCTGGACAGAAACAAACAAGAGAAGCAGTGAAACACAAACAGCCTCTCCTCTCTCTGGCCTCGGAGAATGACAGGCATTAGAAGAACGGCTAATTTGGCTCTGAGAAAGAGAGAAGGAATGAAAGGGAGGGAGATAAAGAGGGAGAGCGGCCTTGGCTGCATTCTTTAGAAGAGCTGTTTTTCAGTAATAAAATCTGTGTCTGTTTATGTGAATGTGTCTGCAGGTCCTGCAGGGTCTAGACTACCTCCACACGAAATGTAAAATCATCCACACGGACATCAAGCCGGAGAACATCCTGATGTGCGTAGATGACGCCTTTGTGAGGCGTATGGCGATGGAGGCGACCGAATGGCAGAAAGCTGGAGCCCCCCCACCGTCTGGATCGGCAGGTAGACACACAAACACTCACGCTATGGGAATACTAAAGGAGGTATGCAACATTTTGGCAAGTTTGCTTTCTTGCTGAGAGTTAGATGAGAAGAGGCAATACAGGCTAGCTGTTTCCCTCTGTTTCCAGTCTTTATGCTAAGCTCAGCTAACTTGCTGCTGGCTGTAGCTTCATATGAAGCATACAGACATGAGAGCGCTCGATCTTCTTACCTACTGGGACACAGGGGCGTTGGTGGAGACTTTTACTGGGAAAGTGGCTGCATGTCCGCGACACTACACGCAGCATCGTAGCTGCTGAGTTAACGCTCCCAGACGGTGAACTGGAGACTCAGTTATCTGTTGTGCTCGTACACTGCGCGAGGAACAAATCTTGTCGGTTAGCGGTTAATAATCGGTTAACGAGGGTCGGTTATCGGTTAAGAACATTTTTCAAATTTAGCATCCCTAACAAGAATTAAGCCAGCGAAATCTGTCTTTATTTTAGGTTGACAACCGTTAGTTTAAAAGTTTCTCGGGAGTTCCCAGAGTCGGCGAGTTGTGTCGGACTGATTTGCATAAAGTCGCCTAGAACTCAACTTTATATGCAAATGAGAAACAGTCAACGTGACGGTCCGTCTCTCTCGAATCGCGCCGCCACGCTACCAGAATGCATTGCAAGGCTGCTTACATAGACAATGAATGGGAAGCTTGGAAAGGACGGATCCTGTGGACACGTACCGTCACTTTTGGCGAGAAAGCCAATAAAGATATTTACCGAAATATAAAACTATTTCTTATAATTTTGCAATTTACATGGTTTTTCCCCCAAAATGTTGCTACCAAGTTAGCATTTATTTTACTTGGTAAATTAAAACATGTATAACTTTGGCAGCAGCATAGCTCCACAGAAACCCAGCATGCAGAGAAGTCTGTTGATTTAGTGTTTTATTTATGCAAGATGTGCAGCTTCTTCATAGACATTTCAATTTTAGGTAAAAGGGGAAGCTTGCAGTTCATGTTGTAGGTTAATAGCTCATATTCCTGATTTGATGTTGGCATTCATAGTCAATGCAAATAAATCATGAATCGTCAATAATGTAATAAATCTCTTTTTTGTTTGATATGTTTTTAACGAATGAAAAAAATGTTTAATATTGAAGTGCTCAGGAAACAAAGAGGAAGCCTTTTGTGCCTTCCCAGTTCCTCGCTTTTTCATCTCCTGTCACCGAGTTCCTCCACTGAAAAGAAAAAAAAGGCGAGTTCTTGACAAACTCGACATGAACCCTGTCCTCCCGGTGAACCCCCACATGAGCTGTCTATTGCTTGCATCAGCGGATGGAGTCTCTTTGAGCCTCAGGGTAACCAATTATACTGCTTACATTTCTACACAATTTAAAGGGAGGCACAGAAGCATCAACTGTCAACACAGAAGGGCTCTGGTGGCGACTGAAGAGGCAAAATAACCAACATGTTTTATTGTCATTAACATTTGCGGACGTGCTTTTTATAGCAAAAATGTCCTTTTTTTCTGTTTCATTTGACATCTGTGATGTGTTTCAGGAAAGATTGAAGGAACGAAGGACAAAAATGGCAACATACTTTGGATTGTTTGTGTTATAACAAGTTTATTTAGGAATATTTTTGGTGTTTTATATATTATTGCACCCTCAGTAGATGACACTAAAATCAATCCTAAAATGTATATTTTGTGCACCACTTTGTCTGTTGAGCGTGAATATTACGAGCGCATTTATGGAAAATATGAAAAATGTATGTGTGTATATATATATATATATACAGTATGTATGTGTGTGTGTATATATATATATATATATAAAAACAAATATTAAAAAAAAATATATATATATATATATATATATATATGTGTGTTTATTACCCACATTGTGATTGTTGTCAGATGATGGAGGTGACAGATATTGTACTATATAGGAGCTACATTCTCAGCCACGAGAAGAATAAACCATAATGTTATGGATCTGGGACAAGAGAAGAAGGTCTGTGGGAGTGTGAAGGATCTTTTTCTTCATTTCACCTACAGATTCTGTACGTACCGGGTGTATAAAACAATCTCTTTTCCAGGCGAGCGGGATGTTGAACGTGGTGTGAACTCAGTTGTTGTTGTTGGTTTGCCGGATTGATGTCGGTGAAAAGTTTGAAGCCTCTGATTGTTGTTGTTTTTCTTTGTGTCTGTCAGTTAGCACAGCCCCCCAGCTCAAACCGGTGAGTACAACAGATGTGAGTATGAAATGAGAGGAGTGCACACACACACACACACACACACACACACACACACACACACACACACACACACACACACACACACAAACATAAACACACACACACACAAAGTCAAAAATAAGGTACAGCATTTCACACTGTTTGGTGTGATTTCTGTGATAGCTAGCGGCGGCACAGTGAGCGTACTGAGTGCACCACAATATTTATAGGCAATCCTCAAAATGTTTTCAGGTTTTTAAACTGGTTTCAAAGCTCCTACTGCTCTACTTTAACAAAGACGGATGTTTAAGGAATCCCTAATAAATTACGCAATTTGCAAACTTTAAAAAATACCAAACTAGATGCAGTAAAATTGGAAATTTGCATGTCACTGTCAGAGGAACTTTCTTTTATATAATATACAGTCGATGCATCTCCAGAACGTAAAAAAAAAAAGGTTTTCAGCTTTTTTTTTCTTCACATAATCAAATAAGATAAGATAACATATTCCTTTATTAGTCCTGCAGTAGGGACATTTGCAGTGTACAGCAGCAAAGGGGATAGTGCAAAAAACAAGAAGCATCAGCTAACACAGTAAGAAAAGAGCTAAACAAAGTGTAACAAATATGAACAATTTAACTATAAGGAAATATAAAAATAGGAGCAGAAATTCAGAGAGACATATAATATTTATTATCCATATACAGTGGAGGTGTTAGTGGACATTACTCACAAATCATCACCCACAATTCAAATAAATATCAAAACGTTTTACTTCTTGAATACCTCGTACTCACTCGTGTCCCCCCCCTCTGTGACTCCTGTTTTTTTTGTCCCAGGTGGGGAAGATCTCCAAGAACAAGAAGAAGAAGCTGAAGAAGAAACAGAAGCGCCAGGCCGAGCTGCTGGAGAGGCGGATGCTGGAGATCGAAGCTCTGGAGAGAGAGGCCGAGAAGAAGGAGGAGAGAGCCAAAGACGGGGAAGAAGAGAAAGAGGAGCACGAACGCGACCCGTCCTCGCCGCTGCAGCCGCCGACGCCGCACCTGGGCCCCAGCATGGCCCTGGGAGAGAGCGACGAGGACGACGACGATGAGGAGGATGGGGAAGACGAGGAGGAGGAGGGAGGAGAGAGAGAGAGGGAGAGGCCCGTCAGGTTGACCAATCATACATGTGAGTCAAGTTTACCAACCGTAATACGATAAATACAGCATGATGCTGAATTAGCATCACAGAGCTTTACTAAATATTGAGATGTGTTGCGGTATTGACGAAAACCGTGATATATATTGATATAATGTTACTAATACACATATGATAATGTGTAAATAATCATGCACCTCTTAAAGCTACAACTTTAAAGGGACTCTATGTAAGAATCAGAAATGTCTTGTTAACAGCGACACCTGTGACCGTGAAGTCAACGAAAGTCACCGTCGGGCTCGCGCTTGCTCGCTCTACATAGACATGAACGAGCATCGCTCAAAACAGTGAGGCGACACACGTCAGCTAAAAGCACAATATCACTCTATATTTCAGCTGCTTGGCAGTAATGTTAGCTGATCAGACGAAGGTCTCTCCATGAATCAATGCTGATCCTAGTGTTGGCTTTTCCTGCCTCAGCCTCCCGACCGCGGCCGGAGGGAACAGGGGAGACACCGGAGTTTTGGTTGGAGACGATAACGTTTCTCTCTGCGGAGCCCCGTCACTTCACAAGACACGGGAAACCTCTGTTGGTCTGGACGAGCTGCAGCAGTTATTTCTGCACAAACGTCCACTGTACATTCACTAGGGGGGCGGCTGTGGCTCAGAGGGCAGAGCAGGTTGTCAACCAATCAGAAGGTTGGTGGTTCGATCCCCGGCTGCTCCGGGTCACATGTCGATGTGTCCTTGAGCAAAACACTTAACCCCAAATTGCTCCCGAAGGCATAGCCATCGGTGTGTGAATGAGTATTTAAATTAGATCCTGATGGGCAAAGTTGGCACCTTGGCAGCCTCTGCCATCAGTGTATGAATGTGTGAATAATGACATGTAGTGTAAAGCGTGGTCGGAAGACTAGAAAAGCGCTATATGCTGTATATAAATGCAAGTCCATTTACCATATGATACCAGTATCTTCACTCTAGCTTTAAAACTGACCCCGGTACACCCTCTGCAAGATCGATTGCGTTAAAGAAATTAGTGGCGTTAAAACGATTTTGCATTAACAGCCCTAATTTAAAGTCACCAGGTTGTTATCTTTAGTCGTTTAACATACTTGACGTTGAGGTGTTTATTCTTCATTTTAACGGTGCGATGTACAGTCCAGTCTGTTTACTGTATTCAGGTTATCAGCGACTAGAAAGGTTTTTTAAAGCAAAGATCTGCAGCCTGATTGAGTGTGTGAGTACGTGTACGTAGGTTTGTGCAGTCTGTCTTTGAATGAATAGAAGGTGGAGTGGTTCCAACCGCTCGGCCCACGCTAGTCCCGCTGCGTATATGGAGGCTCGGCTGATTCACAAAAAAAAAAAAAAAGCAGCTCTGTCTCCCTCCTCCACCTTCTGTCTCTTCACCTTGTCTCTTGCCTCCTTCTCTCCAGCCTCTTTCTTTACTCGCTGCCTACACTTTGTCTTTCATTGCGTTTATATCTCCTTCCCACCCACTTCCTCTCTTTAACTGTTTTTCTCTCTGCTCTCTCCATGTTAGGCGCAGCACCTCCCCAGGAGCAGAGCAACGCACTCCACATCTCTGATGAAGACCCCGACGAGGAAGAGGAGGAGGAGGATGAGGAGGAGGAGGATGAGGAGGAGGAGGAGGAAGAGGAGGAAGAGCCCACGCCTACCGTTGAAAAAGATGCCCCCATTCCCTCCAATACAGATGAAGGTAATGTAGATCAGACACAAGCAGAGGTAGAGGACGAGGATGAGGACGAGGAGGGCGAGGAGGAGGAGGAGGAGGAGGAGGAGGAGGGATTAAAGGGGGCAGAGGATGGGAATGAGGAAGAGGAGAAGGTAGAGGAGGAGGAGCAGGAAGAAGAAGAGGAGGAGAAAGAGACTGAAAGAGAGGAGAACGAGAAAGAGGAGCCAAAGACTGAGAACAAAACAGAGGAGGCAGCAGTGGTGGAGGATAAGGAGTCAAAGGAGCAGGAGGGGCAGGATGAGGAGGACGAGGAGGAGGAAGAGGAGGAGGAGGAGGATGATGATGACGACGACGAGGATGACGACACGACCACGGAACTCCTCACGGCCTCCACCTCCCCCATCAAACCCCACAACAACAAGAGCAATTCGGTCAAAACCAACGGTCACGTTCTGTTGGGATCGGAGGGACTGAAACCGAAACCCGGCAATCCGCCGCCTCCATCGCCGACCCCCGAGCCTCTCCTCTGCCCCCTGGTGGAGTCCGAGCTCAGCTACACGGACAGGGACAACTCTCTCAGCTCCGGTTACGAGCTGTATAACGGCGACCTGGGCGAGCCGGGGCTGACCAACGGCGGCAGTGATCGTGATCGTGATCGTGACCGTGACCGTGACCGTGACCGTGAACGCCATCGGGCCACCGTGCCTATCTTCCCCGACCTGCCCTTGGATCCCATGCCGGGAAACCCCATTTCCGTAGGAACGGTGGACATCGGAGCAGGCCGGTCGCCCAACAGCCCCGTCGCTGACCGCAGTCGCACTGTGTCGTCCTCGAGCACGGGAGACACACCCAAAGGTAAGACGTGGTTATCCACTGATTTACACACACAAAATGATTATTTTCACACATAATTATTTAATTACTGAGTAAATTTACATTTACTCATTTAGAGTACTTTCACTAGAACTCTTATTTCATTGCTTACACTATATTTTGCATCCTTTATCCCGCTGTCAGCCAATCAGAATCTAGAATTATGTTTTGGTATGGTATAAGAAATAAATAACCACATGAATAAACTGTGTTAATATAAAAAAAATAAAAAATACCTAAGAATTTGTCAAATAATTTAAGACAAATTCAACTGATTATTATGATATATTATTTAATCATTCTAACTCTCAAGAGCTTTGCAGGAGTATATTTTAATTTCATTACAGACAATTTTTTTTGAAAGTTCTCTTCATCAAAAGTCTGTTTTTATTTCATAAAATTGTAATTAAATTAAATTTAATTAATTCAAATAAAAATGTTTTCCTAAAAATAAGAATAACTAATTATGATGTAATAACTCTTACCAATAAGTTGAATGTGAATAATTTCTTTAAATATTTCACAATTTATTGGTTCATTTATATATTTTACACATTTTAATCATGTGATAATTTATTTAATAATGTTTTTTTTCTTTTAATTTATAATACTGAACACGTTGGGGCTCCATAATTGGAGTGGGATATCGCCTGTCAATTCTTTTCATTCTGTATTTATCAGATTTATTTCATATTGTAACAACAAAGGATTTAATGCTGCCTGATTTATGCTTCCTTCTTGCCAAAATCTCTATTGAAAAGGAAATTTGAATCTTGTAAATTACATGTAAATGATAATTCTACTTGGATAGATGACGAAAAGGAAAAAAAGCATAATGATAATTAATTTGGATCTTAGGTGAGGTAACAGTAACTGTGTTTTGATTTTCTATCTTATACATCATAGCTGCCTGGGAAGATCATACAGTTCAGTTGCTCATTATTACATTTTAGCGTCCACATAATCTCCTCTGGGTATTATTAATGACTCACCACCACCATTACTCATCCACCTACAGTGTTCATTATATTATCGTTAACTCAGACTCTAACTTTCTAGCTCCAGGGTCACTTCTAAGTTCACATCTCAAGAGCTTAAAGTAGGCGAGATTGGAGCAAATATGATTAAAAAAAAGTTATTTTTATAAAGCGGTCGCTATATCGTGACATTAAAGCTGCAGTAGTCAGTATATTTTTGGCATCATTGGGCAAAAAGTCCATAATAACCTTTCATCATATTGTAATTCAAGTGTTCTGAGAGATAACTAGACTTCTGCTCCTCCTCATGGCTCTGTTTTCAGGCTTTAGAAAATCTAGCCCGTGACGGGAGACTTTGACCAATCACAGGTCATTTCAGAGAGAGAGAGCGTTCCTATTGCTGTCCAGCTGCCGTCTATGAGAGCTGGCTGTCAATCACTCGCGAACACCGACCAAACGGTCAAACTAGGCAGCGCTGATCAAATATGAATCAATATTCTGTTACGTTAATGTCTATTTCTCTCCTCAGATGTTCTCAGAATCATCTTGTAGTGCACGGTTTAGCTGGAACATGAGAACGTTTGTGACGCGGCCGCCATGTTGGAAATCTCTTTAAGGAACGCCAAGTTCCGGTCACATGACCGGAGCACAGCCAATAGGAACGCTCTCTCTCTCTGAAATGACCTGTGATTGGTCAAAGTCTCCCGTCACGGGCTAGATGTTTTAAAGCCTGAAAACAGAGCCATGAGGAGGAGTGGAAGTCTAGTTTTCTCTCAGAACACTTGAATTACAATATGCTGAAAGGTTATTATGTAATTTTTGCGCAGTGATGTCAAAAAATATACTGCCTACTGCAGCTTTAAATAAGGATTTTAAACAAAACTGTTCTCAGCGAGTGCAAACACCAGGTAAAGTTAGTGACACAACGCTCCAAATAGGTCGTCAGGACTAAGTTAGGAATTGATTCTTTGTTGTAAGAGCTGAAGAGTTCCTGGTCTATAATAAATGTATATTATGTGGTGTGTTACATGGAAGCTAGTTGTATGTTTTTATCTACTGTGGAACTGCCAGACAGAGTCAAGAACAAATTTCCCTATAGGGACATTAAAAGTATATCTTATCTTATCTCTCTTTATTATTACATTAGAGTGTGTAAACTCTTCTTATCTCTACTTCCTGTGTGTGTGTTAACCCTGTTCTTTCCCACTCCGTCCCCTCCCAGTCAGGGCCAGAGCTGCAGATCTCCTGATCAACCCACTAGACCCGCGCAACGCCGAGACTATTCGAGTCAAAATCGCTGATCTTGGAAATGCCTGCTGGGTGGTAAGACAGGGATTTGATATTACTTTATTTGGCGCATATTTTTTTAAAGGTCCAGTGTGTTGGATTTCAGGGGATCTATTGGCAGAAATAGAATATAATATTCATAACTTATGTTTTCATTAGTATTAGGGCTGTCAAAGTTAACGCAATAATAACACTGATTTCTTTAACACATTAACACAACTTGCGATTTTTAGGTTGTAGCGGGTTCAGTTTTTTTTTTTTTTAAAGCTAAAGTGAAGATACTGGTATCATATGAAACTAGAAAACCTGATGATTCCATCGGTAGCTTGTCATGAAGGACAGACATGCCCACTTTATGATAATCACATGCAATTTTTTCATGCAGTATAATATATAATATATATGATATTTCTGCATACTGGGGTCCCTAAACAGTCTCTGAATTACATAAATTGGGTATCACTGTAAAGCTGAGACTCTTGTGGATCCAATGAGCCCAACTGGATTCATGTGTGATGATGTTAGTCCTCATAGGAGACATGCATTGTAATAAGACCATTTTTTGAAACGTGACCTCACTGTATAAAATGACCTGTGGTGACCTCTAGGATAATCACGGCCTTATGAAACTTTACCGCCACAAACTAGAGACCTAGAGCATTCAGAGGATGGATGGATCAGACTAGAGACCTAGAGCATTCAGAGGATGGATGGATCAAACTAGAGACCTAGAGCATCCAGAGGATGGATGGATCAAACTAGAGAACTAAAGCATTCAGAGGATGGTTCGGATCAGACTAGAGACCTAGAGCATTCAGAGGATGGATGGATCAGACTAGAGACCTAGAGCATTCAGAGGATGGATGGATCAGACTAGAGACCTAGAGCATTCAGAGGATGGATGGATCAGACTAGAGACCTAGAGCATTCAGAGGATGGATGGCTTTCCTAGCTAGATTGACAATAAGGAGATTTCTGAGCAGTTTCCACAACAGAAGTGCTCATCATCCAATCCGCCAAAAAATTTAATTCTTGCAGAAATCTCCAAATGTCCAAAGTTTTTGATCCCAAATCACAGCATGTCTTTTTCTATGGTGTTCCTCAAGGTCTTGGTGTCTTAATGTGGTATTTTGGAGGGATTATTGATCATTTTTATCAATTCTTCAGTGGTAAAAAAAATTGTTAAATTTAGCACCAAATCTGTGTAACAAATGGTATCAACCCCAAAATTGATACCATTTTATGAGACATAAGTGAGCATGGGAATGCCACATATACTTATATCATAATGTTCTAAACCCTTATACACTTTTACAATTAATTTTAATTAAATAATCCATTCATTCATTCATGTTTATTTCTGATTAATAACTAGAACAACTTGACACACAGTGCTGAGCTGCATCTCAAATTAATCTTCAGGTTCACAGCTTTCAGATGATGATCACCACTTCTATGTGACATCTACTGTTGACCTGCTATCTCCCCCTAAACACCCCATGGACCCCTTTAAAAAAAGACAAAAACGGGTCTATTGTGGGTCTCAGAGGGTTAATTTTATTATCGACATTTCAACCACCTCCTCTGGCAAAAATTCAAGGTGGGTGCCATAGGCTGACGAGACACTAGGGGGCAACGAGAGTCGTTGTTGTTGTTCATGTTTTTTTTCCTCTCCAGCACAAGCACTTTACAGAGGACATCCAGACGAGACAGTACCGTTCCATTGAAGTCCTGATAGGAGCTGGTTACAGCACGCCTGCAGACATCTGGAGTACTGCCTGCATGGTGAGGATACTGTACATTACATACTGTACATATATGATTCCTTTTAAATTATACACACACATACACACTCAGCAAAGACTTGTTTACAGTACTCTGTTTGGTCTCTTGCAGGCTTTTGAGCTGGCTACTGGAGATTACTTGTTTGAGCCCCACTCTGGAGAGGACTACTCCCGTGATGAGGGTGAGTATTTACATCTTTATGACGTACACACACACACTTTTAATTTCCAAATATAGAAACTCCTCATTTGAAAGTATTCCACTGGGGAATCATAGCTGAATATTGTATCTCAAGACTGCAGGCTTCATCTACAATATATTCTAGATGTTGACTAGAAGATGAAAAAGAGCTAGTAGTGAGGGGGAAATGTTTCACAGTAATACAAAAGCAAAGTGTCTTAAATGTCGTATTAATGTTCTAATTAAAAAGTTTAATCAAGTCAATGTATTTTCATAGGAAAATTTGTGTTTGTGTGCTATTTATCCTCAATTTGCTTTACAGATTTTCTCCATTGTTCAGATGCATTGCTGCTGCTAACTGTCAGTCACAGCTTCAAATGCATTCACTTCACTTTTAGTAATTAAATTTGAAAAGGACCTATTATGCTTATCTTCAGGTGCACACCTGTATTTTGGGTTTCTCATAGTACGTTGACATGCTTTAACGCTTTATTTCAGCTGGCACACTGTTATATTCGGTCCGCTGAACCAAACTCTTCGGACTCCGCTCCAGCTCCGCTCTCACTAGCTTTGTTTGAGGGCGTGCCAAACTAGCCGCTAGGCAGGTATTATGCAAATGTGTTACTTGGTGACATCACCACATCACGGCAGAAAAGGCGGGACTTCGAGCAAGGCGGTTCAGGCAGTTCAGGCGCAGTGTTTCTGTCGGGGAGAGTAATGGTACGTGTCCACCGGGGAGTGACTAGCGCTCAACTTTATGCAAACGGCCGTCGTGACACTACGTCTCTCGAATCGCGCCACCACGCTACCAGAATGCATCTCACGGCTGCTAACATAGACGATGAATGGGAAGTGCGAAAAGGACGGATCCTGTGGACACGCACACATTACTCCCTTTGGTGTGGACTTTGGGCTTTGTAACTTTGCAGACCTTTTACATTCACAAAAAACTATATAACGCACTGAAGGAAAGGGAAAAATCACAAAAGCACAATAGGTCCTCTTTAATACAAGTGCAGACACGGACTACAGATTTTTTTGTTGCAACATTTTCTTTTTAGACGTTTAGAAGTGTTTGATTTTGTTGATTGTACCGTATGGGGAGTTTTAAACATGCATTTGTTGTTTTATAAGCATGTCATCTATTATCAGTGGTAGTTTTATATACAGACTTTTGAATAAATTATCCAGTAAGTTATTATGATTTTAGTTGTACATACAAATCTAATTTTGACAACGTCATAGCAGACGAATCCTGGTGCACCCCCTGTGATCTTTGACGCCCCCCTAAGGGAGACCCGGATCCCGCCAGGTCGGGAACCATTGATCTACTGTATATAAAATTGGAGTTTTTGTTTCTAACAATGCATCTGAACAATGGACACAAACTGTGATAGATCAGTACCAGTATTGTAAATTCATTCATTGATTCATTCATTTATAGTTTAAACAATAGCCATCCCTCTCCCCCAACCCCCTATCCACTGTCAACTATAAATCCTGTCCTTTTATTCTGCTGCTATGCCTCCTCTCATCCTCACCCTACTGTACGCGCACACACCTGAATGGTTCAAATGTTATAGATACACAGGGAGCTCACACAACTCCTGTCGTTGTGCTCAATGTCTAGTTCAGCGGTCAGCAACCTGCAGCTCTTCAGCTCCTCTCCAGTGGCTCCCTGTGGAGTTTTAAAAATGGAAATGAATAAGTGTTTTTTGTTTACATTTTCATTTTTATTTATCATTGTTGTAGGTCTATGGTACGACGGTACGACGGAGTATTAGGGCCACATTGAGGAAAAAAAAAAAAAAATTTGAGATTTCGAGAATGAAGTCATAATATTATAAAGTAATTTTACGTGTTATTTTGTTTTTTTCTCATAAAGTTATGACTTTATTATCTTAATATATTAAAAAAAAAAAATCTCGTAAAGTTATGACTTTATTCTCGTAATATTATGACTTTTTTTCGTAAAGTTATGACTTTATTATCTTAATATTCTGACTTTTTATCTCGTAATATTATGACTTTATTCTCGTAATATTAGGACTTTATTCTCGTAATATTACGACTTTATTCTCCTAATATTACAACTTTTTTCCTCGTAAAGTTATGACTTTATTCTCGTAATATTACGACTTTTTTCTCGTAAAGTTATGACTATTATCTTAATATTGCGACTTTTTTTTCTCATAATATAACGACTTTATTGTGTAAATCTCAGATGTTTTTTCCTTCAATGTGGCCCTAATACTCCGTAGTGCATTGTCTCTTTGGCCCTCACTGCATTAGACTTATATACTATATACTTAGACTATAAACTGTGTAACCTTCATCACAATGCTCCAGACAGATTTTTCTTTTTTGCCTAATATGGCTCTTTTGATAGTAAAGGTTGCTGACCCCTGGTGTCGCCATAACAGGTCAGTTCACAAGAAACCGTAAAACGGTGACTGTGTCCTATAGTCCTGTATATCCTGAGTATATGAGCGTCTATATCCTGATCACATGTTGCTCCATCAAGCAACACAGTCCCTATATTTGCACCCTCATCCTCACCTCCATCTCTTCATCTCCTGTGATCTGTAATCTAACCAGCTCATTGTGTTACTTTCCTCATTGCATGTGACACATTTTTTGCACGTTTTGCACAGGTAATAAGCCAGTGTTAGCCAGTTTTATCGTGACGTCTTAATTTACTCCTTTTGATCTCCCGCCGCTGACGCCAAATTGAAAAATCTAGCTTCGGGTTTCCAGTTCATTCAGTTCATGAATGTGAATGCATGTGACTTTTATTCTGATCATTTCATTTCATCATCTCTGCTGTGGAGGCACAGCTCACTAACACAGAGTTTTTCTCCTTTACTGTCTGTGACTGTCTCTTTTTTCCTTCCTCTTTGTATTCCTCCCCCCGACCCCTCTGTGATCTTTTTCTACGTCTCACTTCCTGTCCCTGTTTTTAATTTTCCTACCCACAATCCACCCTCTTTTCAATTTCCTTACATTTTACTTTCATCTCTCCTTCCCTTTCATTTAAGTTTCCCCTTCCTTCTCTTTACCCTTTCTCTCTTTTTTTTATGGCGTCCTTCTTCCTTTTTCCTTCCTCCCCTCCTCTCCTCCCACCTCCCTCTCTCCTCCATAGACCACATAGCCCACATCATAGAGCTGCTGGGCTGTATTCCGAGGCACTTTGCACTCTCTGGAAAATATTCCCGGGAGTTCTTCAACCGAAGAGGTAGCGCTGACTAGAGAGCTGGTGGGACTGGGACACACAGATGTCTAAAAATGGACAGACATGGACACTGGCAGACAGTCGGGACACCATATAAACTTAAAGCTTATGTTGCTGATTTCATTAAATCAAATTGTGACTGAAAACAGTGACAACAATCTTCCTCAGTGTGTCCATGCAGTATCCCAGAGGCAGCAGTGTGTGTCAGTCCCACGCAGCCAGTCGTGTTGATGTGTGTGTGCATGCTGTAATGCTGAAACCGTGCCTGTTCCCCTCTGTGATGTATGTGGTGGTGGGCAGACCACATCGCTCTGATCATGGAGCTCCTTGGGAAGGTCCCGCGCAAAGTGTTCGCTGTCGGGAAGTTCAGCCGAGAGTTTTTCTCCAAGAAAGGTAAACAACACTGTGGTTGGTGGTTGGTCAGGTGTACTGTAGCTGTAGCTGTAGTAACAGGAGGAACTGCGTAGATGTCTTCAGATCAAGCTCTTTGTGTAGTAAAGTTACCGTAGTACCGCCACAGTATTCTGAATTAAGTCAGTTCAGATAAGTTTCAGGTAAGTTGTCAATCACAGCAAACATGCAGGATTACTTGTAGGGCTGGGCGATAATTCATTATTATAGTTTATTCATTTTTTATTGGTATTATATCATCATGTTATGATCACGTTGTATTTGAGTTTCAGGCTTTCAGATTTCACTTTTTTTGTCTCCAGTAAGACAACATCTTTTTGGATTGAAGGAATAAGAACACACAATAAATAAAAAACACACTAATAAATAAAGGCAAACTCGCTCTGACCTGAAGTAAAGAGACATTATTCACAAAAATATGCTCACTAAAACATACATCACAAAAAAGAAATAATCATTTGACTTAATTTTGTCCAAATTAATGAATCCAAGCAAATCATGATAAAAAAAACAAAACAAAATGAGATATTGAAGGTTTTGTTGCACACATTTTAAGTTTTTTTTCTGATTTAAAGTACAAGATTAGTACACAGTTAATTTCTTTGAACATCAATTTAATTATTTTACATGTGATTGTCGCCAATATTTCCCACGTTGTGACATATCAGTACAGGAAAAATGTTCTTAATATTGTAATAATGATTTCAACTTTATCGCCCATCCCTATTCAATTAGCATTTTAATACTTTTATGTGATTGTCTTAATCATCTGGCACTGGAATGCAGCAAAATAGTCAGTTTGATTCACTAAAATCAGAAGTTATTTTTCTAAATAATCTGAAAATATATTGTTATCTTAAGATATAGACTCCAGCAGAGCAGCAATAGATAGTCAGATGTTTAGCTTTCTTTTCAGCAGTTTAATTTTGTGTAAACAACTAATTAAACCTAGAAGTAATTAATCACCAAACACTGGATATCAAAGTTAGGATCAATAACTTTAAAGCCTCCACACTTTAAAGAAGTCTACTCTGGCAGTAACATCACAATAGAAGTATTAACAATAAGAATGACAGTAAAGTCAGTAACTCACAGAACAGCAAAGCTTTTACTGCATCTAAGGTCTTTGACACGTCTGTGATTCTGCTCTTCTTTGAGCCTGGTAAGTGTGTGTGGATCTGTGTGTGTTTGGTACAGCTGATAACCCCGTGCACTCTCTCATTTATTCCCTTTTTTCTTTTCTCTCGATCTCCTTCCTCTTTTTCTGCTCATATATTCTTCATAATGTGTCATGAGACCTGAATATTCTGCCTTTGATGTTTGTCTCTATCTGAGGTCTGAGTGAGCCTGCACTCCATGTCTCAATGTTCTCCCCTTTTATCCCTCGGCGCTCTGTTAATCTGGTCTGACTTTCCCGCTCTGTCTCTCTCTCTGTGGGCCTCTCCTGTCTGCCGCGCTGCCTTCGGCCGTGCCGTGCAGTCGAGCGGCTTCGTTACCTCGTTTCCTTCGTGCACACCGATCTGTGCATTGATTGGGGACAAAACAATTGAAACATGCTTGCACACACTTTTATAATACCTAAAGGTTATAGACATACTGTCATTTGTGACAAGCAGTGTCTCCATTAATGCAAAAGAACAAAACAAAATGTTGTTGTTCCTTGATCAATACAATATAAGGGAAGTCTTTATGGTTTCCTTTCTCCCATCTTGTGTTCTCCAATCAGTGTATAGGAAGGAGAGGTTACCATGGCGGCCATGGTTTCAACTGGACCTCCATCGTTAATCATCCTCTCATACTTTTCCGTCAGTCTTGTGCTTCCCAGCCAATCATTTTCCTCCTCTCTTTAATAACAATAAACACCTTCCTCTCCTCTCCTCGTCTGTTTCCATTACGTCGCCACTTCTCTCTGTCTTTCTCTCTCTCTATCCACCTCTCTCTCTCGCCCTCTGTTCTTGTGGTTTTGCGGCCAAGAACTCTACAGGTTTTCGGTCCATCATTGCAGCACCTCACTGAGTAGCACACTTCCAAACAGAGAGGCCGGACTAATCAGTGAAATCAGCTGCTGTAGTGTTTGGCTGGAGCCTGCAGAGTCATGGCCTGCTATGGCGTCGGATTAAAGAGTCCGTTCACCCAAATAACCAACAAAAGAAATCTACTTACCTCTTGTGGAATCAGGCCGTGCAGATAGTTGTGTTTGTGAGCAAAAAATTACAGAAAAATAGCACTTGAAAATTCAACAGCAACATCTTTTTTGTTGTGGTTACTCTAGATTAGAGGTTACCATATTCATACCTAAAGAATAGATACAGATACCGAGTCTTGTTGTATTGATACTAGCTTCAGTTAGATCTTCTTATGTTAGATCATGTTCTTTCTGCTGCGACATTTTCAATTTACCATTAAAACTGTGTTTTAAAGGGACAGTGTGTAGGATGTTGTGGCAACCAACTAAATACCCCTTAGCTCATTCCTCCCTTTCCAAGACTGGTTAACGTGAGCCGCAGAGTGCAAAACCGTGGTAACGCCGCTCACCTCGCTCAGAGTTCACCCTCACCATAATAACACTACTTTAGGAGCAACAGAAGTCAGACGACGGCTGGCGGTACCACGGTTTTACACTCTGCGTCTCACGTGAAAGTCTCTCTCTAGAGCCAGAGTTTGGTTTGTCCGTTCTGGGCTACTGTAGAAACATGTTGGACTCTGTGAAGGGGACCCGCTCCCTACTGTATGTAGATATGAAGACGAAAACAAAACGATTCTTAATTTCAGGTGATTATATACTAATGAAAACATAGTTATGAATATAATATTTCAGTTCTGCTAATAGATCAACCCGAAATGTTAGACACTGTTTCCTTAAACATGCATCTGATGAAGTGATTAACAGAGAAAAGGAAAAAGACGTGCCTGGTGTTTGGATAATCTCTCTGGTGAGGAAAATGTAGTCAGCATCTTATTAATGATGCATTCACCTCATAAAATCATGACAAAACTCTCTGCATGGGTAGATATCACTAGAGTTAAACGATAAGGCTGGTGTTATACTATAATTTTCTTATTTCAACAAATCCAATGAAAAAAACAAAACCAACAAACCGTGTCTGTCAATACTTTCTGAATTTCCTTCTCCATCTGTGGCACTCAGCCCAAAGTCTGTTTGTTCATACTGATAATGTAAACCTTTAAAAATGGGTCATAAATATAGAGCGCTGCAGGGATGACAGATTTTTGTAGGCCAACCAGGAAGTTAGCATCGCCCTGGTTCCCTCCACAAAAAGCCAGTGGGAGTTTTTCATTGGGTTTTGGATTATTGCAGAAAATCAGCTCTGTGGTAAACAATATTTATGATACTTACACGTTTTGTTCAGCCAGTTAATTCTCACAAATGAACATGAAGTAAAAAGCTAACGTTTGGCTATAAACAAACTGCACCTCGGTCGCATGAGCGTGAGTATACACAACGAGGCTGTAAAGGAGGACGAGTCGGCGTGATGACGTTTAGTAGTCTCACATAAAAGCTTCAAAATTCACAAGTGGGATATTTACTGACGTATTTTATATCATAGCACATTAAAATCTCTTAAGCTTGTGTTAACCACAGACCTTATTTCAAGCATCTAACTAAAAACCCATTTAAAAACAACATTGACTTCCAGACGAGGGAACCGGAAGTGCTAAAATGCGAACTCATTTCGGGATTTAGGACTCATTCCTGAACCACTTTATATAGTTTAATTTTTTCTAAAAAGGCTAAAACAGCTGGGCACTGTACAGTAGATTTTTAGCAAACGTTACTTAAACATGATTACATTTTAGTTGTTGGGGACTATTTTCAGCTGTGCATTAATACACATTTGGTGAACTATTGTATATTAACAGAAGACGACATATGTGGAACTTACACATAAGTCACAGTGCCCATCATCGTAATGAAGGAACATGTCAGCTAGTACCGGTGTGGCTCATTGATGTTTATGGACAACAATGGAGCTCCATCGGAATGAGCTATATCAGGCTTTGGCTACACAGATAATACTTGTTTTTTGTTGAAAACAAGTTAAAAAGACTGAATATCACCAGTGTTATTGTGTTTTTTTGATAATTTGGGTGAACCGACCGTCTAGTCTTCGCCACGCTCTCTTCTCCTCACATCCTCCTGCTGTCATTGACTCTGCTCCCTATCGCCCCCTGCAGGTGAGCTGAGGCACATCACCAAGCTGAAGCCGTGGTCCCTGTTCGACGTGCTGGTGGAGAAGTACGGCTGGGCGCACGAAGACGCCGGCCACTTCACCCACTTCCTTCTGCCCATGCTGGAGATGGTGCCTGAGAAGAGGGCCTCGGCTGGCGAATGCCTCAACCACCCCTGGCTCAACTCGTAGCCGCGATCTCTGATCAGACACCCTCCTCCCTTTGTCCCCCCCAACAGTTAGCCCAAACATCACCCCCTGGTGGCGGCCCGTGGAACGACAGTGTGGAGAGAAGCCGGAGACAAACAGAGTCGGGAGTAGATGATTCCTTCCTGCCCTTTCCCACACATCCATTTCATGCTTCTCTGAGTAGGCTTTTAGTCCCACACAAGCCCCTCATCTTTTCCCATAAGGAATGTAAAGACTTATGGAGATAACATGACATAGTAGCTGTGTCTTCCAAAAAAAAACTCCCAAAATAGATAATTTGAAGATGGATGCTGCTCATGTGAAAGGGGAGATGTCAAGATGTCAGCCCGTCCCTTCCCTCTTAATCTCCTCTGGATTCTCAGTTTTACCTTGTTTGGATCCAGTCATGGACCGCTGACAGCTGCTGATCTTTTTCAATGACGTGAAAAGAAAAGTCAACGAGAAGCTCAGTCTGCCATGACCTTTACATAGCCCGGGCCTCAGAGACAGACACTTTAGTGTGTTTTTAAGAGAGATAATGAGCACATGTGCCTGTGCTCAAGATCTGCCTACATAGACCCGTCTCCTCTCTTTCCAGCCCACTTCCCTCCCTCACCCTTTGCTATGGAAGAAACCGCCCACATCAGACTAAAAGTTTACACCCTGATTTCTTCCATGAATCCCAAAAAGCCTCTCTTACCTGTTTGGTTCTCCATATACCCCCCTCTTAAATGTGTGTGGGGGAGCACCTCAGAGAACTGGAGGGCAGCCAGTCCTCCAGGGGGGGCGCCACTCTGACAAAGACGGACAGAAAAAGTGCGGGATGAGCAACAAAAAAAAACAAAAATACAATCATCTCGACACGGAGGAGGACTGCTTGGTCTTTAAAGACTATTTTTAAAATGCATGGAGAGACTGATGGATCAGCATGAACGGATATATGACAAAACGGACGATGGATGCGTTGTTTTATTTGTGCATTTCTTTCCCGTTTCATCACCTCTCTTGGACATTCTGTTAGAAAGAATTACGTTAGGATATTTTGGTGCCCCGTGTGAGGAACGTTACAACCCCTTCTTCTCCAGCTTTTGACATTCCTAAATCTTGGTCCTCTGCCATCATTCCTGACTTTTATTCCCAAGAAGAGTCCTGTAGTGGCACGTTTACCTGATCTGATTGGTACTATTCCCCCCTTTTTTCCCCCCCTATAGAGGAACTCTGTGATCCCTGAGCTACTCCAGAAAGGGGATGGTCACACGGAGGTTGCACTTGTCTTTGTAGATGTCCTTCAGGGATTTGAAACCTTTGTACATAGAACTGAGATCTTGCAACGCAGATAAGCGACAAAGTGGACAAAGTTTCAACACACAAGCATCATTCCAAAAAAAAAAAAACGGAGTCTCTTGTTGGCATATCTTGACTTCCTCTGATACAGTGGAGGACGGGGGGGGGGCGGGCCGCCATAGCTCCGGCCCTGGAGGAATGTTCAGACTGAACTGTGCCACTCAGTGGCTGAATGAGAGTACTGCATTTGCCACACACTGCTGCTGCTGCTGCTCTCAGTGCCAACGCTCCAAGACGTTCCACTATATCTCTCCACTTAATCTCTATTTCTCTGTCACACACACACACACACACACACACACACACAGACACACACACAAATACTCGCATCATCACAATTAGTCCAGTTGCCTATTTTTCGCAATAAATGAAAAAAAGATGACTATAAGTAAATGGTGAGATATTTTTAAAAACTATTTAATTCATTAAAAAAAGAGGAAAAAAAAAAGAAAACAACTTTTCTCTGGTTGTTGTGACCGTGACAGAATCTCGTCTTATACTGAGGTGATTGTGTTTGTCTTTTAGAGATGTTTTTATTTCTTTTGTCATCATTATTATTATTATTATTATTAATTATTATTATTATTGAAAGATTTTTTTACACAGTTGTCACCTCTCCCCTCCCTCCTTACTTGAACAGTGCTGCTCTATCTGGGCTCTTGATGGTGATGAAAAAAAAAAAAAAATCAACAGTTTTGCAATAAAGGGTTATGTGATGAGTTTTTTTTTTGCACCAAAACCTCCTGATCTCACTCTTTCAGCCATGCTGACTGTTCTTCCTGATGACATTGACAGAATCGCGTCTCTTGTCTGTGTTTTTCATTGACAGATTTAATAAAATTGTAAATTAATGGATCCAGTAGTGAATTTTCTGTTTTAACGCTGCATCAGTCGACCTCACTAACAAGGGTGAGAAAACGTACAACTACAAGCAACAAAGGAAAGAAATAATCAATTAGCATTCCCTTTTTATTGATATGCATAATTCATACAAATGATGCCACTATTTTAATGGAAAGTTAAAAGACATGAGAGTTGTGAGTACAATTAGCTTCGCATGTTGTCGATGTTTCAGTACATTCAGATTCACACTAAAGCAAATATGGCCCATTAGACAACATCATCTAAAACACAATAAAAGATTGAGTGATAAAAGATCAATATTAGTCATTAAAAAGTAAAACATGTGCTTTGAAGTGTTAACTAGGGATTTTTGCAAGTATATTTTAAATCACTACAAATGGTCCTCTGATGCCATCTGTGTGTCTGCTAATGTGTCTGAGTCCATTAGCACTCAATAAACAAGTGGTAAAGCGCACACACCCTCGTTCATTCGGCTCAGTTAGAGGTGCCTGGAAGATGATTCTCCTGTGGGGGAAATGTTCGGACTTCAACCAGACAGTGGATGGTATTTAGGGCACTGCTAAAATGTAGTGATGACACGGTGATCCACAGAGGAATCTTTGTAAACTTGAAGACAAACTATCATCACAGCATTAGGAAGATGCAGTATGTACCTTATCTATGGATGCACTATATGTATACAGTAGATATAGCTTAGTACCTGTGTGTACTTCCAGGTGTCTGGTGTGTGTGTGTGGTCCACTGTGCTTGAGCTCTGTCTGTGTGTATATATGTGTATGTGTGTGTGTCAGAGCACTGAGGCACACTTCTTCAGCAGCACAGGTTTGATCAAATCCAGGATGTCCAAGTTGGGATCGAGTGTCCTGCCGAGACCCTCCAGTACCATGATGGCAAACACAACAGAGGCAAAATTACTCTCCAGCTTCACCTAGAAAAAACAACCAACGATCAAGGTTAACAGAACAGTTATTATGTCATGATCTTTTAATAAGCTTTTATCCTTTTGATAATCAAAAGTGCTCTCTTCATCAATGAGACAGGAACTCCAAAGCAAAAAAACACACTCTCTCCGTGACAATGATTGTTCAGTTCAGCCTGCAGATTCAGAGTTTAAAAGTCGATCGTACAGTACATGTATTAAACACCTGTAATGACACTGTTTCCTATATATGTAACAGATTCAAAGACCTTTAAATATAGCTTTTTAAAGGAACGGTGTATAGGATCTGCGGTACCTAACAGTGAGGTTGCAGATTACAACTTCTCCCGTGTGCCAAGCGTGTAGGATTGTTACGGTGGCTGACGCGAATGGCTCTGACACGAGCAGAGTGCTTAGCGTGTGTGTGTACGTGGGACGTGAGTGGCCAAAGCAGGAAAAGTTAAAGGCAGGGTTGACGATGTTCTCCAGTCTACACTATTTGTTATATTGGTTGAAATGGTCTTTACACCCCGACAGCGATCCATTACTGATGAGCTCTGAAAAAGGACCGGAGAAGAGCCGTCATCTGTAGCTGCTGTAATCCTGTAAAAACGTCTACCGATCACTGCCTCGCAGTCCGCTTTGAAAGAACCAATCAGATGCCTCCCTGCCTCCCTGCTCGTATACTCTACCCTTGGCGTGCACCAGCCTGAACTCAAAGCACGTCGCCGCTGCCGCCACCGCAAGTTTCCAGGAGAATGGAAGAGAAAACTCAGCCCTGCAGTAGCACTGCTGCGGTTACTTGTCATGAGGCAGGGTTGTTGAGTTGAGGTCCTCTCTCCGCTCTATTCGTTCTGGGCTACTGTAGAAACATGGTGGTGCAACATGGCAGACTCCGTGGAGAGGGGATCGCTCCCTATGTAGATATAAATGGCTCATTCTAAGGTAACGAAAACACGATTCTTATTTTCATGTGATTACACACTAAATAAAACATAGTTATTAATATTATATTCCATTTCTCCTAGTAGATCCCACTAATAGTTACACCCTGTTCCTTTAAATACTTCCATAAATAACGTTTTCTTGTGGTTCACCTGAGGCCACTCCATTAACATGTGGCCTCCACAAAGTAAGCTAGACCTCCCTAACAGCAACATGAAGAGCACAGCTATTCTATCTTACATTTCTTCAAGCTAAATCTCAAAACGTGCTGCAAGCAAAACTGAAAAGTTAACTGCAAAAAAACAACCTCCTTATTAAAAAAAACGTATTATTAGGACCATGGCAACAGCAGCAACTCGAGGTTGTTACCGGTCGTAATGTCACTTAAAAGAGATTTTGTGTTCTGAACCAGATGAGTGTTTGTTAATGAATGTAGCCTCCTGATATTTTACCTTGTGTTCGATGAGTAGACCAAAGACTCTGGAGAGCAATTCACCCACTTGGAACTACAAACACAACAAAAACACAGTCAACAGAGCACATCAATAGTAATCAGTATGACTGTTATTTCCTGAAGTTGCTGACCGCCTGGACCGATACCTGTAAACTATGAGCCTTTGCAAAGCAGTATTAACCGCTAAGAGAATTGAGTATTACACAGAGGCACATGTGTTTAATTCATCACATCAGAGAGCACAAATCGAGGTTAGTACCTTTCCCAGAGAGAGCGTGTTGCTGAGGGCCTTGTCCACCAGCTGGGCCATCTCCTTCTTAAACCGCGGCACATCCTGGCACTCATTGGCCCGAGCGTGATTCAGGATCAACTCTGCCACTCGCTCACCCTAAAGAAAGTAAAAACAAAACCACAGAGACAAGTTAGTCCAAGCTGGAGGTTTTCTTTCACCTTCAGATCACATTCCTATGTTTTTTTTTAATGTCTAGGAAGCCTTTTTAAAGTAGTTAAAGGCTGACTGGATTTGCTATTTAAAATTTAGTAATGTGTAAAACAAGTTTTAAAATATGTTCTGCTACATTCCTGTAAAGTGATAAATGTCTACGTGTCCATGATATTTCAACACAGATTCATTCCTGAAATTCCTGATCTGGAAAACATGTATAAAAAGGTTTCATTATGTTTAAGAAAGTAAATGTCCAGGTAACACTCACCTGATGCAGCACCACAGCTGTGAAGACAGCCCTGAGGTTAGCAAGATCGTAGTCGCTGAGCTGGGCTACCATGCCGGCGTCCAGCAGCACCAACTGGAGAGGACACGGGTCCGGCCTGACGCTGACCACCACCGTGTCCCACAAGTCGGTGAGGGTGGTCTTACCGTGGGCCTCCCCTGATGTACCGGCACCGTCAGTGGAACCAGGAAGAGGCCCCCCACGGTGGACCAGGATGTTCCCGGGATGGAGATCCCCGTGGACAAAGTTGTCCACAAAAACCTAGAATACAGACATATATAGATGGAGACAATGTAAGAGAACATAGATTACGAATAATCCGATGCAGCTGATATCCAGCAGGTGACATGTCTCACCATCTTCAGCATGGTCTCTATTCCCATCCTGGCTATTCTGTTCTTCACCTCCTGAGGGATCTCGGGGCTCAGGTAGTTAGATACGGGCTCACTCTCCTGAACAAAAAGGTTGAATATAAACTGAACAATGTTGGCCTCATTCATAGATATTCATTCAATCACAATAAATCTATATTGCCTAGAAATCACAGACACATAGATTGAATTTGCTAAAAAAAGTTATGGAAGTGTGCATTTGATATGTTTGACTTGTTTTTACTGTACATTTCATTCAGTCAAGTATTTTCCATAGATTTTAAAACCTTCCGTACTCACTTCAAAAGTTTCCACTAAGATGCTCCTAGTGACGAATGGGCGTAACGGAGTTGGGAACTTGACATAATCCACATTGCGGAAATTTTCCTGGAAACGCTCGATGTTCTTGGCCTCAAAACGGAGATCAATCTGAAAGAAAAGTTCAGTTGGATCGCTCAAATAATCCGACTCTTCCAGCTTCTTTTCTTTCATGCTGCAAATGCTGAAAACTCTGTGTTATTTCAAATGTGGGGGGGTCTGAATATTTCTACCTGTTTGGTCATGAGCTTCTCAAACTCGTCTACTATCTCCCACAGACTGAGCCACTTGAGTCCGGGCAGGCACTGCACGAGCCAACTGCCCGTTTTCATCAGCATGAGGTCAATTTCCACCTGCCTCCTGACGCCTGGATGGACCACCTGTAACACACCAGAAACACTTTACAAACATCTGCTGCAACATGAACATACTATACTCTAGTGAGGGTTATTTTGTGATTTTCACACTCACCTTGATAGCCACAGGTATCAGATGCTCCTTCTCTGCTCCGCTGAAGAGACTTCTCTCCTCATAGCTCTCCTCCTCCTTACTCCCCCTCCAGAGCTGCCACAGGGACCTGGCCACTCCTCCCAGACCAGGGATCTCCCAGGCTTCCAACATGTCTTCTTTCTCCATCTCCTCCACCACCGACTGGAAGGCCGGGTCTTCCACCTGGTCCGCCTTCGCCCAACCTCTGTACACCTGCGCCACACATCCCGAACCCACCGGCTCTTTGCTCTCAAACATTAAAACCTTCCTCCAGCCTTCCCCGAAAGCCCTGCGGAGACACTGCTTGGTGTAGGTCCAGGAGTGAGGACGCACCTTCACGTGAAGCCTGGAGAAACGCTCGCAGAACTCCTGAGGGAAGATGTCCCGCCTGGTGCTGGCCCACTGACCCAGCTTGATGAAAGTGGGACCAGATGTTTCAGTCACCCACAGCAGGGCGTCCAGCCAGTAAGACACCAGGCGAGTGGACATCAGAGCCAAGGGGCACAGGAGGAGCAGGGGGCCAAATTTGAGGAGCAGCACCAATGCACGAAGGCTGAGGCGCAGGAAAAACACAACTTTGTGAACTTGGACTTTGACTAGAGACTTTTTGTCAGCTTGGCGTGGAAGAATTGCCTCCTGGCATCTGGCTGCACAGGATGATGCATTGACTGCACCCCAACACAGCAACGTCACCTTGGGGATCTGGGTTAAAAGGTGCCCTCTTTTAACCAAACAGGTCCTGGAGGTCTGGATGAGTCTGCTTCTGGTGAAGGAGCCTGCTTTCTGCAAAGAGTTCCTCAGGTTGAGGAGGGCTGCTCTGGCTGCAAAGGTGGCCATCATCTTCATCATCAAATGTCTGTTAGCTCAGTCCAGGTCAAGGAGGGGACTTTGTCCACATGTGCATGTCTTCTAGGACGAAATACCCTTTTGCATAATCATTAGTAAACACTGACTGAAGGTGACCTGGATGAATGCTACATTAAGTTAGCTACAAAAATATCTAGCTATTTTACTACAAATTCATTTAACTTACAGAAGTTATTGTTTTCCAGGTGAACAGGAGGAAACTGGGTTGCTTCTCGACGAGTGAGACATGTCATAGTTCAGCTGGAGTTACTGTAACAACCAACATATCCCCCATATCCCCCATCTCCCCCATCTCCTCCATGAGCTCCACTGAACACAACATCATAACATCAGCCGCTTCTCTTCCGGGTGTGACGTAGAACCGACGAGATGACGCGGCTTCCTCTTAGTGATGGGAATTTCGGCTCTTTTTAGTGAGCGAGATCATTTGGCTCAGCTCACCAAAAAGAGCTGGCTCTTGGTCGCACGGACGTCATTAACACAACATTCAGTCACAGTCAGTGCATGGAGTGCCCGTGGCGCGGATAAGATCGTCCTATCATTCTACCTTGAATTAATAAAAAAAATAAAACATAAAAACGGCTCTCGGACGGGAGCCGGCTCTTATCGTTCACTTAAAAGAGCCGGCTCTTTGAACCGACTCGTTCGTGACTGACACATCACGAGCACACATAGGGGTGGAAGGAAATGAGAATGCAGATATATTGGCCAAACAATCATTAAAACGACACTTAATTGACATACAAATACTAAATACTATTGTTATTGTTATTATTATTAATAATTATTTAAAAAAAAAAAAAAAATGTAATTTTTTTTTTAAAATTATTTATTTATTTAATTATTTTTTTCCTGCCAATCTACTGCACCAACCGCCAATAAACACCACAGAAGAAGAAAACAACCGTTTAACGGCTGGTTGTTAATTACCGGTGAGAAAAGACGTTTTGTGTTCTTATGTGCTCTTTATTAAGCTGATAAATGTTCGTTTTAGTCAGTCTTGTTTCGGCGTTGTTGTATAAAAACAAAAAAATTAAAATGAAAACCGTTTTTTTCAAGTTAACCGGACGGGGAGACCAACTGACGAATCTCGTGGATTGACGGTATGTTAAACGTTAACTAGCTAACGTTACTGGACCGTTACATCCTACTGACACTAAACTACTGTATATCTGATTCAAATAAGTGCAGACTTCAACTGTCCAACAGATGGAGACATATCACACGATATTATGGGTGTCCACTCCGTTTGTCTCCTTCCTTCCTCCTTCCCAAGAAGAATACATGAAGGAGTAAAAATAAGAATGCAACAATTAGCCTACTAATTAAGACATTTGTTGGCTTACAACCAGACCTTTTGACTTCACAGGAAACGCACAGGTGGAACAAATAACATTAACAATGGCATTAAATTGTCTCAGGAAGCCTGTCCAGTGGGCCAATAAGACTAAAACACCAAGACCCTGGACCAATGGCTCAAATAGCCTCCATTAAAGGTCCCATATCAGCTCAATTTCAGGTTCACATTTGTATTTTGTGTTTCAAATAGAACATGTTTAAATGCTTTAATGTTAAAAAAACCCTTTATTTTCCTCATACTGTCTGCCTGAATATACCTGTACTCACCCTCTGTCTGAAACGCTCCGTTCTAGTGCATTTCAACGGAATTGCAATGGAATTGCGTTGCTAGGCAACAGTTTGGGTCCATGTTTACTTCCTGTCAGCTGATGTTATTTACATACACTGCAACAGGAAATAAACTGGGACACATTTAGAATGTTTATGTTTAAAACCGTGTAATGGTCTAAATATTTTATATTTGTGACATCACAAGTGGGCTGAATACGGGCTGTGTGTATTTCTCCGTATCTATTGAGCGTTTTGATAGTTTAACAGTATTTATAAAGCACTTGAACCTGCTTTATAATGTAAAAGATCTGACAATCTCACTTTTTACATTATGGGACCTTTAATGTTATTAAACTTTTCCTGCTTTGACATGTTTGACTGTCTGCTGTGAAAAGATATAAGTTTCTTATTGTATCTCAGTTTGGAAGAGCAGACCCCTTGGCAACTAAAAAAGCAAGCAAATTTTTAAAGCACTTCTCAAAACAGATGTTAAACCTGCAGTAGGCAGAATTTTTTTGGCATCATTGGGCAAAATAATAACCTTTCAGTGTATTGTAATTGAAGTGTTCTGAGAGATAACTAGACTTCTGCACCTCCTCATGGCTCTGTTTTCAGGCTTAGAAAATCTAGCCCGTGGCGGGAGACTTTGACCAATCACAGGTCATTTCAGAGAGTTCATTCAATATTGATTCATAATTGATCAGCGCTGCCTAGTTTGACTGTTTGATCGGATATCGCGAGTGATTGACAACGGCTCAGAGACGGCAAGGCAGATGATTGGTTGTTTTCCCCCAGTCTGTGAAAGAGGCACATGTTTTGTTTTCCAGATTACTTGTCTCATGCACTACTGTCAGGATATAGTGACCGTTATATAAAGATAACTTTTTTTAATCATACTTGCTCTATTTCTACCCACTGCTGCTTTAAGTGCTTTAACGGAGAATGAAAGAGAAGGAGGTAACCAGCTTTATAAAGTTATAAACAAGTGTGTTTTAAGATGCTTTTTAAATATGTGCTCTGAATTGGCTTCTGTGAGATGTATTTGGGAAGTTGAGGAGCAATAACAAAGCAAAAACTCTAGGTAGGCCTACTATTAGCATTATGTAGGTTTTAAAATTGCAGGACTTTTTTTAAATTGGAAGAGATTAATGCAACAACAACAACATTTCCTTGCTGGCTGTTGATCAGTTGTTGATAGGAACGTCATTGGGCAGAGCAGAGTTACAGTATAAAAAGTATTTCCTGGTAGGATATGCTGTCTTTTCCTGAACAAAGTTCCTAAAGGATGGCTTTATTATTTTTCTGCTGCATTAGTATGGCTGGCAAATTAGTCTCTGGGTCATAAAGGAAAGGAGGAGGCAGGGTACGAAACACACCCTGGGTTTGATTTCATTGTCATTTCCTCTGAGGTCTTGCAATCAGCCCACTACGCACCATCAAGGACTGAGAACTTGTCCCAGCCATGTTCCCAGTCACGGTGTGAGTCCCCTGGACAGTGGGCTCGGTGCGCTCCCAGGATCCCATCTGTAGGCCTGATAGAGGACTGTGCAACACAATAAGGCGGGATAAACGCCAAACAGATGTTACCAGCCCCCACCTCCCACCCTGTTCCCCTCACAGCTATTGATGGACAAGCCAGGCTCTTTTTTTAGATCTTGCTTGCATTTCAAAGGCGAGGTCAGGGTTTGGGCTCAGAGGTCAGCAGGATAGTTGCTCTGCAGAGGTGATGCTGTTAGACACTTTATGAAGGCTGCTCAGTGATGACTGTAGGAATGCAGCTGAGGCCCCTATAAATGCATTTGTATAGAGATACGTAGCTGTATTATATATCTGGAGAGTAAAATGAAACCCTGATACCCAATCTTGTGTGCTTGTACAGTTTTCATGCATGTTTATCTTTGTTCTTTTGCTTGTGTGTGCAGTTCTGTCCTTTAGTGGTGGGAAGTAACTAAGTATAGTACATTTACACGTTCACACAAGTAATGTACTTACAATTTTGTGGTACTTTATTGAGTATTTCTATTTGATGCTAAATGTTCAGGGGGATTTTTTTTTCTTCTTGTTCCACTACATTTATTTGACAGCTGTAGTTACTAGTTACTTTGCCCAAAACATACGATCATTTTATAAGTATATGATGCATTGTTACAGATTAAACTACCAAACAGTGTATAATAGAGCTGCAACAATTGATTGATTAATCGATTAGTTTTCAACTATTGAATTAATCTCCAACTAATGTGATAATCAATTAATCTGTATTTTTTGAAGAAAAATAAATACAAATTCTCTGATTCCAGCTTCTTAAATGTGAATATTTTCTGGTTTCTTCACTCCTCTATGACAGTAAACTGAATATGTTTGAGTTGTGGACAAAACAAGATATTTGAGGACGTCATCTTGGGCTTTGGGAAACACTGATTGACATTTTTCACCATTTTCTGACATTTATAGACCAAAGAACTAATCGATTAATCGAGAAAATAATCATTAGTTGCAACCCTAAAAGCAGTTATAACAACACAAAAGCTACACTACAACATTAAAAATGCTTTGTATGACCAACAGTCATAAATCCAGGGATATCCAGTTTACAATCACAAAATACAAAGAAAAGAAGCAAAAATTATCTTATGTGACGAACTGGAACTAGGGGATATTTGGTATTTTAGCCTCTAAGATTAAACAATTATTAAAATAGCTGATTCATTTTCTGTTGATCGACCACTTTAATGGACATCTATCTCTAATCTCCATATCTCTTTGCCCCAACTTCACTGAAGCTACTACAATCTAATATGTCACTTTAATGGCTGCAACCTTACATCAAATCATTACATATCTCTATAAATGAGTATAACACATATTCAGTATAAAGATTGTAGGCTTTGAAACTGTCTGTAAAACATACATTTATAATAATGGACTTGTCAAAGAGGGCCTGTGGGGTTGAACAAGTTAATTATTAATCACGCTGGTCATCAGTATGCATGCCCAGCCTTGTTTCCTGCTCCCTCGCTCACTTTTTTTTTCCTCCTCTCTTTCCACAGGAGCATTGAGTTACTGTGCAGCCCTGCTGGGCCTGACGGCGAGCTGGACTCCCCAGTTTGAAGTCTGTCACTGAGCAGAGGTCGGCGGTAATCAACCCAAACACTGCCAAACCACTTTCTGTGTGAGAACACTCAGTCTCTCACCACACACAGCATTCAGCACACACCACACTACTTATGGTTGTTGTTGTTGTTGCTGGTGACTGGCACATGTGAACCAGTAAACAAAATCTTGCAGAGATAAACTAGATGAACATGTTGTCCCCTCATTGAGAGAGGAAAAGCGGCCCTTGGGCTTCTTTAATTGGCTCCCAGAGGAGGCTGTTATTTATGTATTCACTTTGTGTTCAGCTTTGCCCCTTCCTGCTCCATTCCTCGTTTTCTTTTTCTTTTTCTTTTTTTTAAGCAGGACACTCGGTTTCCTCGGCAACTAGGGCTCCAATCGGCCGGCCAGCTGCAGATTAGTTCAGCGGTGGGGGGTTTAGGTGGGTGGGAGGGGATGTGGAGAGGGGTGATGATGGAAAATGGAGAGGGAGGAGAGACAGAGAGAGAGAGAAGGAGGGAGGAAGGGAGGGGGGTGGGAAAAGTTTGAGAAGGGGAGAGAGAGAGGGAGAAAGAGAAGGAGCCAGCCTCATTCAGAGATAGGAGTCCCAATGAGTGAGTGTGAGCTGAGAGTGGAGAAAGAGCTGTAAACATCTCAGCCTGGAGGCTGGACGGGAGGAGGGATTTCTCTGACTTTGTGCCTTTTTCAAACTTTTTGTGTCCCTGGAGCTGTGTCTTTCTCTGTGTGTGTATATGCGGGAGGTACAGGCAGGGGCTATGCAAAGTGAGAGAAGTCGGTGGCAGGGGTAGGGGTGTACAAACTGTGGAAGAGAGAGAGGGGGGGGGGGGGGAGGCAAACTACTCGGAAGGAAAGGAACCATGCAAGTGGATGCTGTCTTCTGCTGGGTCAGGTTACGCAAAATGAGAAACTACTCCAAGAGCACTTCATCAGGGCTCACCCAGCTCAGAAAGGTAATGTGAAGAGTTAAAGATTGTGTGTGTTTGTGATAATGTGTGTGAGTGATAATGTGTGTTTCTTTCTACACAGCATATTGAACACATAGTGATTGAGTTGATATACTTTCTATGACCCAAAGTGATGTGCTTAGTCTGAAAATCTTTTATATTGCTTGATGATCCATCTTCATGGATGAGCATCAACTCAGCCTTCTCACACATTCTCTGCAGTCTAAATGTACATGCTTCTGCATGTGACCTTGAATGTGTCAGCATGCATGTGTGTGTCCATGTACAGAATGTACTTCTATGCTTGTTATTGGATGGTAAATGTTAGGATGTGGTTTAGTCTGTTTATTTGAGCCGTATTTCATTCTGGACTGCTTTGGCTCCGGTTAAAGTATGCCTAAAGTGTTGCTCAAGTAGCCAGTCTCAAACTGTCTGCACCAAGTCCATTACTGCTGCCCACAAGAGACTCATCTCTACCTCACTGAAGTATCTTAGCACACATGAGCACACACATATATACACTCAATGGCTGTCAGTTCTCATCTGCTTATTAAATGAAAACAAAACGTAGAAAGATGGTTTGGTGACCAACAGTCACAGAGCACACTAAAACCAACACATTCCAAACCGGCTTGTTGAGAGGGAGAGAGAGTAAAGAGGAGAGGATAAGTGAGATGAGCATTCTTCACTGTGAACAAAGGCACCTCTTCATGCACGGTCCCAGCACTAGTATTGTTGTGAGGAGGCAGACAGGGGTGGAAACCTCCCCAGGGAGGACAGAGGAGTTCAGGTGGCTCCAAAAAGTCAGCTTTTCAAGGATTAGGGATAACAAGTTGTTTGCAGATTTAGGCATGATTGAAACTGTGCAGTTGGGTTTGAAAGTTTTACTGACAAATAGGATGGCAGTGAACATTTAGAGGATTCATCTTAGTAGTTTAATGATTGTCTAAGATAGTGTTTCAACTTATGGTCAGTTAATGACAGTTTTAACATTTTCTCATTTTACCACCTTCTGCAGTGTGGCCATGAAAATACTCATTATTCATATGCATTTTGAATTTCCAGCAGCAGCAACAGCAGTTTGTTCGGAATATATAGAGTGCTCCAGGGATGACGTATTGTTGTAGGACAACCTGTAAGTTAGCATCGCCCTGGTTCTCGCCACAAAAAGTCAATGGGATTTTTATATTGGGTTTTGAATTATAACGTTTATGATACTTCAACGTTTTTTTCAGCAAGATAATCTTCACAAATGTACACTGCTTTTATGATTTTTGAAGTGTGAATGCAATCGGCAGAAGTAAAAAGCTAATGTTAGGCTGTAAACAAACTACACCACGGTCGCATGAGCGTGAGTATACACAACGAGGCTGTAAAGGAGGACGAGTCGGCGTGATGACGTTTAGTAGTCTTATTTAGCCACTTCTGAGCAACCTCCTTTCTTTAAGACACATACAGGCTTCAAAAGTCACGAGTGGGATATTTACTGATGTATTTTATATCGTAGAACAAAACGTTCAGGCATCTAACTAAAAAAACATTAAAAAAAAACAGAAGTGCTGAAATGCTAACTCATTTTCAGGGTTTTAGGACTCATTCCTGAAGCAGTCGAGCTGGACAATTAGCACGAGCAGTGTCAGCCACAGTAGCTAAACAGACACAGAAAACAACACTAGCTGCAAAAGCAGTCTTTTCAACAGATGAATGAATGAAAAATACATCACAATATTGGCCCCACTGTTTGATTACCAAGTGATCAGAGGAAACAGCTGTAAGAAAGCACAACAGCAATGACTACTTAACAAAGACACCATTGAATTATAAAAAGGGGAATCTGGCGAATAACTGTCTAAATGTAACTTGTAAGAAGTTGATATGTTAGTAAAAAGGGTAATGATTCATATCCTTTACTGACAAAACTAGTAAATGTACCGTGAGGAGTTTTCATCGTAAACAAACATGATTTTGTTTATTTGTCTCAGCAGAATGCACCCTTAAGGCCTACCAAACATCTTGAACGCATTTCCTACCTCATAAAACATCTGCAAAGTTTTTAATCAGTGTTTGGAAATATTGTGAAACTTGCAAGAACTTCTTCTCTTAATTTGCTGTATTGTTACCTTACTGCCCTCAATCGACAATCTGTGGAATTGGAGGAAACAGGGATACATTTTAGGGCGCTTTCACAAGCCATAGTCCGTTTGGCTAGTCCGAATCAGAGTGACATTGATACTGCTTTCGTTTTCTATTTAGTCTGGTTCGGTTTCACAGTGCACAAATTAAAGTGGAACAAATTAAAAATAAAAATATGAACTGAGGGGGGTGTACGAATCAGCGAATACATTTTTTTCATTTCGAGAGCTGCCACTTCTATGCAGGGAATTACGGACTTTGAAATATTGCTGTAAAAAATGTTTCAATTTGACTCGGCACTGATCTACTGTGGGCACGAATCCCTTCTCCTCTAGTTTATCTCGAATGACTTCATAAACGTCACTATTTTTGTGGACTTTATGATATTCTATATGTTCTCTTTGGTCCAGATGTCGAGCAAACATCGGACTCCTGCAGGTCAGTCCTCTCCTACTCGTGTTACCTGTGTCTATCTGAAAAAGTCCCCGCGCAGACAGCCTGTATTTTGGTTAGTTTGGAAACGGTCCGAGACCACTTCTCGCAAGCGGTCTCGGACCGGTTGTTTTGGTCCGCACAAGAGTATGATTACTGTGTTCACAACTGCCCAAACAAACAAACCGCACCAGAGTTCGATTAAAACAGACTAAAAAGTGTGAAAGTGACCTTACAGTACTTTTCTTGACCCTTTCCTTTAACAGACCAGGCTGTCTTTTGAGGTAAACATCAGTTTTATTTACCAATACATTTAGCAGGTTAATGTACAGGCCTGATGAGCAACTAATGAGATGTGTTCCAGCTGAGGTGGGAATGTCCACCTCATTACTGCGTTCTGCAACCAGAAGAAACATGTAATATGTCACGCCTTTGCTTGTGGCATGCATATCCAATATGTCCTTTCTGGACGTGCTGGTGGAACTTGTGATACAAACAATATAGGGACATTTTCATCAAAATATCGCTTGATAGTGTCCAAAAAAAAGTCCACCGGGCACTTTTAAATTTGATGCACATCTGTGTATCTGTGTTGTGACTCAGCCATATCGCTCAATGTGAGATAATGGATGCTCTGTTGCATGTCATAGCACAGTGCAACAGGAATGTCTGCTGTGTCCTATAAGCAATGACCCTTAAGAGATGGTTATCAACCAACATAATCCATCTCAGCGGCTTCCTCTGGCCTTTTAGTTCAGCCTACTGGGCAATCATTAAACCCAAGAACAAGATCCATGGAACCTGCAACACTGGAACATTTGATTTAATATGCTTGATTGTAATAGCAGCTGAAGTGCTCTTTGATTTGGGACAACTTTCTGCACTGCCTCTTAGATTCAGTGTTGTTTTCATGTTGGCGTAAATGAACAGCTTCAGCAGGTCAATAGCAGTTTTACGGACCACAAATCAACATTCCTCTGCTCTCCTGTTTCTGTCTGTCCTGGCGTTGTACTTACTTTAAGTGGGTAAAGTTGAGAGTTTATTGAATTGAGACTGGCTGACTCTCCGGCGCTGTGAGGAGAAGGTTTATAGAGTTGGAGATAAAGACAGAGGGACTGTCTGTCTGCTAGTCAGAAAGGTATTAAGTGGGCTGCAATCTTGTAAAGGGGCTCTAGTGTGGAGCCAACCAGTGTTACTATCACACACACACAGCGGTCTGTCAGATTGGGTCAGTTGTTTACATTCTAAGTCAGGGGCAGAGGCTAACTGTCTGCATGACTGCTGTGCAAGACAATGTGCACTGTGGTGTCTTCCTCTCTGACTGATTCATCTCACTCTCAGACACACACTCATTCGTTCTCAGGGCATTTTTTCTAATTGCATATTTCCCTCTGTTTCTTTCCCTCTTTTCCGTCTTTCACACCAAAATATTGACACACTCATATTCATGGCATTCTCACCCAATGCGCATCTATGTTTTCCCTCTCTGTGACTCATGATTCCTAGCATAAACACACCCTGACATATTAACACATGCAACACGAGGTCTTCAGATCTACTAAGTAGAGGTTAACAGATTTATTTTATTAGTATGCATGCTTTGTAACGGGGGAAAAAAAGACAACTGCTGAAAGCTCAAACACCAGATGTTTAGCACTGTGACTAAGTCTGTCATCTCTCTCAACTGAATCAGCTTGTTATTTCTCTCGGAAAGCACGCTGAAGTGGAGAAATCGGCCTTAATGATTGGTATGAGTCACTAAAGTGCAGATTCATCCAGGAAAACAGTGTTTAGCTTCACGTTGACGCTGTGGCCTCAATTTACAAGAGTTCACTATTAGATGCCTGTTTTACACGCAGACACAATCTACATTCACATTTTACAAACATGTACAATAGTGTGTATGTGTGTTTATGGGCACATTTATAAGTGTGTATATGTATTATAAGTCTGCATACTGTTGGTCATGTGAAAACATGATAACCTTGGATTTTTTCACGGTTTAACTTTAGTTGATTCAGCCCGGTCGCATGAAAAGGCATATGAATGATAGGATAATGTGCAAGGCAAAAGCGTGCAATAAGAACGCCGTTCTTGCTTTTGGCGTGTCATTTGTACGCCATGTAGTCTGTACTGACTGCAATGTAAATGCACCCGCGTAAATATGCTACGCTCAGAGCTAGTGACGTAGAATAAAAAGGGAGAAAGACTGTTTATGGTGGATGGGTGAGTTCAACAAACACAGTACTTCCAACTAGGAGATCGGTGTTCGAGACTGGTGTTTTGTTTTGTAAGTTACGTTAGTGACGTTAGTGACGTTAGTGACGTTTGTGGCGTGTTTTCCGTCCTTATGTTATGTTGTTTCCATACGTATTGAGCTTAGTTTACATACTTATTCTAAGCCTTACCATGACATTTGTCCTAAACCTAACTAAGTGGTTTTGTGGCCTAAACTTAGTGAGTGGTTTTGTTGCCCCCTGCTGGTACTGCACCATTCACGCCTGGACAGATGGACAGATGTGTCTATTACACACTTTGGTGTGATACTGGGTTGGTTGATTGAGGACATTTTCCTCCTGGGTTGCACGGTGTGTGTTAGCGGATGCAGCCAGTGACATCTGTCTTCCCTATTCTTCTCTGCTCAGAAACGTGACAGCAGGCCTTTAGGAGGTTACAGCCTGTATACCCCTCCTCTTACAGGAACTGGCTTTTGACAGGCACTCTGCGGGGGCGGCCTGCAACTTTTAAAGACCCCACCGGGCCGATCTCCTGCCATCTCCGAGCTGCTGTTGTCACCACGGTGACGCGGCCAGGAAGAATGTGTCCTGTGGTGATTGTGAAAGAATTCCTCAAAGATACGGTGGGGGAAGCATTGTCTGAGATGTTGGTAGATGGCCATGGGTTTAGTCATGATCAAAAACACCCCCTCCTCACAGATGCATGGCTAATGCATACCATCTTAGTAACCCTGTCCTTATAATAGTCAAACCAACACACATAAATACATACAAGCATGCATGGGTAATGCATACCATCACACTGGATACTGGAGGCTTCTATCCAGTTGGCAGCTGGCCATGTTGTTTCATTAGATGCACCCTTAACCCTGACACACACACACTCTTTCTCTCACAGCCTGTCGCTTGCAAGCTGTTGCTCCGTCTGGCAGTTTCACTCTGCTAAGTGTCTGAGTTGTATTAAAAAGAAATTGGACCATGGCTTGAGAGAAAATGGTTGCTGCGACTCTAATTGGGACATTTAACAGGACATGGCAGGCTGAATCCCCGTTCCCTGCTGCGTTGTTTACACTGACTACAGTACCGATTCACAGTGTGGATCTCTAGCAGTCTGAAGAGCGAGAGAGGCAAAGGCAGAGGCAGCTACAGTTTGATGGCAGGGTGTTAGATGTGGGCTGAGGGAATCATCACAGCAAACCGATGCTGATGAAGACCATCCAAAAACCTAGTCTTTCAAGCTCGGTTTGGCTTTGCAGCTCGTGCCCACTGGCACTGGCAGCGTGTGGCGGTGGCATAAACCCCAACACACACACACACACAAACACATGCAGGAAATCAGGCACAGACAGACTCAAACACACACTTGAACATCCACTGACATACTGTACTTGCACGTGAACACGCATCTACCATTTGTTTGACATCCCCAGCTCGGAAAAAGAACTTGTATGTGGGGAAGGCTGCCGTCTGGAAAGGAATGCGACGTCCATCTGGGTTCAAAGAGTAACTCTAATGTGGCTGTACAGCTCGTTGATTTAGGCTCCGGTTGCCATGTTATAATGAGCATTCCAAGCAAAATGGGAAAAGGTTACCGCATGCTTTGTTAGTTTGGTTATGTGCAGCGTGTGTGTGTAATATTTGGGATGGAAAAACTGTAAGAGCAATGACCTTCATCAATCATCAATCGTCTACTTCTCTTCTCTGCTCTTTTCTTCTCTTCTTCTTTTTCTTTCTCTTGCAACCATGACTGAGAATGAGAAGAATTTTGTTTACCTGTCAATTTAGGGATCCACTCTATAATGAGAATTAAAACAATGTCTGGAGGTTCATCCAAGTGTAACAACTTAATGAGTAGATACATGTACTCCAGACACGCTGCAGACACTGAGGAGCTTTGATCATACCAAATCATATCTAAACACTGTCTTGTTAAGCTCTAGAGATGGGAAAGTAGTAGTTTTCTCTTTGTCTGTCTCCAGTGTAATGATGGTTACAATAATCTCATCCTTCTTATACTGCTACTGTATATAGTGTCAAGTTGTATTGGCTGAGCCTGATGTCTTTCTATGTCAGACCTGTTTAGTCGTGTATGGATGTCAAGTTGGGATAGGGATAGGCTCAGTTACTTTACAGAAACTATACATTTTTGCATAAATAATTCTTTCTCCTTGTTATATTATTATTGATTATTGCATTATTGTATGCAATTGCAAGAACTTAAAAGCTAACGTTAGGCTGTAAACAAACTACACCTCGGTCAAGTAAGCAAGTATACACAACGAGTCTGTAAAGGCAGACGAGTCGGCGTTTAGAAGTCTCATTTAGCCGCTTGTTAGCAACCGCCTTTTTTAAGACACATACAGACTTCAAAATTAACGAGTGGGATATTTACTGATGCATTTTATGTTGTAGAACAAAATGTTAAAATCTCTTAGGCGTGTGTTAACCACAGACCTTATTTCAGGCATCTAACTAAAAACCTATAAAAAAAACTCATTGACTTCCAGACGAGGGAACCGGAAGTGCTAAAATGCTAATTCATTTCCGGGTTTTAGGACTGTTGCACTCTATTTCTGATACAATTCTGAAATGATTAATCAATTAGTTTGCTCTTTGCAGTTTTAGAAGTGTTAGGGTGACTTTCTTTTGCTTCATATCATTATGATATAAATACTTGACTGATCAGACGCAGTTAATAATTTTGCTCTAGTAACTTAGTACAAGTTTTTAATTTGATTTCATTAAAAGTACAATAACCGCCTAACATTCAAATTACAAAGTACAATTTGTCCTGAGGAGATTACGATGGAAACGCGCACCTTTGGATCAGTTTAGTTTGGCTTGCTCCAGCGATGCTAAACACCCTTCTCCATTTCACTCAGTTTTTTGTCCACTGGCGGTCTTGGCTCAGGCTCACAGTTGTCGGTCACGGGGTGTGTGGAGGTCAGAAACGTCGGCTCTGACTCCGACTCTGGAGTTTACACTCCGGAAGAGCACTTTCCCAAGCTCTCGCCTCGCTCGGCTCCCCCGGGGATCGGCGGGCGAATTATAAAAATCTGTTTCTGTGCAGGCATGCAGGGGAGCAGGGGAGCAGGGGAGCAGGGATGGGACGGGGGCGCTCTGGTGGGAATTCTCGAGCGGAACCCTTAAAATGTGAAGGGGGGAAAAACAGGAAGGAGAAGGAGAGGAGAGGATTTTGGCTTTGGAGCTCAGCTCAGAGACTGCGGCTTGGAGGAGAAATCTGATCTGGGGCCCAGAGAATAATGTTAGAGGGCTGAAGAAGCCAGATTATTGTTGAAAGGATCTGTAGGTCCACTCACTGCTGCACATTTACTGCGGCTGAGCCTGTTTTAAAGAGGAAAGGTTTTACCATTAGGCTCAGAAATCCCACATTGTGTGTCAGCACATTGTAATATCAGATGCTGTAAATACTGCACACTGTTGGGAGTCTTTTTTTTCTCCTGTGAATAATGGTGTATTCAATGACACTTCCTCACGTGTAAAATCCAGGCCCTTTAGGAGTTGTTAACAGCAGAAACAGGTATTGTCTGAGGTGTAAGACATGCCATGTCTGTCTCCTGTGTTTAAGGTGGTGAAACACACTACAGCTTCAGTTGCAGACAACAGAAGAGGTGTTTGCATGTCCATCACCTGGCGTATTACCTGTGGCTGTTTATAAATGACCTCATGCATTGAAATTCATCACTGCCTGCCAAACAGCGGGGCTCATAGCCAGGAAGAGCTCTATGGCTTCTTTTGTTTGGCCAGCTTTCCTGTCAGTGGCCTTACTTACTTTGTCAGTGAGGATTTATGCTTGCTGCAACCACAGTGCTCCAACCGCAGGTGCATCTACACCAAGGTCTTGTTTCTCACTGCCAGATGAGCCCATGGTGTGCACTAATTTGTCTTTGGCAGGAAGGGAGCTGTATACAGAAAAATTTAAAGGGATAGCAGACTTTTCAGATTCAGAATAGCTTCATTGTCCAACACGAATAGATGGAAATATATCTTTGACTGCTTTAAAGCTGGTTGGTAATCTAAAGAAACTAACGATAGTACACTACATTTAAAAGAATTATCCAACCAAGAAACCCAGCCCAGTGTTGCCAACTCTTTTCCAATGAAAGCAGCTAGCGGCACTAGCTCCTAAAGTCGCTAAATCTAACAAGAAAGTCACCAAGTCGGCAACACTGACAGTCTGTCCCTTCAGGCCTCCCTCCAAATCCACTCCCCCAAAATGATCATTATGAACTTAAACAATGAACATGGCTATTGCTAGTAGCTTATGGAAGATTCCGAAAGCGAAGGTCAGCAAGTTAACATGCTAACAATGCCAACGCTCATGTTTAACAGGTAGGCTAGATATGTTCACCATCTTAATTTAGAGTGTAAGCATGCTAACAATTTATAATGAGCACTTCAGTGTTAGAATGTCTGTAACCTAATTATATAGCAATCCGTCCAATAGTTGTCGAGACATTTCACTCAAAACCACAAACTTCATGGTGGTGCAACAGGAAAAGCCAGGGATCATCAAAATCATTAGAATACATCATCTGGGAACTATAAATGCAAAAAACTAAATTTGGTGGCAATCCATCAAGTAGATGTTGAGATATTTCACTGAATAAGTGAAAAGTTTGACCTACTAGTGGCGCTAGAGGAAAAGTCAGCAGGTGGATATCTGTATAAGTTTTCATATCCGTCCAATAGTTGTCGAGATATTTCAGTCGAGACCAAAGTGGCGGATATATCAAGCGACCAACTGAGTGACAGACCGACATTGCCATCAGAAACATTATAGATAGAAACAGTAGAATATGGTGTCAGACGTCAGTCTCACCACCGCACACCTGGCCAGTTACTGCGAAAAGTGGGCCTGACTGTTGGATTGTCTGTTTTGGAAAAAATTGTCCCCCCCTGATTCCACCGTTGTGGTTTCAGATGCTGAGAGCCGATCCAACAAGCACTTTTGTTTGAAGCATATGGCCTTTAGCACCACCAAATCTTTGGATGTTGGCTGACACTAGAGCAGTAGTTCAGCTGCAAATTTTGGGATTTGACGGAGGCAGTGTTGGCCGGGGTTATGTAGGCCAAAGCGAGAGCTGTCTAAAAGCAGGCCCCGGGATGTGTTGGCATGGGCACCGGTCTGTGGAGCCAGCGGGGTAATTGGGAGCAGACTAGGGATGAGTCAAGAGCTCTGCCGATGGGAGCTTTCTGTCTGTGGGGAGGAGGGGCTGACAATGTCTGTGGGAGGGAGTCGAAGGACAGATGCTCCGACTCTGCAAAGAGACGTAACATGACACCCTCTCCCAGATGGGGGGGATAGAGAGAGATTTGTTTGCTCTGCCTCCAAGACAGATTCATCCTCCTCCTCCTCTTCTTATTCTCTTCTCATTGTGATGATCTTGTCTTTTTCTCTGGTAGAGAGACTTCTTTTTTCTCCATTGAGCTAGTTAAAGCCCCCCTCCAGTGTATTTTGGCTTTTCTATGATATTTCTTTGAGTAATTTCTAGACTAAGTATGACTATAGTAGAAACTGCAGGTCATACGTCATGCTCGTTTGAGTCCGAGCAGCGGCAAACCGATAAATCTGTTTATCTGTCTGTCAGTTTGTCTTTCTAGTTAGATGTAGTTAACTAGCCCAACTCGTTGCATCAGCTAACAGAGGGTTTTCATTTTATTTTTAGTTTCCTCCACCTTAGTTTAGTGTGTTTATTTTCATCATGGCGAGTGCAATCATCGCATTACACAAAATCCCACTGGCAGAAATAACACAACACACTGACTGCCTCTCTCAGTTGCTCGCTTCTTTACCGTCTCCTCCTGCTGGAGATAAATTAACGGAAAGCAGCCGATACCGGAGGTTTGCGAGCCTCTAAGAGGTCCGAACAACGTGGAGTGCACAACTTTCAGCCGAAAAGCAAACAAGAGAAAAAGTCCTGTTAGAGATATAAACAAATCACAGTGCATCCCGGTACGGTGTCGGTGCTGGAGCTGAGGTGAGATGAGCCGGTGCTGGTGGACGGTGCACCTTCAAAACGGCGGACCTTGGCAACATGTCCATCCGTCCTCCGGTGCGCTGTGGCTGGCGTGCGTTGACTATAAACCACACTGCCGTTCTCTGTTTGAGAAAGAACATTGACCAAAAAACAGGAAGTTAAACTCACTGGAGGAGGGGCTTTAAGGCCTCTTTGTATTTGTTGGCGATAGGTTAAAGTCACTGTTGAGGTGGAAGAATTTGTTTATAATCGAATTTTCTACCAGATCAGTCCAGGTTTAAAAATCTTCTGTGCTGAAAAGCTTTCACCGATCTTTTTCAATTATCCACTTCATTTTCTCTCTTTTATCAGGCCAACAGTGTCAAAGACTCCCCCACCAAACTTGTATTTCTGGAAGGGCTTATCACCTTGAAGACTTTAGTGCATCATTAGCCTGCACGCCGCACCATTTGCAGTCAGTGGAATGTGGAATGGAAGCCACAAAGTCCAAAGGGAAAGGGAGACCTTCCCCATTAAAAGCCTGTGGTTAAACTGTTACGGGATGGTCATTTGTAAACTCTGACAGGTGGAGCGAGTGAGAAGGACTTTTAGAAGGATTCTGCTGAGTTTGTCTGGAGTTTTCCTTCCGTTTGCTGCCATTTTGACCTTGTGGTAGTCAGAGCTGTCCCATTTATCAACAGTGAACTCAAGTTCTTACTGTACGGGGGGAATTCTTAAACAAAAAAAAAACTGCAAAACTGCAAAACCTTGATGACTTCATTTCAGGAAACACAGGAGGTCCATCTTGCTCCCACTTCCTTCAAATTACTTCACACTTCCTGTCAGTTTGTGTGCACAAACACAAACAAGAAAATAACTGTTCATTTCATGCACAAGCCTCCTAAATGGTGTAGCATTCTGTGTCTTGGTTGCGCCTGTGCGCCATAATTACATCCATAGTGGCTTCCTCTGTGGCCCCATTTATAATTAAGGTTTGTTTATACATTTTCTGAGGTAATATTTTGGCCCATTCTTTCAGCTCCCAGCGGGATAGACTGTAGACACCCAGGCCTTCAGAGTCTCCGTAATAAACGCCAACCACAATAACAAGAAATGCTATATGTGTGGCGTTGGAAATACAACAATGGACACTGTTGTGTTATATTTAGGGTGGATTGATAAGCAAGAATACATGCAGGGAGAAATTAATTGTTTGTGGTATCCCCCGTCTGTTCCTGTCTGGTTCTGTGGCTAACCCAGTTTCAATGCTGTCTCACGTCCATCCTCTCCTAACAATAGAGGGAGCAGGGGGAGAAGTAGAGGGGCAAGAGGACACAGCACAGCAGGGCAGAAGGACGCTGGGCAGCAGGATGCTTGTGCATGCACTGTATGTGTGTGTGCTTATCTTTTGCCCCTAAAGGCCAGCTGATAGGCATCTTTACCACTGTACATCATACAGCGCAGATCCCTGTGGTTGGGTGTAGAACGGAAAGATAAGGATGGAAAAGTAATGTGTATGAAAACAGAGAGATAAAAAGAAGAAGATGAGAGGGCGGTTAACATAGCATGCAGGGAAAATTAAATGACTGTGCAGCTTCCAGGCTTGTAACACGCTTTCTGGCTGTCAATCGCATGCATGGGCAGATACTCACGCAGATACAGACACGCATAGTCATAGAATTGGTCTGCTTGGCTCATGTCCAAGGCCTTGCTATGAAATCAGCTTGGGAAAGCAGCAGGGGCCCCTGAACAGGACACAGAGACAGAAACAGAGAGGGGAAAAAAGAGAGAGGGAGACTGCAGAGCGCAGATAAAATTCCATTGTTTATTTGCCCGACCCTCTCCTTCCCTCCTCCTCTCCATACATCCCTTCCTTTACCATCAACCCTTCCTTTTCTACTTCTTCAGGAACCAGGCAAAACCCAGTCAAAGCCTACCAGGTCAAGGCAGCATGTCAGTCACTGTGAAATCCCCATATCGCTCAAACCAAACACTTCATGTCAGATCTGGCAACCCGGCAGCGCACAAAACAAATTGGCCGTACATGCTGCTCCAGATCTGCAGAAGGTAGGACGTGGTACATTTCAGTATGAAAAAGAACGGGAGGCTATACATTATAAACCAATCCCCCTCTATCCTTCCCTCCTATATCCTTCACTCCCTCCTCCATCATACTTTTGTCCCTGCAACTCCAAGAGTGGGAATGAAAGGGAGAAATAAAAAGACTGAAGGACGGGGAGGAAAAAAGCAGCCAAGTTTGCCTTTCCAGAAAGAGCAAGCTAAATGTGCAGTGGTGCGTTAAATTGATTGCAGACACATGCTATAGTGAGCCACATCTCGTAGGGGATAGGGTCCTCGACTCCGTGTGGGTGCAGAAAGAAAAAGAAGAAAATAAATAATCTTTTTTTTCTTCGCAGTATATAATTCCCATTTTGAGCTATCGTGTTCTCTCCTTGTCCCAGTTTCACTTAAAACCTCACTCATAAGATGAGAGGTGGTTTAGGGGCTGCCTCTCTTTGGTTGCTTTCTGTATTTTGTGTGACTCCATGTCCTGATAACTGTGAAATGCAGCGTGGGCTGCGAGCGACTTTGCCCTTTTTAGGTATTTCGAAATGACCGAGAGAAAAAGAGAGCAGTTTGGGGAAGAACAAGCAAGGATGATGATGTCATGGCGTTAGCTGTTTCTGCAGGGCTGGACAGAGGGATGGAGGGACAGAGGGATAGAGGGGAGGATGAAATCTTTATGAGAAGCAGCTGTTGGGGAGAGGCAGGCAGGCAGACCTCCAGAGCACTATAGCAGCAGTCAGCCAACAGCTCGCTGACAACAACTCAGAGGCCTGATAAAGCTAGCTGCGAAACACTGACAGCACCACCTGCATACAGTGTGATGAAGCAAAACTGTCAGATTATCACCAAGAGTTAACACTTAAAGATAACAAGCACAAAGAGCTCAATGACAAAGATACAGACCAATACGGCTGACTCACAATATCACTGTCTGAGCTGATATTGTCTACACTTGCATTGCACTGTAAAGAGTATTAGACAGAGCATTTTATAGTTTATGAATAGCTGTGTTTCCATCACAGTATTTTGATGTATCGCTTTAGAAAAGCTGTATGGAAACGGCAAAATTCGATAAAACTTCCTCAATTGCAGAAAGAGATTTTACGTTCGCTTGAGATGTTTTTTGCCTTTGTTTGGATTATGGAAACGCCTTTGCTGAATCAATTCTGACATAGCAAACATTTAACTCACATGAGTCATCAGCTCTTTCTGTTGTCTTCTCAGATATTCCCATAACGTGCAAATGCTTGTATTCATCTCCAGAAAACCTAAAACTTAGCCAATACTAGCTGACATGAAAGAACAATTAAAACTTGCCCAATTGAAAGAAAATCCCTGAAGACCTCTCTCCATTGTTCTCTTGTACATGGTTAGATGGCCGATCTTCTTCTACTCTGTTTACTGGCGGATTACAGCCATGCGTAGCCTATAGCACCAACTTCTGACGAAACTACGCTATAGCCAACAAGCTGAGTTTATTCGCTCCAAACCAGTTGATGGAAACGCGCCTAATTCATTTTTTCTTTTGCAACATTTCAGAAGTTCGCTTAAAATGTGCTTGATAATTATTGGAAACACGGCTAGTGACAATAGGATTCACACGTCACAAGTCCTGACAACCGAGCTGTTGTTAACTCATAACTGACACATGAGGAACTCATCGCGGAAAATGCGGTGTGTGTGTGTGTGTGTCATCACATTGCCATTGAATGAGTCCAGGCTGATTCTTTTACTCCCTCTGTGAATCCAACATCGTGTGAGTTCAGTATAACAAAAAACAGTTAGGCCAAGTGTCATCTGTGAAAGGCCTGCATGTGTGTCCCGCTGAGTAATCTGTGTGCTGGCTAACATATTGTACACAAGTGTGCCAAGTCCTTGTAAATCACAGATTCATTTACGACCAGAGAAATATTTTGGATTCAATGTAGTGGCCTGTTCTGGGGAGACCTGACGTCTGGGGGACCCTTGGTCTGTGAGCCAATTGGAAAAGACTATAGGGTCCCTAGATGTGTGTGTATCTGACAGTTACACTAATCATAATCAACCTGACTCAAATGGCTCCTCAGAATGAAAGTGTCAGAATGATTGTCAGACGATTGGGCTGTTCGTCCATCTGTCCATCCCTGTTTATCCTAATGCGTTGTTAGTTTTCTGACTCCTCATCTTTTGAAACTAGCAGCTCAAAATGTCTAACGCTTCTGAGGCTCACTGAATTAATGAATGAATTCCTTAATAGTTCTAACTGTACACATTAACAAGTTACATGCTAAACATTAGCATACTGTATCAGCACGCTATAGTTGCCGTTTAGCTCAAAAAACAACTGAGCCAAAGTATTGTTAAAACTGACAAAGCAGCTATGCCTAAACCTGCTTCTATGCTTCATCAGAAGTGTTTGTCAGATGGTTGAACAGAATGGGAAACAGCATTCACACTCACTTCACACAGCTATTGGCCAGGTGTGTGGAGTTGAGAAAGTAAGCAGTGTTCGAACTTCTTTCTCAAGCTCTTCTTTTACTCTTTACACAACTTGTTCTATAAACCAGTGGGCAACTTGCATTCTTTTTAATAGCTATCAGGGAACGACTCTTTGGTTGCTAAAAGAAGTCTGATTGTATAGAAGTCTATGAGAAGATGAGCCTACTTCTCACTTGATTTATTACTTCAGTAAACATTGTAAACATGAGTTTATGCTCTCAGTCGCTAGTTTCAAGTCTTCTTCAGTACAGCATGATGTTCATTTAGTTAATTATGGTCCCATTTAGAGTCAGATAGACCATAAAGCAAGGGATGCTTTAGGGCACTGATTGACAGGTTGCTACCACGGCGTTGTCCGCTCTGGGTGTTGTCCCTGTTTTTGTCTTTGAATTTTAACCCTTTCACAGTGTGTTTTCAGTTCATGAAAGTTAATTGTAACATTTTTGGTCGCCTAAAAATGTCTTATGTACTTGGCTCCACCCTCTCGTGCCACTTCTGGTTGCAAAAAAACAAGATGGTGATGCCAAAAACCAAGATGGCGACTGCCAAAATGCTCAAAACTCAAGGCTTTAAAACGGCAGTCCACAAACCAATGGGTGACGTCACAATGACTACGTCCACTTCTTATATACAGTCTATAGTACAAACAAGTGCAACACTACGATTGCCTTCCAAGACTGTCTGAAAATGTGCACCATTATCCCCATATTTAAACTGTTATCACGTCTCGCCCCTCTCTATGACGGCAGGCTTTTCACCCTCCTTCGCATATGGCTGTTCGGAACAGTAAACAAGACTTGCCTTCCGACAAGGTCCGAAAATACAGAGCTGATATGCCCCATAATAGCCACTGTTTAGGAGATCAGCCTGTGTCATACCAGTATCTTACTTGCTCACATACATAACCCCCCTTTGGGATAGGTGGTGCTAGTGGATAACTGAGCTCCTATTTATTACAGCAAGACAACACCATGATTCAGCCATTAAGCCTAAACAAACAAACAACATCCCTGTCTCAGCGGTATATGTGAGTGCATGTTTACTGCATAAGAATCTGTCCATGGCCAGATACCCAGTGTCCATCCGCTGATAGAAATCCCCCACAGGGTTTGTTATGCAACTGATGCTTGGCTCCGATGCCCTGCCTCTGACCCCGACTGCTGCTATCTCTATCTAGTAAAGGCTTCAAGGCATTTAAGATTGTGTTCTGTTCACTGAACACCAATCTTTTTTCATCTGAAACTGGGACTGGAGGTTATCCTTTATGGCATATGCTGGTGTGATGTTGTTTTTTTATCTGAAGGTCATTAGGAAAATAAGCTAAAATCAGCAATAGTCAACAGGTGATTTTGAGTATAGATAGAAGGACTTCTCAAAATGAAAAGGTATGACTGTCTCTTTGAATATCAAACAGAAATATTGTGAGTTATTTCCATTCTCCGCTGCCATCTTCTCCACCCAGCTGCTGAACAATACCACTTCCTCTGCCACAGTGTCCACGGCCTGTCAAACCGTCACAGGGCTAGGGATGAAGAGAAGTTTCCCGTGATGTTTTTATTGGCCTCAGCAGATGGCTTCCCTCAGCCCCTGCATTGTTACGGTGGCCGTCTTGCTCTGAGGGTCAGGGTTAACAATAGTTGCCAATAGCTGTAGGAGACAAAAGCCTTCGCCGCTCCCGAAAGGAGTTTCCGCAGTAACCGAACGCTGTAAAACCGGCAATGCTGTCAAATTTACTGCTTTTTACAAGATGCGAAGACACTACTACTTGTCAGGTTCAGGCGATAGTGGGCTAGCACTGTCTTGCATGTATGAGTCAACTTTTAGCCCAGAAAGTCTTACATGTGTGAAAATACCAAACTACCATTTAAGGCACTAGATTCTCTCTGAACGGCGCTCTCTGTTTTGGCCTTGGGGCTCCAAACAATGAGGTGGGACAGCCTAAAAGCCTACACTGTTTTCACAGCGCAACAGTACACTTGTATTATTCTTTGCAATATCCACTTTCCTCTTTAGTTTTGACAACCCCTGTCTCCCCAACCCCCCTCTCCCATCTTTCCTCTCCCCCTGTGATATCCAACACCCTTCCCAACCTAGAGAAAAATTAAACTGTAAAACTAGGAGGCTCTATACATTCTTTATAGTCCCCCTTGCCCACCCTCCTTTCCATTTCTGTTCTTCATTTCTGTGTTGGGTTTTAGTAAGGAGAAAAGAATCAGGAGGGGGAGGAAGGGAAAAAAATCGGTTGATGTTTCCCCTCAAACATGTGACCTCTGCTCGGCTCACAGCTGAAAATAATTTGGGCCTACAGGCCGGTGGATGGCTGACGCACACCCTCCTCCTCCTCTCTCTGGGGGGCTAGGCCTCCGGCTGATGGGGGGGCTAAAGACAAAGCAATGGAGGGCTGTAAGTTGAGCCGCGAGCAAAACTAGAAGCTAAAAAATGACACATTGTACTTTTTCGTCTACTTCTTGTCAGAGGAGACCGCAACTTTTCCGTAGTGTCCATTTGTTCTTTCGTTCTTGAAGAAGAGAAAAAAGGAAAAGCCCGGGATCATTCCAAAACACTGGACCCAAAGGGCCAATTATGTTGTTAACGCAGGGAAGAGTTCAGCTATTTGGCTGCAATTTTCTTTACATAATCTGCCGAAATTGTGGCTTTTTTTCTGACTGCCAGTTGGGACAACAATTTGTGGAATTTGGCTGAATTAGGCTCACATTCCCGGCATAGTGGGGGGGGGGGGGGGGGGGGCAAGGGAGAGAAGTGAAAGGTTTAGCTAATGCAGGTTTATTGGGAGAGGATTGGAAGGGGGGGGGTTTGGGCCAGGTCGTGCTCAGGAAATGTTTAACGGCCTACGGATACCCTAAAGTATCCCAGCACATCTGGTTGAAGTCACACATTCAGAATTTGGTCCGAAGTATGGACGGTTTGGCAAGATGTGTAGGTCTATGTAGGTGTGTTTTTATATGAGGTTTAATGTGTGGGTATGCAGCCGGGTGGCAAAGCATGCATTAGTGTCTCTGTGAATTTACTTAAGAACAAATGTGTGACTACCTGCCAACAGGAGTTAGCCCTGACCTCTCCCCCTCTCTTATGTTATAACCACATCTGTGCCAGACTGAGGCTAGGCCCTTCTGCTCCATGCCAACCCTCCACCAGCTTTTACAGGCCAAGCCATGAAGCGCTGTGCACCAGCGGCTCTAATTTGATGTTACATACGGATGGTCTTGCAATGGCTCCAAGTGGATCTGGTTTCATTATACTCTGACAAATGGACCAAGCAATCATTTTTCTCCCCCCTCACAGTCGCCTTGGCACTACTTGTCCGTAATAAAGAACAGAGGGAAATGTGTAGCGCTGGAAGACACACTGCATATTAAGGAAGTTATTTTCTGGAATGAAATGGAGAGTTTGCGGAGAGGATCTGAAGTGCAAAAACAAAATGTGTGCGCAGTACTTGAAAATACTCCAGAAATCTGTTCTGTAAAAGACGAGACACTGAGTGATAACCTTAAAAGAGTTGAACCCGGTGCCCTTGTTTTCCTAATGGAGCTTGATTATATTACAGTGTGCAGTTTTTAGTATATTCCATAATGTTTTCCATAATGCCACATAGGTGCTGGAACCTAATGTGTGTTTATGCCAGTTGGCTTTTGCTTTTAGCTGTATCCTCCAATTACTAATCAAGTGGGGTTTTGCCAGTTTTGGGGGGAAGGCGTGCAACCTGTGAGGTCTGCTTCTCTGCAGCTCGGTTCAGAAAATGAGTTTTGCTGGCCACAGAAACGAGAGGTTTGAGCTATTTGGTAGTTTACACTTACACACTGGAGTTAAATTTTTTTTCTTCCCCTAAGGGAGTCCTGGGGAAGCAGCTCTTCTTTTGACCTAAGCCTCATTTGTCAGTCTGTATGTCCGCCTATTTTTATATATCATCTCCATATATTTAGCTTAAACAAAACACAAGCTTTTTCAACTGTTCAAATGTATGTTCTGTAACAGTTTGACTTGTAAATGTTTTTCTTTGCAACTTCCTGACCTATAAGCTGAAATATAGGTCTGCTTTGCATTCACATGTCAACCAACTTTTACCATCCACGCAATGCACTCACCCTATTATACAAATATATTGTGCTAACTGACTGTGTTTGTCTTTGTGTCATTGTGCAGGATGCCAGCTGCTAGCACCATGACCGGTGGGAGGGCCCTGCTGCTCTGTACAAACACTGACAACTGTATCTACCAATCAGTCAACGGGTAGGTACATCAAAAGCCAATCAAATATTTTTTTATATTTTCTGATTCAGTGTCTAGTAGTAATAATTAAAGTCCAACATGTCAGTGCTACAATAAATACTATGGTAATTGAACATGCTATTGTCAAAGTCTCCCTGAACAATGACAATGGTCAAGACAATGAATCACCTATTCATCACAGCACTGGCTGGTTGGTATTGCTAGTGCTACTGTGTCTCGTAGTGAGATTCCCCCATGCTGCTGCTTTCCATCACAAAGCTTTGCCTCTTTGTAAGGAGGAAGAGCAACACTTCCTCCTGTTTTGTGCCAGAAAGCTACCTCACGATATCCTGTGAAATCAGATCAGCCAGTAGAGGCTGCCAATCCTCTTGGTAGTGGCCTTGTTTGTTTATAGTAAAAGGGCAAGGTTATGTCGGAGTGCTATTCATTTTATAAAGACCAGATGCTTGACTCGCTATCTGAGCATTTGCGAACCCTGGATGGAATTATTAGTTCAAATAATCAACAACTATGTTAAAAAATCTGGTTTGCTGAAAGGAAGTAAAGAGTGTGTATTGAGAAGTAAACTATGACTCACAAAGCACATTGCAATAAGAGACAACTGACCACAAAAGTTAAACACTCTTTTTTTGCATGCTCGTAACGGTGCTTATGATGTTAAATGTTGAGTGTTGTTGAAGTTTTGGGTCAATTCAGCGTGTATGATGCAACATCTGGTTGGGAGCTCTCCAGAACTGAAAAAAGTAACTCCGATGATGCCATCGGCGTTATCTCAGCTTGGGTTTGAGACTAAAGTCTGCATTACTAACCTGAGGTGTAGGGTTTCAAATTAAATTGCATTATGGAAATTGTAGGGTCCAACTTTTTTTTTCTATTTGACCCATACTAGAGACTGAAAGTCAATATATCTCAGCCTCTGCTGCCTTATGGGTCCAATGTGTAGGATCTGGCAGTATCTAGCAGTGAGGTGAGGAGATTGCAACCAACTGAAGCCTCTCCGCTGTGCTAAGCTTGTTGGAGAGCTACGGTGGCCGATATGAAAACGTGAATGGGCAAGAGAGAGAGCTGCGGCGATGGGAGCGAGTAACGTTATCGACCCCGGCCCAAGCAGGAAAAGTTAACAGAGTTCGGTTTGTCCGTTCTGGGCTACTGTTGAATCATGGTAGTGCAACATGGCAGACTCCGTGGAGAGAGGGCTCGCTCCCTATGTAGATATGAACGGCTCATTCTAAGTTAACGAAAACACAACGATTCTTATTTTCAGGTGATGATACACTAAAGAAAAAAAAACGTATTAATATTATATTCCATTTCTGCCAATAGATCCCACTAATTCATACACACTGGTCCTTTAATACCTCCAACTTTATATAAATATACTAAATTGCACTAAACCTAACTAATTACCTTTTAAAATATGCCAGAACTGAGTTGCCATTTGATCCACCAAGCTGTCCAAAAACATGCTTTGTCAGACAGGAAGGTGAAGCCACAGCATAACCTTATTTGATCTGATGACTCTTAACTTTTAGTTGGGGCAAAATACCTGCTGCAGGATGTGACAAGAGCCTGTACAGTAGTTCACTTCACTCTGCCATCTTATACCTCTCTACACATTCTCCTCCACCTGTTGCTCAGGCCTAAACTGCACTTTGCCCACAACCATCATATAGTTCTGTACTGCTCTTAAGCAAGCTTGGAGACACGCCTTTCCATTAGGGTCAGCCGTATAACAATAGCAGAGCTAGAGAGCAGAGCAGAGTTGTCCATCTGGCATCTAGATACTGTTACTGCCCCCCTGCTGCTACTGTCTAATGCCTCTCTGACCACTCTCTATAGCCCCTTCTGTCATCCTTGCAATATTCATTAGTGCTATTTAGATTATAATGAAGGGATTTAGGTTTGTGACAATAACAGGGATTGTCTAGTAGAAGGTTTAAATATCTGTTGTTTTTTAGGGTCTGCCGTGTTACTGTAGCTGCCATTGCTTAGTACATTTCTCTTTGGGAATCAAAAGTTGATATATATATGCAGGAATACAATTAAAAGAAGTTTCATTTCAGACCCTTTCTCTTATCCGTTGATCCTGTGTCAGCTTAGCTGGTTAGAGATGCTTTTGTGCCTCCTTCCACCCTCAGTGACCCTCATCTCCATGCTCCACCCATCCTCGGCTGGAGGTGATAGAAAAGCTTTCCATACTGCCCATTTTTTTAAATATCTGCCTTTCAATCTCTCTTAATCACAAACAAGTGTTTTCGTTTGAGATGGGGAGAAATCAACTATTAATTTCCTCCTCCATCTGCTCCACTTAACTCCATCACTCGACACCCCTGCCTTCTCCTGTTCTCCTTTACTTGGCTTTTCTATTTGACCTAGTTTTTCCACTCCGTTGCTTCATGCTTAATAAAAACTGCTGTTTCAACCGAGGGACACTAAAGGAGAAAGAAAGGGGGAAGGGAGAGAGAGGGGGGCCAAACTAATAAAACCCAGAGCAATTTAAAAGACAATTATTTGGTTTCCTCGTTGGTCATAGTTACAACATTTAGGTTTGTTGTTCTTTTCTTTAAGGGTCTCTGAGGAAACTTGAATCGGTAATTTCCCCCTGAGATTTCCTCTGGATTGCATGACTGTTGGTTTTCACATCTAGCAATGTCATCAGATGTCACAAGGCCGCGTTTCCTCTGTTTGTTGGAAATTCAATCATTTGATGAATGGTCTTTGGGCCAAGACAAAGATTTGAGGGGTTGGGAGTAGAAAAGAAAAGATGCACGTCTACACTTTGGCCTCTCCCCTCTTCTGTGTATACTTTCATCTCCTCTCCAGAAATAGCTGTGTGTGTGTGTGTGTGTGTGTGTGTGTGTGTAGCTTGTAAACTTTGACCCCGAAACCCAGAGTTCAAACAGTCATGACCCAGTAATCTTCCAGTGAGTGACTCACAGCTGAAACAGAGGCACCACACAGACGTCTGAGCTCTTTTAACAAGAATTCTTGTTTACCTCATAAAACAAAGATCTATCTGGACGTAATTGTAAGTGCTGACGTTGCGTGGCCAATTATAAGAGCTATGGGGAGCTTAGCTATGTAGACTGAAGGCTGCAACTGACATTTCTATAAAATTAATTTCACTATAAATTATCAGAGTTGACAACAGTGCAATGTACTTTCTCCCTATGTTTATTAGGTTTTAATTAAATACACATCAGTTGGTTAGCACTGTGTCCTCACTGATAGGAGACTCTTTGCATGGTTTGCTTGTTTGTTTGGGTTTAGTTTGTTCCCTCCACACAGTCCATCTTGTGATTGACAGCCTGTTCATCTTGAAACAGTGTGTGTTCCATTTTTCCCTATACGATATCCAGAACATTAATATAGCAGCAAACCATTTGCAATGTAAAGATATAGAGGAGTAATGTCTATCTGAGTAGAGAATGAAGTCGCTCTCCCTCCGTGTGTGTTGTCATTCGAGCTTCTCTGTGCTTTGTTGACCTTTTAGTGCTTGTGAGCGTGCCCCACTGGCTAGCTCACTGTCGCCGCTCTGTACTGTGCTCATACAGCGGTTAAAACTGATAACGCCGTTCCGACCAACGGCGTTGTCGCATAGCACCCTCCGGCTCAACTGGTAACACGTTGAGAGCCGTGTGGAGGCAATACAAAATGTTCTGAATTTCGACTTTAGCGCCTTTAAGTTTGATTCTAATATACTATGTTTTGACACATATGGAAACAGCCATATGCTTGCATGCTTTTCCTTTTGTTTTGTATCGCCTCTGTATATATGTCAAGTGTATGCTGATTTTTCTGTGTGTGGTTCTCCTCTAGGCTCCAGTGTTGTGGCTTGAAGCTCGGGGAGGCTCCGTCATCTGCGGTGCCCCAGCGCCAGGAGGTGTGCGGGTCACCAGGGGACAGAGACAGGAGGGATACTTCTGTGTCCACCAAGCGTCCCCTCTCCCCTCTACTCAGCCTGAGCGACAGCCCGGGTCCTCCTGACACCATGCTGGCTCACAGGAGAGCCACCACCACCGACCCGCGGAATCCCAACATGGAGAATGGGCTGTGTGGCAAGCTGAACAACAAGAGCCCAGCGGCAGTCAAGACTGCCAGCATCCGTGATAAGATCTCACAATGGGAGGGCAAAAAGGAGCCTGCCCCGCTAACCCCTACAGGGACATGTCCTCTCAGCACGACACAGAAGGAAGTTGAGACTGTGAGGAAAAAGGAATCTAAAGCGTCAGAGGTCCAAAGGACAGATAGCAAGAGGTTTGTCGGCTGGGACAGACAAGACTCAGGGAAGGAGAATGTTGGAAAGCTGGGCGATTCGAGGCCTAAATCTCCGGAAGGCCCAGCCAACAAGGACAGAGAGGTGATCCTAGAGAGGGGATTTCGGGCTTCCAAGCCAACAGAACAACCCCAAGACAAGAAAAGTGTTTTAACTCACGTTAAGAAACTGGAGAAGGCAACAAAGGAGGTTCCTGACAGACCTTCTCTGGCATTTCCAGGGAATTACTTCTGCCCTCCTTCAAAGGAGGAGCTGGAGGAAACAGAAAAGAGAGCCAACGAGCCCATTTTTGGGACTTTTGACGTTGTTCGGCCTGGCGGGTCGCGGAGGAGGAGGGAGGGGGATCCAGAGAACGTTTACAGTGAGCCAGGTGCTCCGTCTATAAACCCTCTACCTAAACCTCAGAGAACCTTCCAGCATCACACCCCTCCCACTACCCCAGCCTCAGGGCCTGGCTCGGGGAAGGGAAGGAGGAACTTGCCCCCTTTGCCCTCCATTCCTCCTCCACCTTTACCCACGTGCCCACCACCTGGAGTTTGCAGGAGACCCTGGGCTGACAAACCCCGGGACAGTAGTAACAGGTAAGAGAATGAGAAGATAGAATTAAAGATATGGGCAGCCATGAATAGTTTCAACGATTTATTTCAGAAAGTATATGAACGGTAGTCAACGGCGAGAGACAATTATTTTTATCCCGTTTTTATCCGAATTGCACCGTGAATCACACATATGATATTTGTCAATTCAAAAGATCATTTTGCAAGTCACACTTCATCGTAAGTTTGACGTAGTATCATTTAGTTTGGTGTGAAACCGCTCAGTGGACCACATCTCTCGTCTCGCACAACAAACGTCGCCAACACTAGCTAGCTAGCTAACTTAGCTATGACTCCTAGTCTTTTTATCAGCCAAGAAGAGAAAGAACGAACGAGACCCGTTGCTGGTGTGAGTACATCCCAGTACAAAACACACAGGCATCGTAACTTCAGCGAGAGAGACGTCACTTATGCAAATTTTGGATGTTTAGTCTTTCTAATTACATATTTTCACAGTCTGATACTTCAACAGGTTTAAAACAAACTGCGACTTTCTTGACTTGCAAAATTATGTTTCAGTAAATTGACAAACATCATATACTGTAAGTGATTCATGGGGCAATTCAAACAGAATAATAAAAAAATGTCTCTTAAAGTTGCTTTTGGAATCAGTGATGGCTCTGTGTATCCTCTGACCCTTCCCCCACCACCATCACCAACCAAACACTGACGTGAACAACATCTCCCACATCTGCTGTAAATCAAAACCACCGGTGACATCATCCTGTTTCTAAATATCCTAAAAGAATGAGCTCATTGGTTGGATCTGAGGAATGTACACATCAACTCATTCCTCTTTCCAAAACTCTACCGGACGAGGAGAACAACATGCAGAGTGGTGTGAGTCATGTCAAAGAAGCCCTTTGATTTTTTCAAGAATTTAAGCCTTGACAGTAAAAATGATTGTACAAGGCCCGTGGCTTCTATCACAAATGAGTCGTCGAGCATTTGTAAATGTAAAAATGTGTGCAAAGTCTGAACCAGAATCTGAATCACGAATCCTGCCAAGAGCAATTAACATGTTGGAGTCTTCTGAGTAGTACTCAAATTCATATGGTTACAGTCAAACAAACAGAGTTCTGTAAGGAAACCAAAAAATGTGAACTCTGCAGTATTGGAGAACATCTATTGTTCACTTTCTCAGTGGTTTGAATTCTTGTTTGGAGTTTGGCTTGGATCTGTTACATTCCATACCATATGTGGAGGCCTCACTCTGCTCAAGTGTGCTGTGTCAAGCCCTTTGTTTGGTCAGGATGTCTTTCTCTAAGTGTCCGTTGTAGTGGGCATTTTTGTGCGTGTTAACAAATACACTAACAGTTTATTAAGCACACCTAGCTTCACCCAATGCCGGGCAGCAGCTCTGCAATTAAAGCAGCAGTGGATAGAAATGGAGCAAATATGATTAAAAAAAGTTAATTTTATAAAATGCTCACTATATCCTGACAGGTGTGCCTCTGTGTCCTCTGGTGTCCTCCGGTGCTCCTAACGGCATCTGCAAGAATTCACAGACCGAAGGAAAACAACCAATCAGAGCCAAGCTGGAGCTTTGCCGTCTCTGAGCAGCTGTCAATCACTCGCAAACTCCGATCAAACGGTCAAACTAGGCAGCGCTGATCAAATATGAATCAATATTCTGTTACTGTAATGCCTATTTCTCGCCTCAAATAGTTGGACTGTTTGATCGGAGTTCGTGAGTGATTGACAGCTGTCTCCGTTGAATGAACAGCCAATAGGAACGCTCTCTCTCTGAAATGACCTGTGATTGGCCAAGGTCTCCCATCACAGGCTAGATTTTTTTAAAGCCTGAAAACAGAGCCATCAGGAGGTGCAGAAGTCCAGTTATCTCTCAGAACACTTTAATTACAACATGCTGAAAGGTTATTATCGAATTCTTGCCCAATGATGCCAAACACATTCTGCCTACTGACGCTTTAATCCTACTTTTGTAAAGCTTATAATGTTCATGTTTTGTTCAAACTCTGTCAGAAAGGTGTTTATTTAACTTCATGGTTATTTACTTTGCTTAACTTTATTTTATATATCAGGAACAATGCAAAATAGTTGACATCATTATGATGCACAGTTTTCACATGCCCTACCTAAGGAAGTTAAAGTGAAAGTTAAAAACAAACAACATACAAGACAAGGCAGCAGCGTTGCCAGATGTACGATAACTATCCTATTTTTACGATACTTTTACTTTTAGTCTGCGCTGTCTGATTTTAATCCATTTCCGGATGAATCCTACGTCTTTGTTTACACATCACTTCTTACGTGACCTCATTGTGTTGGCTATGATGTTGATGAACGTGACGCGCGTGCACGCCTGCTCGCCTGCTCCACGCTCATATGAAGAGAGTTTGCACGAGAGCTAGCTTCGAATGCAGCAGTAAGCCCCCCTTATTTATTAGTTTATGGCCTTAACTGTTTTTATGCACTATATGAACAGGCTTCCAGTCGTGTTGTCTTGTAATTTAATTTTGTAATAGTAGGCTATTACAAAAATTGTCTGACTGATGGAGTTATGGACCGATGCCCCCTTCCACACATCATAGCTGCTTGCTGTAAAAAAACAACAACAACAAAAAACGCTGTGGGTAGTTTTGTAGATGTGTCAAAAAGTTGTTTACATACGTAAAATTACACGTTTACGCCTATTTGTTAATGTGGTTATGACTCGTGTACAATAATATTCCTGAAAATACGATCATTTTAAGCCTCTGGTGTGATACTTTAACATTTCCCATCTGGCAATGCTGCAAAGAAGACAGCATTACAAATCATACAACAAGAGGGGGAGAAAACATTTGTTACTATAATTCAATCCAATAGAGCAACACTGAATATGATAAGCTTCAGAAAGGCAGGATTCATTGCAAGGCTGTTGCTTTGTATTGCAACGGATGTAGCAAGCTGTACCCAACTTAGTTTAATATATATATGTGCATGCATGTGGGAACGCGTGCAACCCACGGATGCTTGTGTGCACTTCGTCCTACTTGGCTTTAGTCTTTGTCAGTGATGAAACACAGATGTGGTCATTCAGATGTGGCGACTGGCAAATGGTAACATCAGTTTTCCTGCTTGGCATATCAAACATTCTTTAGAGCATCAACAGGATCACTCAAATATCCCTCCTTCCTCTTCTTCTTTTCTATCTGGCGTGCAAGTCTCCTAAAGTTTTGAAATCCTCTGTCCACCAGGAAGTCCTACGAATTTGAGGATCTGCTCCAGTCGTCTACAGAAAGCTGCAGGGTGGACTGGTACGCTCAGTCCAGACTGGGCCTAACACGCACTTTATCAGAAGAGAATGTCTACGAGGACATCATAGGTAAACAATACATATCACACTTTTATTCTTCCATTAACAATGTGGAATCTTCCACGAACAGCTGCATCTGTTAAAGTTCCTGACGTGGTTTCAAAATGTTATCAACTCTGTATTCGCTAAACCTGAAAAACATTGTTAAATACTGTACTGTAGGTAGGTTGTCCTACTTTCTATACTAGTGTTTCCCAAACTTTTTTCTGGAGACCAATTTCGCGACCCAATTCACAATAGGCCTTATCTATAAATCGCGAGAAGAGCGAATTTGTGCATAAATGAATATTCCTGACCATTTTTACTGCCGTTTCCACATCATCTTATATTATCTTGAATAGGTAAACCAGCCATTTTTAAGAGACATACGTTTGATAAATCACCACTTTGTTTTATGCATGTGTTATTGAAAACATATACACATGTTAAATACTTTATAAATGAGACCAAATAAATGCATTTAAGGCCCAGACACACCAGCCTGACATCAACTAGCAGCGACGAAGGCCACCAGTTGCGTTGCCTCACGTCACCTTTGTTGTGGACAAAAAGTTGCGTTCGAACACACCGCAAAGACTACAGCTGACGGCCAACTACCACGTACGTTCTGCGCCTGTGTGAGAGGAAATAACTCTCCACACCAGCAGGTCGTGGTAGCCTGTATTCGTCATTCAAAAAGGGAAACAGGAAGACCGAGGACGGCTGATATACAAGCCGTTGTTATGATACGTACATGAAATAAAGCGGCCTATGACGACCATTTTCACACCACTCTCACTCACCACTTAGCTTCATTCCAGATGTTCATGTCGTTGTGAAAATATCCCTGTGTTGGAATGATCAGATGAGATGAAGATGAAAAATGAGAAGAGCCTTCTGTGTCCTCACTTCCGTTTCTCTTCTTGTGCACTGATTCGTTTAAGCTGAACAGCCAATCAGAGTGATTTCTCTCACCGCTGAGCTTCGCCGCCGATTCAACATGCTGAATTGGCCGAAAAAACTCCGACACAGGCAAACTAGAGCTGACGGTGCGGGACACACCGCAAAAACTAGGCTGACGGACGCTCACCGACAGCCCAAACTGTCTGACGGCCGACTGTTGGCTTGGTGTGTCAGGGCCTTAAAACAAACAGAATGTACGCTATCCTTTCATATTAGATTCAATGTTATAAGAAGGCGACAATTAGCAGAACAATAAGAACATTCAGGCTCCCTCGTGTGGCTCAAAAGTGTACTGCAGATATAAATGTTAAAAAAAATTACGGAATAAATTCTGCTAATTTATTGCCGACCCTAACAAAATCTCCTGCGACCCACCTGTGGGTCCCGATCCAGTCTTTTGGAATGACTGTTCTATACCCTTCATACACTGCATGACCTTTTAGTTTCATTTCTCCAAACAGTGTGTGTCATAGAGTTCAGTAACAGAGGTGATGAGGAGGCCAAGCTGTCTTTACTCTGCCCCGGTTTTAATTTAGAGCTGGTTCACTTTTATTAAAAAATTATACGTCGAAATTTGACCTACGTTCCTACCTTATTGTCTGCAGGGTTATGCCAACCCCACCTAGAGCCTGTTTAATTTCATAACGTACAATAGCGGCGTTGTGTGAGGTCGTGCCGCTGCTGAGGTCGGCTACTGTGATTGTGCAGCGGGGGGGCATGTGAGTGGCTCAGAGCCACGGCACATTACTGGCAATCGCTTCAATGTGTCTTTGGTTTTTTCCTCCCAGAGACTGGTGTATAATGAGCGCTGCAACAGTCAAATTAACTTTAATTATATTTGAATGATGCCGCAGCTCATTTTGGATTCTTTTATAGTTTCCTCCTTTTATACAGTAGTATTGTTCTTTAAAACGCTCAGACATTGTTCACGCACCCACTGTCCCGGGGGTAAAGTAACTTATTATAGCTGTCTACTCAGAGATATACATAGTGATGAACAGCTGTGTCGTCATCAACCTCCACACGCAAACCAGGTTCTCATCAACTCACTTTAAACCTGCAATCCACATGCCTGATAGTGTTTTCAGATTGAGAGGAAAGCAACTGTTTCCCACTACCCCGTATTCAGACGCACGCCTTGATGACTGACGCAAACTCACACGTGCACAGCTGACAGCACACGCAAACAGACCGAGGAGATTAGTGTGACGTTCCCATCAGCCAGCAATGTGAAAAACAGTACGCCGATCCCTTGTTTTCCTCCGAAGGGAGACGGAGCGGGGAACTGAACGTCCCTCTCTATCCTCAGACTCCTACAGGTCACATCTGGCGGATGGATTGATGGAGCAGAGGAGAGATACAGAGAGACAGATGCAAAGAGAGAAAGGCTTTTTGAAAATGAAATCTTGCTCCTTATCTGCAGGGGAGGAGAGTTACATTTAGCATTTGCTGTGCAAGCGTCTTATCACAGTGAAATATGAGCTGGGTCAGCACACTGCTGCCTCTGGTAGCTCTCTCTGCACATCTGGAGTAGGAATTGTCTGGCAAAACAAACATGACTGATATGGAAAAAAAAAACTGCTTTATCTGCTCTTTGGAAAGCTTGTGTGAAACTGTTGTGTAATCAAGGTGACACTGATATCTAAGTTTTGAAAACAAACACATTTTTTCCTTCTGAAGATCCTCCTCTATCCAAGGAGAACCCGTATGAAGATATAGAGCTGGAGAGAAGTTTTTTGGGAAGCAAATGTGTTTCACCTGCCTCCTCATCTCCTGTCCCTGACACACCAACTAAGGTACATCACTATAAAAATACATTCATTGAAAGCAGTTATATACTAAAAATCACTTTCTAACGTGTCTGTTTTTCTCCACCTGCCCTCCCCAGCTCACCACCAAGCCCGGCTTCTTCAGACAAAATTCAGAACGGCGAAGCTTCAAGCTCCTGGAGCTACGCAAGACCAGCAGGGACACTGGCATCTCCTCTCCCTCCCGTATCAGCCCCCCCTCCACGCCCAGCAGCCCCGACGACACGCCCTGCCTCTCGGGAGACCCGTACAATCGCAGACGGAGGAAAATCCCCAAGGTATGGGGAGTCTTGAGAGGCCTCTCACAGAGCTGCTCTGTCTGTGATTTATGCTCCAGTGTTCTGCTCGGGGAAGGTTTCGGAGCTGGTCCGCTCATGCTGCCGTCAGGGGATGAGTAAGGCAGGGAAAATTCTCTGACGGATATTTCCTGCGAGAAGTGTGCCCAGACGGAGGGAAGGCCTCCCAGAAGCTGTATTGAAATGATCGTGTGAGGAGCCTGGCAGATTTTGTTTATTAGTTTAAGGAGTTAAAGATGGACATTTCTTTCTCTTTTACCTCCTGCAGATGGTGCTGAAAATCAATGGCATCTTCGAGGCGCGGAGAGGGAAGAAACGAATGAAGAGGGTGTCTCAGTCCACAGAGTCCAGCTCAGGGAGAGGTGAGCCAGCCTAACAAAAATTACCTTTCATTTGCTTCACATCAGCTGTGAATGTAGTGAAACTCACTGTCCAGCTCTGCAGTGCCTCTATCAAGCAGGTCGTGATTTTGTTTGTCTGTTATTTAGCAGGATGTATCAAACATTTGTTAGCTGAATTCAATACAAATTTGAAGGAAATTCGGCTGTGGGCCAAAAGACAAGTGATTAGTTTCTTGTGTGAAAGCAGATCCAGTTCCTGCTTTGTATCCAGGAATTCTTTTAAAACCTTTCTTAACATTTAGAGGCCATTTACACTAACATTTTCATAACTCTGTCATGTGCTACTACACTTACTTGAATAAAAAACAATCTGGCACATGGATGCCATGATTGTCTGACACAAAGGTTTTTTGGTTGCCCATGTACACTAAAAAGACACTAGCGTTGTTAATGACACTAACACACTCTCACACACTAACTAACACATATATCAAGAGTATTTTAGTGTAGCTAAGTTAAAAAGCAAAAAGATATGAATACAATAAATAATCTAAAATGATGCACTTAAGCAAGACCACATAAAATGCAACACATTCAATTGACCGCCTCCGTTTAGTGTAAAGCGACTTTGAGTCCTAGAAAGGTCGCTATAAATTTGATTTATTGTTATTAATTTTAGATGCAGTTTCTATCACTGAATTCAAAGTTTATCATCAATACTGTCAACACTTCAGACACATTTCAGCAGGTTACCTTCCCTACGACTCTCAGTTTGACCAGAAAGACTTTGCAGGTCTTTTCTCCATAAAAGGAACAAATCATATGTATCCACTTAGTTTTATGGGCAAAGTTACATTCTGTGGTCAGCTGAGACTGACCCGTGTTTCAGAGGACTGGCTGGTGTTGTGTGTGTGTGTGGTAGTGGCAGGAATGAAAGCAGTGAGAGCAAATTCCATGTGCTTTGAGTTTCCTGTGATTGTTATTTGCAGTCTGCTCACACTCTGGTTTTCCTTTCTCTCTTTCTTCTCTTTAATTTAGTGACAGATGAGAACAGCGAGTCGGAAAGTGACACGGAGGAGAAACTAAAAGGTGAATGAATACTTAATCATACAGTAGCTACTGTATATAGGGGATGCTGAGCAGTAGAAGTATTAAATAGTTTTGTATCTGTGTGATTTCATAAGTTACAAATAAGCACAATATGAGCATGTGTACAATAACAGATTCAGATCATAGTTGTCTATATACACAGATGTTACTGCCTCACAGTGACCTCTATGCATGTGTGCATATACATGACACTATTTACATGAATTGTGTTTGTCTGCCCCTCAGCTCACAGCCAGCGGCTGGTGTCGGTCCAGTCCATGCTGAGGCAGACGGGGCGGTACCGGACCTTGGAGAGGGATCTGATGGACTTGCAGGAGAGGAAACTCTTTGAGTATTTCATAGTTGTTGCGCTCCACAAGACCAAGGCTGGAGTCCCGTACCTGCCAGAAGTCACTCAGCAGTTCCCTCTCAAGGTAAACAGGAATAGAAATGTTACTGCAGCACTTTGTTCCAAAATGAGACACTGGAACTGATATTTAAAACAAAGAAAACACTGCTGATAAGGAGATATCATTGTAAATATGCACAAAACAGATTAGCCTAGTAATTTTTAACAGTTTACTATCAATTAAAGAAAAGATGCAAAAATGCGTGTACGTGCAAAACTCCTTAATTGCGTGATGTTAACAAGACTTGCAATTATCTTATTATCTTATTGCCTTACCTGAGGCTATGGTCATTACTTAAATATTAAATAGTTACACTGCAGTTTTATGATGATTAACAGTGAGAATTAGGAAAACGTTAACACAAATCTAAAAGTCTGTTTATGTTATGGCAATAGAAAAAGAAGATTTGCACTTTAAGTGGTTCTTTTTGTGGCTCATTATTTATTTCTTCCGGTGTACAGATTTTCTTTTTTTTTGTTTCAGATTTATCTCAGTTCCATATAGAGAGAAATGAGTCCTAAAACCCGTAAACGAGGTAGCATTTTAGCACTTCCGGTTCCGGAAGTCAGTGGGTTTTTAGTTAGAAGCCTGAAATAAGGTCTGTGGTTAACACAAGTTTGAGGGATTTTAATGTTTTGTTCTACGATATAAAATATGTCAGTAAATATCCCACTTGTGAATTTTGAAGCTTTAACGTGTCTTAAAAAAAGTTAGTGGCTACAAAACATCATCAAACTGACACGTCCGCCTTTACAGCCTTGTTGTGTATACTCACGTTCATGCGACCACAGTGTAGTTAGTTTATAGCCTAACGTTAGCTTTTTACTTCTGGCGATAGCATTTACACTTCAAAAATCATAAAAGTGGTGTTCATTTGTGAAGAATATCTTGCTGAATAAAACGTGTAAGTATCATAAACGTGTGTTTACCACAGAGCTTATTTTCTTCAGTAATCCAAAACCCAATGGAACAATCCCGTTGGCTTTTTGTCGATGGAACCCGTGTGAGAATACGTCATTCCTGCACCACTCTATTAGTCTCATAGCAGTCTAATCTGTGGAACAAGGTGGTCTAAGACTTTAATGGTGTTATCCGTCAGGCATCATTACATATATTTGTTTTCACATTTTCTCTCTTTTTTATTTTCATCCAGCTTGAGAGGAGCTTTAAGTTCATGCGGGAGGCTGAGGACCAGCTGAAGGTCATCCCTCAGTTCTGTTTCCCTGACGCCAAAGACTGGGCGCCTGTCGACAACTTCCCCAGGTCGGTCCGAGTCAGACTGCTGCCACGGCACTTATCACATGAAACAAAAAGAGAAACTAAACAGAGACACGGGAATTTCCCCGCTTAATTCCTTGCTAATAACCACTTGTTAGAGAAGAAACTGAAAATAGAAATGACCTCCTGGCTCGTAAAGATGAGCGGTCTTTCTAAATGATTACAGGGAGAGATGGGGGATTTACAACCTTACACCTGGTTTGTTATTACAAAATCACCACTCTTTGTATGATGTTTGAAACTGGCCGTATTACCCAATACCTCCTAGCTCAGCCTCTCAACGTCTGCATTGTTCTGAGAAGTGATGATGTGTGTCTTGACGATGATGGCTAATAATTACCTGGAGGCAAAAAGTTCCACCAAACACTCACCTGCATTAAACTTGCTGACACTCTCGCCTGGGAAGAGGGTCGTCACCGGTCAATGAGTACCTGTCAGGTAGAGCTTAGCAGGAGTTGTGTGGATATTTGCGGAGTAAGCCTGTCCTGAGGGTCTCCCCTCTCAAGTACAAAGTCATACCTTTGTTGAAAACACAAAGTCCAGTCCAGAATGGAGTTCTCTGTTTCCACAACAGTGATTTTAACAGCTTTAAATGTTTCCACAATGTCTGAATGATCTTTTTTTCTCTCTCTGTTTTATCCCCAGTGAGACGTTCTCATTTGTCCTTACTGGTGAGGATGGAAGCAGGCGGTTTGGGTACTGTCGGCGATTACTGGTATGCTCTTAAAAAGCTGCTGCCCCTCGTCCTCACTTGCCTCTCCTAATTTGATTTTAATATAGATAGTCCTTCGTTATGAAATAGCTCATCCAGTTTCCTCTGCTGCTTTTACCCCTTCTTGTTGTATTACTATGCTTAAGTTGTCAATAAATAGTTTCTACATATTTCTTCAGACTTTTCAAAGTCTTCAAGTCTCTATGAAACAAAGGCTTTGCTTTGCTCCAGTGGTCTAATCCTGTGGTTGTACTTGGGTGAGCAGTCTTGTGACACTCCGGTGTTTTGAAGCTTGTCTTTTTCTCGCCGCCTGTTCACAGCCCAGCGGTAAAGGCCGACGGCTCCCTGAGGTCTACTGCATCGTCAGCCGCCTGGGCTGCTTCGACCTCTTCTCCAAGGTAGATACGACTGAACTAAGCATGAACACAAATGCACAAAGTTCCCGTGAAAAATGTCTTGCAGAAAAGAAACTACATCGCACAGAATTGCATGTGTTACACAAACACACACATACAACCCCACCCCCACTAAAAAGTGTACAGAGCAGCAGTACCACCCTCGGTGCCCGCAGAGCCCCACCCACCCCCCGGTGCGCTCTACTTTCCCACAGAGCCTTGCAGTCCTGGCTCCAGTACAGACACACATGTGAAACTGCAGCTGATGTGGTTACCGCAGTGGAAAAGGTTCCCCGTATTAGACCTTAGATTTATATGCATGTTGGCCTGTGTACGTAAATCAGTGTATATGTGCATTTGCTAGAATTGGGTTTGTAAGGATACAGAGAAGGGTAACTACAGTATATCTGCTGCTATAGATTGATAGCTGCCTCTGCATTGGAAGTACTCAGTGCTGATGATACGTTTCATCTGTATCAGAGCAGCTACATAAAAGCTTAATGCGATACAGATGTGTGGAGTATGTGTGTGAAAGGGTACACATGATGGATTCAGGCTGTTAGCCATTTGTTGTATAGACTTATGACAATGTTTGACTGTCTCTCAGTTCAGATTCTCAGTTACGCTGAGTAACTTGGCACCTGAATGCGATGCCATTTTAAGTGTCAGTTTACAGAAAGAAGAGATTATAATCTCAGCGGGACTTTAACCAGAAGAAGAAGAAGGAAAAAGAAAAAGAAAGGGAATTCAATAATGATACACTTTACAGGGGTTAAACAATATAGATGAAATCTTCATCACAGTACAGTATATAGAATCATTTGAGAGTAAAACAACAAAATACAATTGTCTGTTTTTGATTAATCTAGTCATTTAAAGGTCCCATATTGTAAAAAGTGGGATTCTCATGTCTTTTATATTATAAAGCAGGTTTAAGTGCCTTATAAATACTGTTAAACTATCAAAATGCTCAATATACGGAGAAATACACACAGCCCGTATTCAGAAATGGTGCGTTTGAAACAAGCCGTTAGGATTTCTGTCCATTTGTGATGTCACAAATATACAATATTTAGATCATTACACGGTTTTAAACATAAACATTCTAAATGTGTCCCAATTTATTTCCTGTTGCAGTGTATGTTAATAACATCAGCTGACAGGAAGTAAACATGGACCCAAACCGTTGCCTAGCAACGCAATTCTGTTGCAATTCCGTTGAAATGCACTAAAACGGAGCGTTTCAGACAGAGGGTAAATACAGGTATATTCAGCCAGACAGTATGAGGAGAATAACGTTTTTTTTTTAACATTACAGCATGTAAACATGTTCTAGTAGAAACACAAAATACAGGTATGAACCTGAAAATGAGCATGATATGTGACCTTTAAATACCTGACAGGTTGAGGTACATTCATGCTATAATAATAATATAAAAATCCAGTTATTATAGCTATAAAGCCTGCTCTTTGATTTGCAACATTAATGGCAGAATACACCAGAGATATAAAAGGGATACGGTAAAAATGATATGGCAAAATATCTGACCGTTGATAAAGTTAAACCATATCCAGTATATATATCATCATATCACCCACTCACTCAGATAGAAATATTGAAATTATAGTACACTCGTAGAAGTATTTGTGATTGCTAGGATCGAATCACAGAGCCTCTCTCTCTCTGTGTGTGTTTTGCAGATCCTGGATGAAGTGGAGAAGAGGAGGGCTATCTCTCCTGCTCTGGTGCAGCCTTTTATGAGAGGCATAATGGAAGCTCCCTTCCCGGCTCCAGGAAGGACCATCACTGTCAAAAACTTCCTACCTGGCTCTGGTACAGAGGTGAGATGATGTGGAAAACCAGTCATTTTTCACCCCATTCTTGGAGGCAAAACCTGTATGCTTCTAAAGATGATATAAATAATCATATTAGTGTCTTTACAGTATGTACGTTACTATCTAATAGTCTCTGTTTCTCTGTCTTTCCTACAGGTGATAGAGCTGTGTAGGCCGTCAGATTCTCGTCTGGAACATGTGGACTTTGAATGTCTCTTTTCCTCCTTGAGTCTACGTCTGCTACTCCGAGTGTTTGCCTCTCTACTCCTGGAGCGCAGGGTCATCTTCACCGCCGACAAACTCAGGTTGGCTCAAGCGACGTGTTGTTTCAGAGCAACGGTAGTTAGCATGCTTTCAGATTATCGGATTATGGAAGGGAGTGTGAAGAGTGTGAAGGATGTGACAGAGGGGACCTCAAGTCGACAGACGGTCTGAGGAAGAGAAGATCGTGACCCAGTGTGAGAGGAAGGAATGCTGTTGTGTTATACAGTCGCCTGGGGAACAATCACTTCTCCTCTGGAAAAACTGTCATGGATGCCAGACAGAAGGAGTGAGGCTTTAGAGCATGACTCCAGAGCTTACACGTGTGCACAGTGACGTCATCACACCCACACAGTCCACTTAAAACCTTTAACTGATGTTGCACACCTGGTTCAAGGTTCACATTTTTTTGTGAATCTCCCTTCTTGTACTGTTGTTTAAGAAGCATTTCTCGCTCCAAGCTCATAAGCAGATTACGAGTCGTTGCACATTCTCTACACTGGAGTGGAAACTTGGCCACCGTCAATCAATTTTCTAATGAATTAACTGGGAGCAGATGCACACCCGGGAGAGATTAAGTTAACAGCGTGGGGTGAGTGTGTTTGCTGCCGCGGTATAGTTTTTATAAGTGTTACATCACTCTCCCCTAAGAGATGCTTTCGAACATTCCTGTCAGGGTAACAACGGGTTTGTTGCAGCAACAGGAATGAACTTTTAACATTATGTTCCAGATTAAGACATGGGTGGCAGCAGGAGACGGTTGTTTTCTTGAGGAGTTGGTTAGCACCATCTTGTGGTTGAGACCTACATGCAGTTAGAAGTGGCTTTTAGGGATATGCTTTTGCTTTTTGGAAGATTATTTAATATACTTTATAGGAGTGGTGGAGTAAACATATTTACATTTGCTTACATATGAGGTTGTTTATAATTCTAGTGTTCCTACAATGTTTATATAAATTATAGTGAGAAAGTGATATTGATAGTAAAGTAGAAAAAAAAACTAAAAAATTAAGAAAATAATAACATATAAAAAAAAAGGAAAAGATAAAAAATAAATACATAAAAAAGAGATAAAAAGATAATTTGTGGAAGATTTTTGTGGTCTATTTGACTATTTCTGTGAATATTATTTGTCACCTTTAGGGGCTTCTCATACATATTGGCTCACATACTGAGTTTGAAAGTTAATTCCTGCCCTTGGAAAGAGCACTGTTTCAACGATACGTTCAAAACATACTAAATGGAGTTATTGTTTTAATAGTCTAATAATAATACCCATTATTACAGTATCTGCTGAGGTGTAATATGCAGTTGTTTGAAGGCTTGTTTTGTGTTTTCCTGCAAACAACTACTCGTCATTGTTTTATGAGCATTAACCTTTTCCTTTCTCTCTCTCTATGCAGCACATTGTCTCAGTGTTGTCATGCAGTAGTGGCTCTCCTCTACCCCTTCACCTGGCAGCATACGTACATCCCCGTGCTCCCGCCCTCCATGTTGGATATCGTGTGCACCCCCACCCCCTTTATAGTCGGCCTCCTCTCCAGCTCTCTGCCTCGGCTCAAAGAGCTGCCCATAGAAGAGGTGAGTTTTCACTGACTGTAGTGCCCTCGACTCTGGGCCTTTCCTCTACTGAGACAATAGCTCCAGGAAATGACATCACTCTCCCTCCTGCTCTTCTCCTCAGGTCCTGGTGGTCGACCTCGGCAACAGTCGCTTCCTACGACAGGTAGAAACCATAGAAGCATGAGGGAGTCCTTTTACACATGTGGTGACTCCACCAGATGTTATGTGAATACAGTATGTTAATTCACTGCATGTTTACTGTATTCACATCTGTGTTTTTTTTTTATCTCCACAGCTGGATGATGAGGACTCCATCCTTCCACACAAGCTGCAGGCAGCTCTGGAGCATGTGCTGGACAAGAGGAGGGAGCTGGCCAGTGAGAAAGGAGATCTGCCTAATGGTGACTCAGCACACCTATTACAGTATTTACTCTGTTAAGACGTACTGTATTCAAACAGTATATGCATGCTGTTATTAGAAATACCAAATACACTAAAGACTCCAAGACACATTGACACTATTGTAGGATCAGTTGTCACTGGATTTTAAGGGGATACACCCCAGTCAATTTTGAGGTTTGGGGCAATTTTGTCTCCATAACATGTCTTCTTTCAGACTAGCGGATAGAAAACATCCAAAATACACATTTAGGTGTTTATTTTACTCCACTTTGTTAATTTGTGCTGTAGATTTCTACTAAATTCACCAAAATGTAGCATTAGATGATGCCTCATTTGCATATTTAAACATAACATTTCAGAGAACTTGTAATACAAAAAAAATGATTGTCTCAATGTGATTAATCAACTGGGGAAGTTTCACGGTGATATCTATTATTATATCTATTCACCTGTCGTGTCTTCAAACTGTTGGAACTTTACAATCCGTATCCTTAAAAGCCATTTTCTCAAAATTAGTTTTGTCTCATAATCTGAGCCAGAAATCTCCACTTCAGTAACACTTACATTCACCAAACCTCTCAGTTTCATTCCTGTCTTTATTCTGAAGGTTTTAAAACAATTTTTACAGGTTTTTGATTTATAGAACATTTTAATCCTAAAAACATGACGAAAATATTTTTTTTTTTCATGGCTGTTGACAGTTTTTTTTCTGATTTATGGAGTGATAAAAAGAGATATCTAAAAGTACCTTTGTAAAATCCTTTAACTCTGATATGTCAACAAAGTGAAACGACTTTTTATTCTGGTTTTATCCAACGTTCAGATTTCTGTTCTGGATATTTGCACTTTTGATAAGATAACGCCTCATTTGCATATTCAAACATACATTTTCAGAAAACTTGTAATACAAGAAATAATTGTCTTTATGTAAGTAACCAACTTACTTATTGGACGTATAAGATAAGATAAGATAGAACTTTTTTAATCCCAAAGGAAATTCTTGTGCCAGAGATTGTGCCTAAAAATTACAACAAGTTCAAGAGTATAAGATAAAAAATACTATTTCTAGCACCAGTGCCTAATAAAATAACAATTAAGTAAGAAACATTTAGTAAAATTAGTAAATAAGATAAGTAAAATAAAAAAGGTAAAGTAAGCTAAAAAACAGAAAAGGAAGTAATATTGCACACAATGAACAGTGATATTGCACATGATATTGATATTATTGTTTTCAGTTGTCCTTCCTGCAGAAGGGAAAAGAATCATTCTGTTTTATAGGGCAGTAAATATTCTGATATTTAATCTCCTCTATTTTATTTCTTTTCCCTCCCGTTCCTCCACCCAGACTCCAGCTCCCTCAGCGCGGTGGTGTCGGAGGCCTTTGTGCGTTTCTTCGTGGAGATGGTGGGTCACTACTCGCTCTTCATAGGTGGGTCATCAGAGAGGGAGGACGAGTCCATCTCCTCCCCCACCTCGCCCAGCCCCTCTTCTTCCCCGTCCTCGTCCTTTCAACGCGAAGCCTTTCGCAAAGCGGTCACGTCCAAGAGCTTGAGGAGGTTCCTGGAGGTGTTCATGGAGACCCAGATGTTCACCGGCTTCATCCAGGAGAGGGAGCTGCGCAGGCAGGGCCTCCGAGGTACTGAGACTGGATTACCTGCAGTAGTGTTACAGTTCAGTTTATAACAGTTAAAGTATAAACACTGGTTGAACACTCGGTACAGTTTGTTATTCTCTGCAGCACAAGTACATAAATAGACAACAGGGTTTCTTTTTAAACATTTGTCTTGTTATTTTATTTCCAGGTTTGTTTGAGGTGAGAGCTCAGGAGTATCTGGACTCGCTGCCGGGGAGCGAGCAACGAGGAGTCAACAAGTTCCTCAAGGGTCTAGGTGAGATTTACTGCTTCAATCAATCAATCAATCAATCAATCAGTTAATCGACTATAAAAATGGTTAATTCAGTCAGAGACGCTACAGTTAGATTTGTCTGAAAAGCGTCTGATCTTTGAGGGAGAACTCAAACAGCTGAGGCCAATCAGCCGGTACGACTAGTGCGACTCTGCTTTGCTTTCTTTTTAATTTGATTCCCATCTGTTGCTTTTCCTTCAGGAAACAAGATGAAATTCCTTTCCAAGAAATGATGCTGCCTTGGAGTCAGGATGTCAGGTGTGAAAGTAGGAAAAAGCATGAAGAGGCGTGCCGTAATAAAGAAGAAGAAGAAGAAGAAGAAGAGGACACGCTCCGTGGACGTGGAGAACGTAGAGATGGAGATGTGTCTTTAGGTCGGAACAAAGGAAGAACCCTTGAAGTGATCAGGACTCATGAGGGAATCTGGAGAAAGTCATTCCATTAGTGTTGTGAAGGGTTCACTCAGCTTGGACCAAAACTCCCCTCCGACACGATAAAGCGACGTCTAACGGCGTCTCGTCAGACTCCTGCCTGGGTTTTTAATGTCTCACAGATTACAGTGGATCCCTGCAGTGTGTTACTGTACAGCTCAGCTCAGTGTAAATGTTTTTAGGAACAGTGTTCTCTCCCTCCTTCGGTCTCCGACCTCACCTATAAACCTGTAAGAGGGAGCGTCACTGAACGTCCCATTTTGTACAATACCTTCCTATACATTCCAAGTACTTTCTATAGAAGCTTTTAATAAATACAATAGTACAACTTCTTCATCAACAGGAGGCTTTTAAGTTAATTTATATTCTTTTTAGATAATCTCTTTTTTTTTTTTTAATTTTTCCTTCAGATGAGTGCAAAGAAATCTCCTGTAGTTTGTATTTAACAGAGTCTAGTCCAGACTGTTTGTAGACCACTTTGGGTTGTTGGGTAAATGTACCACTGTTTTAAGTAAAAAGGAATGAGCACCAAAAAGGTAGGAAATCAATGTGAATACATCTCTCACTTGGATGGACTCGACGTTGAAGGAAGATGTGTATCTTTAGGCCAATCAGTATCAATGTGTTGTAGGTTTTTGCCTTAAACTTGATTGAGAATGAAACTTTTTAAATAAAGTGATTTGAACAAATACACCTGCATCTGGAAGGTCCAGATGTTGATGAGTCAGTATCGTTGAAAAAAACCCTACAGCATGAAGACAAAAGAAAGGAAGTCAGGAGATACAAGAACATTTTCAAGTCACTGAACATCCTCTGGAGTTGGCTCTCTGTTAAATCAGTCATTAAGAAATGGAAAGAGTGCCGTAAGTCTACATTGAACAGAGCAGCACCCACAGTCGATGAAGCACGATGTCGTACCTTCAGTGTCCACTGGAGGACTCTGTTACACAGTTCATGTAATCCTGCATGTGTTTCCTCAGCAGAGTCCAAAGTTCAGAATCACATCTCAAGATAATTTAGCCTCCAGGCCTTTAATGACTTGCACAACATGCCCAAGCCCAGGAAACAATATCGCTTTTGACTGCTTATCTGAGAATATAAGCAACAGATGTGTAAAAACTAGGACTGGAAAGAAAGTCGCAGGTGATACTCCTCAAAAAATGTTTGAAAAAAAAGAAAAACCTGCCAAGAGGCAACAGGGATGTACTTCAGTTAAATTCTAGCATATTTAATATAATATGGTGTAGTGGATAAAGAAGAAGAAAAACAAAAACAACGATTATTTTCATTCTCGATTAGTTTCTCCATTAATCGATGAGTTGTTTGGTCTATAAAATATCAGAAAATTGGTGAAAGATGTCGATCAGTGTTTCCTTAAAGCACAAGACGACGTCCTCAAATGTCTTGTGTTGTCCACAACTCAAAGATATTCAGTTTACTGTCACAGAGGAGGAAAGAAACCAGAAAATATTCACATTTCAGAAGCTGTAATTTTTACTTTTTTTTCTTTAATAGTTGCCGATCAATCGTTGACAACTACTCAATTAATCGTTGCAAGTCTAATCGGTAAGAGTGGAATTAATAAAAAAATATGTAAATGTAAAGCTTTTATTGTCACACATTGTATTGTACACAACACACTAGTATTAAGAGCAGTGTGCAGCTACTATACAGCGCCCGGAAAGCAGTTTTGGGGAACCGGTGCCTTGCTCAAAGGCCCCCCCAGTCAGTGCCTAGGAGGTGAACTGGCACCTCTCCAGCTACTGGTCCACAGTCCGTACTTGGTCCTCCAGCTGGTGACCCTCCGGTTCCCAGACCAAGTCCCTACAGACTGAGCTACTGGATGAAATATGAACTTAAAGCAGCAGTAAGTAGAAATGGAGCAAATGTGATTAAAAAAAAGTTATTTTTATAAAACGGTCGCTATATCCTGACAGTAGTGCATGAGACAGGTAATCTGAAAAAAACAAACATGTGTCCTCCGGTGTCCTCCGGTGCTCCTAACGGCATCTGCAAGATTTCACAGACTCTGAGCCGGCTGTCAATCACTCGCAAACTCTGGATCAAATGGTCAAACCAGGCAGCGCTGATCAAATATGAATCAATATTCTGTTACTGTAATGCCTATTTCTCTCCTCAGATGTTCTCAGAAACATCTTGTAGTGCACGGTTTAGCTGTAAAATGAGAAAGTTTGTGACTCGCCATGTGTGAGATCTGCTGAGGAAATACCAAGCACCGCCCAGCAGCCGGAGCTCAGCCAATAGGAACGCTCTCTCTCTCTGAAATTACCTGTGATTGGTCAAAGTCTCCCGTCACGGACTACATTTTTTTTAAAATCCTGAAAACAGAGCCATGAGGAGGAGCAGAAGTCTAGTTTTCTCTCAGAACACTTCAATTACAATATGCTGAAAGGTTATTATGGAACTTTTGCCCAATGATGCCAAAAATATATACTGCCTACTGCAGCTTTAACTTATACTTATTAATCATAAAGCAACAAAGCCTTTAGTCCAACAAAATTAGACTCTATAGCCTACATCTTGCACATTTTAGTACCTAATTTGTTTCTCATCTGGGGCCAAAGTTGTTCCATTTCAAACAAGTTTAATAAACTTTATTCTCACAAGAAAAAAAGACAAAACAAGACAACACATCCTTACCATAGAGGACCCATTCTAAGTGATTATAAAGAAGTTTCTTATGATCATGTCCCTCATAAAGGCTGTGGCTTTTACAGTAATTTCTTATTCATGATATTTCCTTTCCTCTCTGGAGCCCTCCTCTTCCTCCTCCTCCTCCTCCTCCTCCTCCCCTTCGTCATTACGTGTTGACCGGTCAGACCTGCCTCCCTCACCTCCTCCTCTTCCTCCTCCTCCTCCTCCTCCTCCTCCTCCTTCTCTCCCTGCTGCTCTGTTTCTCTTGGTTTTTCCAGCTTCATGTCATACCACAGCTAATTCCTGACATTCCTGCCTCCTCTCGCTTCAAACATAAACGACTCCAGGAAGGAGACGAGAGGCAGCAAACAAAATAAAAGAAAGCCCTCTCAGACACAGAGAGTTACTCTTCATTTAATATAATCTAATATTGCTCTACCTGTCTGCTGACTGAGCTCCTCCAGGTAAGATAAAGATCCTACAACTCTTTATTCTAAAGCGTTTAAACATTTTAATCTGCGTCTTCAGTCGTTGAGAGTGAAACTTTAATCCTGTTGAATATTTGTGGATGTGAATAGTAGAGTATTTCTCTCCTCACTCTCTGCCGGAGATAAAAACATTCCTCAAATATTTCACATTTCTTCCTCAAATTCCTGCATTTCTCCTCTTTAATTCTCAGAGTGAGTCAGTAGAGAGGTTGTTGGTTTTACTTCCTGCTGCTCGGAGTCGGTCACAACTTTTCCTTGTGTTCTGAAGGAATAACGTCACAGAGAGAAGTCAAACATTAGAGAGTTTAAAGTTTTACATCCGCAGACTGCTTATTTATTAACCAACACGTTTAATTCAGAGGTTTATTTCCTCTTTAGTGGCAACAAGTGAGAGAAGCAGAGGCTTCACAGCAGCGCTGGAGTTACTGGTGTTATACTGGTGTTACTCTGTATTTCTCTCAGGCTTTTATTGTCTCTTTAGATAATTAAAACACCTGCATTTAATAGAAAGTGATGGAAGACGTATTCAGATACTTTACTTAAAAGTAAAAATGTGAAAATGTGAAAATACTCTGTTACAAGTTAATGTTGTTGTGCTTTCAAACATGCACTCAAGTAATACAGTGATGGTGGAAGAAGTATTCAGATTCCAACACTAACACAATGTAAAAGTACTCCATTACAAGTAAAAGTTGTGTATTGAAAGTGAAATATTATCAGCAAAATATACTTGAAGTATAAAATAATCTACTATGCATGCTCTGCCAGAGTTATATTGTTATATATTTAATTATTATAATAATTACTATTGATGCATTAACATCCAAGCAGCATTTTCGTGTTGTTACAGTTGCCTCTTTATTTCTCTCAGTCTTTTATTGTCTCTGTAGATAATTAAAACACCTGCGTTTAATAGACAGTGCAGGAAGAAGTACTTAAAGCAGCCTAAAAAAGTAGCCTACTTACTATGCATGCAGTTATATTGTTATATATTTAATTATTATTATTGATGCATTAACATCCAAGCAGCATTTTCATGTTGTTACTGGTGCCGCTTTATTTCTCTCAGTCTTTAATTGTCTTTTTAAATAATTAAAACACCTGCGTTTAAATGATGCGTGATATCATGAGTGCAGGAAGAAATACTCAGATACTTTACTTAAAAGTAAAAATAGTGTGAAACAGTGTGAAAATACTCTGTTACAAGTTAATGTTTTTGTGCTTTCAAACATGCACTCAAGTAATGCAGTGGTGATGGAAGAAGTATTCAGATCCTTTACTTAATAACACAATGTAAAAATACTCCATTACAAGTAAAAGTTTGGTATTGAAAGTGAAATATTATCAGCAAAATTGACTTGCCTCGTTATTTCTCTCAGTCTTTAATTGTCTTTTTAAATAATTAAAACACCTGTGTTTAAATGACGCGTGATATCATGAGTGCAGGAAGAAGGATTCAGATCCTTTACTTAAGTAAAAGTAAAAATACCACGGTGTGAAAATACTGTTGTGCTTTCAGACATGCATTCAAGTAAAAATATACTGGTATGATGGAAGAAATATTCAGATCCTTTGCTAAAGTAAAAGTAAAAATACCACAGTGTTAAAATACTCTGTTACAAGTTAATGTTGTGCTTCAAAACATGCACTCAAGTAAACGTACACAGTGATAGAAGAAGTATTCAGATCCTTTACTTAAATAAAAGTAGCCTTAAAAATACCACAATGTGAAAATACTGTATAAAATTACTCACTAAGCATGCAGGCAAATGGTCTCTGTCAGAGTTATATTGTTATATATTTAATTATTATTATTGATGCATTAACATCCAAGCATCATTTTCATGTTGTTATTGTTGCCTTGTCATTTCTCTCAGTCTTTAATTGTCTTTATAAATAATTAAAACACCTGCGTTTAATAGACAGTGGTGGAAGAAGTATTCAGATACTTAACTTAAAAGTAAAAATACCAGCGTGAAAATACTTTGTTACAAGTTAATGTTGTTGTGCTTTCAAACATGCACTCAAGTAAACGTATACTGTGATGGAAGAAGTATTCAGATCCTTTACTTAAATAAAAGTAGCCTAAAAATACCACAATGTGAAAACACTGCTGTGCTTTCAAACATGCATTCAAGTAAACGTATACTGTGACGGCAGAAGTATTCAGATCCTTTACTTAATAACACAATGTAAAAATACTCCATCACAAGTAAAAGTTGTTTATTGAAAGTGAAATATCATCAGCAATATTTACTTGAAGTATAAAAGTACTCACTATGCATGCAGGCAAATGGTCTCTGTCAGAGTTATATTTATTATATTGAGCTACTATTTAATTATTATTATTGATGCATTAACATCCAAGCAGTATTTTCATGTTGTAGCTGAACAAGGTGGAGCTCATTCTCACTGTTTTATATCATTTATAGTATAATTTACTTTATTTATAAGTTTTAAAAGCTGTCAGATAAATAAAGTGCAGTAAAAAGTATATTTCCCTCATTAATATAATGTAGAATATATGAGTAGTATACAGCAGCAGCAGTACAGTGCAAGTACCGGTGTATTGTGCTCGAGTACTTAAGTAAAGTTGAGTACATATTGCATGTATTATCGGCAAAATAAACCATCAAAAGTAAATAAAATAAATGTATTGTAGTATAAGTATCAACACAGTACAGCAGCAAAAAAAAAAAGAAAAGAAAATGCTCAAGTAAAATACAAGTACTTCAAAATTGTGCTTCAGTAAATGTACTTTCCAACCCCTCGATATCACGTAATGTTCAGTATATACTGTTTGTTTTTGTATGTGGACGGTAGATGGTATTCTGCAGGGATGCCCTCTCTCAGTCGACTAATCCGTTGTTTTGATCTCAGTCGACTAAGATTTCTTTTCTTTCCAAGAAACTTCTGAGCACATCTCTGGTACACACAAGATTTAAAGTGGTGATTTTATATGATTCTTTGTGGAGAAACTCAGTTTCATAGATCTGTTGATTAAATCAACTTAGTCCACTAAGAATTTCTTTGGTCAGGATCAGCCCGAGTATTCATCTAACTCATTTCAGTAAGTGAATAAGCTTTGTTTGTTTGAGGGGAAATGAGAGGTGGTGTAAGTCATGAGTAAGTACTTGAATATTTTTATTGTACGGCACATCGTTACAGCGCTCCACAACATTTCAGAGGGCAATATTGTACTTTAGTACTCCACTATATTTGACAGCTGTATAGTTACTTCGCAGATTAAAATCTAACACAAGAAACGTGATCAATTATGATGCATTGTAATAGATAATACTACCCAGCAGTATAGTGAGTTGTTAAAATGAGCTCCACCTCAACCAACATGTCATGCATCATCAACAATAATCAATTATTATAATATAGTAATATAACATTGACGGGGGTCATTCTGCTGCATAATGAGTACTTTTACTTTAAGTTGATGTTGCTGATAATACGTCTGTGTTTTCACTTCAGTAAGATTCAGAATGCAGGACTCTTATTTTGTGTTACTTTTGTGCTACTTTTACTTTAGTAAATTATCTGAATACTTCTTCCACCACTGGAGTTAAGACATGAGTGATGATATTGGGAGTTTATTATTCATATACTTCATACAGGTGTCTCCAAAAGCAGGATTAGAAAACCATAACTGTAGGAAAAATGTTTAAATGTTGCTACATGATCCCGGTGATACACACTTGAATAAAACTTGAAGTGTTAGTAAAGGTTTTCGGCGATGATTCAACTATGTACTGTATGTAAGGATTGTTTTAAAATGAGCAATATGTCAGAAGGTACTGTATGTCTTAACTCCCAGAGGCATGAACCTGATGTTCCTGTTTGGTGAAACACCATAAAGACAGCTCACATACTGTACGTTGGAGAACAAAGAAACACAAAGTATGTAGGGGCCGTACAATTAAAGGAAGATGTGCGATTGCGATAACGTTGTAGAATATGGCGATATTACCTGCGATAAATAAACATATTAAAGTGTGCTCAGTTCTGCCTCTTTCAGTAAACTGCTAAAAATAATTGCTTGTTGAAGTAAAAAAAAAAATGAAATACATAAATATTTTTTTTATTGAACAAATTGAACATTAACTGAACACAAAAGGCATCAATAAAAAAGATTATAATTACATTTTAAAGTGCAGCTTTTCTACTGATACTCTCTTTCATCCCTGAGTGCAACATCGCTTTCGTGGTTTGTTTATTGCGCATGTTGGCATTGCGATGATGATAAAGAAATTGTGCAGCCATGAAAGTAACTTATAGAAGGTCTGCTGGGGATTATTTTCATTATAATTTATATTATTAACGTGCTGATTATTTTCTCATGAATTTAATTTCTCATAAATGTCAGAAAATAAGTGAGAATCGACCATCACGAGTTCCACAAAGCCATGGTGACGTATTCAAATAACATTGAATGGCCTAGTTTTGTATCTTCATATTTGACAGAATGAAAATGTGAAAATTTATATAATTTCTGTTGAAAAGTGACCGTCGATTATCAATATATTTGTTGATTATTTTTCTGACGATCAGCGACTCTTTATCTTACTGCTGACTTTGTCAGGCAAGTAGGGACGCAGGAAGTGAGCAGCGGGTTTTGATTGCTGCTTGCTTTTAACTCCCTGCTGCCTCGCGTGTCCTGCGTCCCAGCGTTGGTTGTATTATCCTCATAAAATTAACATGATTTTTTTACGTGACGCCTGGTTAAAAAGCAAGTTTATCTCCAGCCTTATGGTACGTGTCCACAGGATCCGTCCTTTCAACGCTCCCCATTCATTGTCTATGTAAGCAGCCGTGCAATACATTCTGGTAGATTGGCGGCGCGATTCGAGAGACGGAGTGTCACGACGCCCGCTCCTCATTTGCATAAAGTTGAGGTCTAGCCTACTTTATGCAAATCACGGGTGTTTTACGCAACTCGTCCCCTCTCGAAACTCTCTAGAAACTTTTAAAGTAAGCTTTGTTGATCCAAAATAAAGACAGATTCAGCAGCTGCAGAAGAAAGTTCTCAAACGAGCCTCCATATTGTTTCCGGTTTGAAAGCATTCGTCCAATCAGGTGGGGAGAGCCTTGTATCTAGTGACAGCCCACCAAGCGTCCATCCTATGTTGGGAAGCGGCGCGTCCCCTCGCGATAAAAAACACCCCTGTAGACACGTACCATCAGAGGGTTCTTACTGCTGCCTGCTGTGGACGAAAAACAAAACTTCCCAAAGCCAAGGTGACGTATTCAGACATCACTGAACAGCGTAGTTTTGTACGACCAAGAGTCCAAAATATATTCCATCAATTTACTATCAAGAAAACCAGCAAATATTCACATTTGAGGCGCTGAAAGCAGTGATTTCTTTAAGGGGTCCCTGACCCCAAAAACTTTGAGAACCCCCGTCTTAAACGATGAAAAGTATTAAAAGTTTCTTCTTGTGTATTTTGTGTAAATGCAGTATTTCTGTGTGTGGCAGACAGACTTTCTACTGTGCTCCTCTGTGCAGAGTGCAGAGCTGGAAAGGCAACGTGTGAGTGAATATTTTCAGGGTTGGAGATGACTAACAGGGCTTGCCGGGTTGTGTGTGTGTGTGTGTGTGTGTGCGAGTGTGCGAGTGTGCGAGTGTGTTATGGGGTCCTGCAGGGCAGCTGAGAGACGAGTGTGTTTTCCAGAGGGGCAACAGGTGGATTGGAGCAAGCATGGTGACAGTGTGATGAGGAGGAGGAGGAGGAGGAGGAGGGAGGAAGGGGGGTAAAACACACACCTGTTAAAGCCTCCTCTGTGTGTCTGACAGCCAGAGGAGTTTGGGGGTTTTGTCCAGGCCGTGGCCCCCTTTTTGTGTTCCAGGTTTAGGGTTCACTATTGTCTGATGAGTTACCCTGAGAACTGTGAACCCTGAGGTTGTGTTGTTTGCTCTGCAGTAATATTGGTGTGTGCGTGTGTGTGTGTGTGTGTGTGGGTGGATGTGGATGTGGATGCGACCGGGCCTAGAGGTGGATGTGTGTGTTTGCGTGGGTGAACGAGTAAGAAGGGAGGTAAAAACGAAAAAGGGTGTGTGAGCAAGCGGGGTTTGTGTTTGTGTGCAGTTGCCCTGAGACAGGTTCCTCTCCACAGCGGAGGAGGTTTTATTATTTATTTTTTTCATCTGCTGTGCTCATCCCACATAGCGATCATTCCTCCTCCGCTCGCACGAGAGGAGCGAATAATGCCTCAGATATGAGCCTTGTAGAACAAAGACTTTCTGCACACACACACTCCTCCTTTTTCTCCCAGCAGCGCTCTGCACCCACAGCTCTCTGTGTGTGTGTCACACTGTGTTGTCCATTGATTCCAGCCAGTCCTGATGGATCTCTCTGTTGGATTATCTGATAGACCCTCTGTCCTCTTGGGCTCCAACTCTTTTGTCAATGACATCTCGAGAGGATAAGGGGGTCAAGACTCGCCTGGTCCGCTAGATAAGGACTTGGAGCTGTGGGAGGTGGCAAATATACAAAGTGCAGCTTGTATTTATTTAGAGGCTGCATTTTTTCTCCGTTTAAACCCGTCATAACTGATTATTATTTTTTGTCCACTTGGGGGCAGCAGAAACAAGCTGTAAACACAACATTGCCATATTAACTTTTTAAGGTAATAATATGTCAAACTTGTTGGCACCTATTTACACGTCCAGCAGGTACGGAGAAACATTATTCATTTGAAGTTGTTTCTGCTGAATGTGAGTCCATCCAATATTCACTCTCCTTTTCACTCCTGTTTTGGTCGCCACCAACTCCTGAGAGAAATATTTGGCTCTTTAGCTGCTAAATGCTCCACTAATTTAGACTAGGCCTGCAACTAACCATTATTTTGATTATTGATTGAAATGCCAATTAGTTTCTAAATTACTTGTCGCCCCCTGCTGGTATTGCACTTTCATACAGGCGTGTAATATTCACGTCTCTGCGACACTGCCTGCTGTGGCCGAAAATTAGGCTGATGAGTGTGAACCGAAACAGCTTAAATGATTAACGGATGAGAAAATGAAGTGGCATCTACTGTATTTTGAGAAGTATAGTAAAGTATCCTCAGTTTCAGCAATTCAATTGAGAGGAGTTGCTGCTTTTTCTTCCTATGTGATTATAAATTGAATGTCTTTGAGTTTTGGACTGTTGGTGGGACAAAACAAGCAATTTGAAAACGTCATCTTGGGCTCAGGAAAGTGTGATGGACATTATTTACTCTAGTTTTAACATTTCATAGAGCAACATTTGCACAATGGCTCAGAGATATGTTATATTTTATTAAGTTGGAGAAGATCCGGTATACTATTAAGGAGTCAGCCGACAAGTTTTCATTGATTTGGAAAATCCTTCCTGAGTCGTGTTGATTCCTTAGACTCAGATAACTTCGTGGCTGATTAAAGTTTGGTGTATGTGTGTGTGTGTATATATATATATATATATACTGTATATGTGTGTATATATTTGACCAGGAATATGGCAAACGAAGCATTGGAAGGACCCCTGATTTGTCTTTGTGTTAAATTCTTCGGCTTAACTAGACCCTTAACAATTTATCATTATCTATTTATGTGTTTCTTTTTATTTTTAGAATTTGTTTTCATTATTATTTTATATATATATATATATATATATATATATATATATATATATATATATATATATATATTTTTTTTTTTTTTTATTATTATTTTTTATTATCATTATTTTAACTATGAATATTTTATTTGTATATTTATGTGTATTTATTTCCTTTTAGTTGAGTGCCCTCTGTGTATTATCATGGGTGGGGGGTGGGTGGGATATCTATCAGTCCAAACATGTTTGTGCAGTGGATTGTCAAAGTTGTATTAACAAAACTCAGAAATAAACCTTTCATAGAGCAATTGATTGATTAATTGATAAAATAATTGGAAGATTAGTTGATAGGTAGTGTTTGTGTGTTTTCATATCAATGCGTTCATGTGTGTTTGAAGGAGGTGTTTACTCTGAATCTGTAACATCTACACTGGGTTGTGTATACAGTATGCATGTGTGAGTGTGTATATATGCATGTATGTCTACATATAAGTGTGTGTGTGTGTGTGTGTGTGTGTGTGTGTAGTGTGCCGAGCTTGTAGACTCCCAGTGGTGCGGCCCCAGTGGGACTCGGTGCCAGAGAACATGTGCTCGCTCTCAGCAAAAACTCAACAAAACAAACCCGTTTGTCTCCGCCGGCTCTCACTGCGACTTTCCATCGCATAGCCTGATCCTCAGACTGTGTTTCCTGTCTTTACATTCCCGGCCTGATTAGTGGAGATTGTGACCAGTTGAGTACACACACACACACACACACACACACACACACACTCACCGAATACACACACAAATGCACGCCACATGCAGTGGGGCACGAGTGGGAGCAGGTTACTGGAGTTTTCTGGAGTGTTTGAGCACCGCAGACAAACACAAACCTACACTAATAACTCAAGTTTCTCTTTGTCAGCCTTCAATTTCTTTTAATATTTTTCTTAGATATTGACTCTCATACACTCTGACCTCTGCTCACCTTCCTATTGATTGCTGATCCCTGATTAAATACAAACAAGACAACGAGTTTACAGCCATGCTAGCAGCTCAGTGAAGGTATATTAAAGGTAGGGTTAAAGGGACTGTTTGTAAGAATCAGAAATGTCTTGTTAACAGCGACACCTGTGGCCGTTAAGTCAACGAAAGTCAGCGTCCTGTTGCCTCCGCTCGCGCTCGCTCTACATAGACATCAACGAGCATCGCTCAAAACAGTGAGGCGACACACGTCATCTAAAACCACAATATTACTCTATATTTCAGCTGCTTGGCAGTAATGTTAGCTGACCAGACGAAGGTCTCTCCATGAATCAATGCTGATCCTAGTGTTGGTTTTTCCTGCCTCAGCCTCCCGACCGCGGCCGGAGGGAACGGGGGAGACGCCGGAGTTTTGGTCGGAGGCGATAACGTTTCTCTCTGCGGAGCCCCGTCACTTCACAAGACACGGAAAACCTCTGTTGGTCTGGAGGAGCTGCAGCAGTTATTTCTGCACAAACGTCCACTGAACATTCACTAGATATTCTCAGAGCTAAACTAACTCTTCTGCAGTGTGGAGTGAGCAGCATGCACGTGAATTACAACTTTTTTCTCATAAAGTTATGACTGAATTCTCGTAATATTACGACTTTATTCTGGAAATCTCAGATGTTTTTTTTCCTTCAAAGTGTCCTTAATACTCCGTAGTACATTTGCACTTTGGTCCTCATTGCATTAGACTTATATACTATATACTTTGACTATAAACTGTGTTACCTTCATCCAAATGCTCAAATGATTTGCATCTCTCTCTCTATTTTGATAGAGTAAAGGTTGCTGACCCCTGGTCTAGACCAAAGTGGTGAACCAAATGACCCTCCGGTATTGCCATCCATAGAGCCCCGCTAAAAATACCTAAAAAATACGACCTGTACTCGGTGCCCTCATGTAGCTTACAGCTCCCCTCCCACCTGGCTGGCACTGGTCCAGGTCAAAGGTGAACAGAGGCTCCACGACCTGCAGCTACATGTGGTGTTTGCCTCCATGTGTGTGTGTGTGTGTATTCACACATGTTTGTCCTCTACAGTGTGTGTGTGTGTGTGTGTGTGTGTGTGTGTGTTGCATATGAACCTGCTTGAATGGTTTCCGTGAGCGTATTTAAGCGTCTGTAGCTCACGTCATGTGTGATGTATAATGTGTGGGCCCCTCTTTGTCCAAGTGATTTTTCCTTCATAACTTGATGCCACGAGTGTGTTTGTCTCAGTTGGTCAGTGTGTGTGTGCGTGCGTGCGTGCGTGCGTGCGTGCGTGCGTGCGTGCGTGCGTGCGTGTGTGTGTGTGTGCAGTTGTGTCGCTGAGCGGATCCAGGGAAGAGGGGCCTCGCTGTGGGTGGATGACGGGGGGAGAGGGGAGGTGATGGGGGGGGGAGGGGTTGTTTTAAGGCATGGCTTAGGTTAATTAACCTCATGGACACTTTCATAGAGGCACCGAGCAGCACGCTAATGGTTTACGGCCTCCACAACATCAAATGCAGTTTGCAGTTAAATTAAAATCAAATTACAAAATCGTAAATAGAAAGTTTTGTTGTGTTGTGATTTTTATAACGAAGCCGTCGGCTCACCGTCGAGTCGCTGGCCGGCTCGTGATCAAGATTAGAGCTTATTCTATTGTGCAACAGAGAGATTAACTAATTTGAGTTTTTCTGTGTGCCTGATTTAATTTAGAAAAGTTGTATATAGATTACTTTAGCTTTCATTAAAGGTACGAATGCCGGCGTTGAAGCTGAGTTGCTCTAATTACAGTGCCATGCCTATTTTTATATATTTTTTTATACACAACTGCAAATTAGCACCAGGAGCAAAACTATATGTTTTTATATATGTGTATTCAGTGATTTTGATGTTTCTTAATGGCAGATGTTATTAAATACATACTGTAACGTCCAGCTCTTTGTTTTGTCTCACTCTCTGAGCAGAAGTTTTGCCGTGCTGAATAATATTTTTTTTTTTAAACATCAGCTGTAAAAGCAATCAGTTACTAAAAACCTTCACAGCCTCACAGGAGAAGACCTGTTAACTAGTTGATTATGAACAATGTCGCACTCACTTCAGTGTCTGACCGTGTCCGTCGGGTCACACCGAGTTCAAAAGGTGAGACTTTATTTTGTGCTCCAGTTAATGGAGATAATATTTAAAGGGGTTGCACATCTAAACAGTATTACCATTATTGATGAATCTGTCAATAATGTTTTTGATTAATTGATTAGTCTATAAAATGATCCAGAATACTGAAAAATGTCCATTACATTTTCTCAGTCAAAGGTTTTCAAGTTTTCAAATGTAGTTTTGTCCAACCAGAGAAATTCATCATCAATCGACTAATCCATTAAGCAACTAATTGTTCCAGCCCTAAATATATGTAGAAGACAATAATCATGTTCTCTAGTTAAATTTCTATTAAAGCTGAAGTAGGCGAAATTAGAGCGAATATGATTAAAAAAAGTTATTTTTGCACAACGGTTGCTATATGGTGACAGTAGAACATGAAACAGGTAACCTGAAAAAAAGCATGTTCCTCTGTGTCCTCCGGTGCTCCTAACGGAATCTGCAAGATTTCACAGACCGGAGGAAAACAAGCAGTAAGATCTGATCTGAGGTCTGCTGTCCAGCTGCCGTCTATGAGAGCCGGCTGTCAATCACTCGCGAACTCCGGTCAAACTAGGCAGCGCTGATCAAATATGAATCAATATTCTGTTACGTTAATGCCTATTTCTCTCCTCACATGTTCTCAGAATCATCTTGTAGTGCACGGTTTAGCTGTAAAATGAGAAAGTTTGTGACGCCGCCGCTATTGTGAAATCTGGTGAAGGAACGCCAAGTTCTAGTCACATGACCGGAGCTCAGCCAATAGGAACGCTCTCTCATTGAAATGACCTGTGATTGGTCAAAGTCTCCCGTCACAGGCTAGATTCTCTAAAGCCTGAAAACAGAGCCATGAGGAGGAGCAGAAGTCTAGTTTTCTCTCAGAACACTTGAATTACAATATGCTGAAAGGTTATTATGGGATTTTTGTCCAATGATGCCAGAAATATACTGACTACTGCAGCTTTAATACTATTTCAACCAGTCCTACCTATCATGTACTGTATGTCTGTGGAGACTTTGAGTTTGTCCGGTCTGCTCTCTGAGAGTTCGACTGTCTATTAGTGTGTTGGTGTTTTGTTTGTGTGGGCATGAGTTTATTTTATCACTGTGTGCTTCTACGTCTGTGTCTGTTTATACACGAGTGTGTGAGAGAGAGATGAGATGGGGAGAATGGCTGACTGGCCGCCGGACGCTTTGCAGGAAGCGCTGTGGAACATCAGGGGGCTCCAAGGAAGAGCGAGGAGGGCGGGGGCCGGACTGACCGGAGAGTCTTACTCACTGCGTACAACTCACTGACTGACTCACCAGATCACTTTCTCAGCTGTAGCCTCACAACGGAGGACCCCTGTACTGCCTCCACACACGTAACACACACATACACACACATCTTTGGGATTATATATCTGATGTAATGGCTTCTCTTTTTGTTGCCCTAAACCAGGGGTCAGCAACCTTTACTATCAAAAGACACATTTTAGGCAAAAAAAAAGACACCTGTCCGGAGCCGTAAAACATGTGATCATTGTGATGGAGGTAACACAGTTTATAGTCTAAGTATATAGTATATAAGTCTAATGCAGTGAGGGCCAAAGAGACAATGCACTACGGAGTATTAGGGCCACATTGAGGGAAACATTTGTAATATTACGAGAATAGAGTCATAACTTAACAAGAAAAAAAGTCCTAACATTACGAGAATAAATTCATAATTTTACGAGAAAAAAATAACACATAAAATTACTACTTTATAATGTTATATATATCAGTTAATACCATGTTTTTTAATGTATATTAATATATGTAATATTTAATCGAGTCTGTCAATAAAGATGAATTGAATTGATTATGACTTTATTCACGTAATATTATGACTTTAATCTCGAAATCTCAGATTTTTTTTTTTTCTCAATGTGGCCCTAATACTCCGTCGTACCGTCGTACCATAGACCTACAACAATGATAAATAAAAATGAAAATGTAAACAAAAAACAGTTATTCATTTCCATTTTTAAAAATCCACAGGGAGCCACTGGAGAGGAGCTGAAGAGCCTCATGTGGCTCCGGAGCCGCAGGTTGCTGACCCCTGAATGTCCCTAAATGGACGCGGAGGTCTCTTAGTTTCACAGGAAAATGACAAACACAATGTTTGTATTGACTCATGAGTTGGAGCTCTTTCTTCGTCGTGCCCGTTTCCCATTTCTCTCCAGCTACGTCCGCTGAGAGGAAGAGGTGGAGCCGAACGTCTCGTCTCGTACTCTCCACCCAGACGTACTGTGTAAGCACATCCTAAACAAATTGGTGTGGAGAAAACAGGATATGAATCTGTTGGTAGACATTTTGCTGTCAGTCGCCTGTGGCTCTCTGTGCATTTTCTTTCTGTTCATAAAGAGCCAAAGGAATGTCAAGTTAATCCTTTTAATTAGTCAGCTGGTTGTTGTTACCCCTCCCACACCCACAACAATGCACAAACACATTGATTAGAATCTCAGCTGAGGATCTCTAACGTTAATAATAATACGGCCGACTGATGAACAAATGGGCATCCTAAAAAGCCTCCTGGCCTTAATATCCTGCTCTGATCCTTCGTGGCATGTGTGTCCGAGTGTGTCTGAGGACGCTGATCCCTCTTTAATGTGTCTCCTCATTCGTTGACTTTAAGGCCCCTCCTCCTCCTCCTCCTCCTCTTCCTCCTCCTGCTGTTGTCTCAACACTAGGTGCCACTTTATTTGTTTTCACTAACCTAATTCATGATCCGAGGTGCTTTTTTACAAATCAGGATTAACAGTTGTGAGGCTGATGTGATCACGTACTGTTTAATATGACTACCTCAATGTGTTAGTTAATGTGAAGGATTACATGGTCCACATATTCACGATTAGTCGGTTAATCAAAGGACAGAAAATTAATCAACAATTAATTGTTTATAGCTTCCAGACCATTAATATATAACTATTTGCTATGTAAAGATACGGAGGAGTAATATCTACCTGAGCAGAGAATGAAGTTGCTCTCTCTCTCTCTGTGTGTAGTCCGAGCTCCTCTGTGCTTTGTTGACATAGCCGGGCCGGCCGAGCATTTCACTCTGTGAAATCTTTGTAAAATGTTCCGTGGATGAATCTGGATTTGAGAAACTTCCTCTTTACTCAGCAACATGTCAATCTCATCATCCTTTTCTTGCTTTCCCAGGACTGCCCTGCTGCCACATCCAGACCACCATCATCATCATCATCATCATCGTCATCATCATATCTGTGGATTTCATACAGGTGCGCCCGCTCCCTGCAGTCTCTCCCTTCCTCCCATCATCCCCACCGCCTCCACCCGCTGCTCCGTGGTCCCCTGTCCGTGGTCGCCACCACGTCTGCAGAGTGGGTGCCGGCTCCCTCCCCCAGGGGTGGGAGCGAGGAGCTGGGGGACGCGCTCGACAAACCCCTGGAGAACGATGCGGAGGGCGTGTGGAGCCCGGACATCGAGCAGAGCTTCCAGGAGGCCCTCGCCATCTACCCGCCGTGTGGCCGCAGGAAGATCATCCTCTCTGATGAGGGCAAGATGTACGGTACGCCCACCTCTGTCCTCCTACTATCATTTACCTCTTTTCCTCTTGAATGGGATGATAAACACGATACCTGAAGAGCAGCTCAGGTGGAATAATGCTCTCTAGCAAGTCAGGTAGTCATACTTTTATCATCTTCTGTCAATTTTAAATTCAGTGTACTTCAGAATATCACATTTGGATGTAAAGCTGTGCTGTGGTTGAGAAAAATGTGACAGCAACGTGCAAAACATTCACCTGAGAAATGACAAATAATAGTAATTTTGCAGGTGTAACATGCCTGATCATTTTGTTTTTAAATGTTTTAAAGCGTAAAAGGCATTTATTATTTCTGCAAATTTACTAACTCTAACTTTAAAAGTTATTCAGTTTGGTGAGCGGCGCATAATGACTTTGTTTCGGACTCAAAACACACATTTTAGGACTTTACTTGGGACGTGTCGGTCTTGATTTGTGACTTGTGAAACCATGAGGATGAAGGAATCTCTGTGTATCAGCTTTGCCTCAGGCCGGATCTGGAATGATGACATCTTACATGGGTTATAGTAATTGTTTTTTAATAAGCTCTAAAGGCCTGAACACACCACAAATTAAAAATTGAGAATTTTAACGTGGTGAAATCAGTTAATCGCCCGTCTCTCGAGGAGGCGTAATTTATTAATCCCATAAATAATATTATTAATGATAATTCCAACTTTAGGAAGCTATCGTAGCTTTATTAGCTTCCTCACAACTTATGTTGAACTTCCTCTGACGGAGTAAAAACTGTTCCACAATAGAGCAATGGTTTGCAGACAGTTTAGGGAAGGCAGTCGACTGTACAAATCCGTTTTTTGAATAAACTGTGAACTTACTGTGCTGTTACTGACCGTGCTAACAAGTTTCCTAACGAGAGCTTCATTTTTCCTGTTTAAGAACTTTTTATTAAACAGATGTTCTGGTGTGACCGGCGTCATGCTATAGTAGGAGCTTGTTAATAAGCTGCAGCAAAGATGCACCTTATTAACAAGCTCTTACTATAACTGTGCTCCAGATCTCATCATTCCACATTTTGCTAACCTTTGGTATTTACCTCATTATCTCTCCTACACTATTTTCCTCAATGCACTTGCTTTTCTGTAGAATTACATTGGGGGGAAATATTTTAATGCATAGTGTCATTCATTGACATTTTTTTCTTTTTTAAACAGCTTGTTCAGCGTGAAGAAATAACGATAAATAGCTTTGATAGCTGGTTTAAAGCTGCAGTAGTCAGTATATTTTTGGCATCATTGGGCAAAAATCCCATAATAACCTTTCAGCATATTGTAATTCAAGTGTTCTGAGAGGAAACTAGACTTCTGCTCCTCCTCATGGCTCTGTTTTCAGGCTTTAGAACATCTAGCCCGTGACGGGAGACTTTGACCAATCACAGGTCATTTCAATGAGAGAGCGTTCCTATTGGCTGTGCTCCGGTCATGTGACCGGAACTTGGCATTCCTTCACCAGATTTCACAATGGCGGCGGCGTCACAAACTTTCTAATTTTACAGCTAAACCGTGCACTACAAGATGATTCTGAGAACATGTGAGGAGAGAAATAGACATTAACGTAACAGAATATTGATTCATATTTGATCAGCGCTGCCTAGTTTGACCGTTTGGTCGGAGTTTGCGAGTGATTGACAGCCGGCTCTCATAGACGGCAGCTGGACAGCAGACCTCAGATCAGCTTTTACTGCTTGTTTTCCTCCGGTCTGTGAAATCTTGCAGATGCCGTTAGGAGCACCGGAGGACACAGAGGGACATGATTTTTTTCAGGTTACCTGTTTCATGTACTACTGTCACCATATAGTGACCGTTTTATAAAAATAACTTTTTTTTTATCATATTTGCTCCGATCCAAAATATTTATTGTCGATGGACTTTATTGAAAAGTAAGTTGAAGGCTGTGAACCTCTCCTCATACAGACATGACTGTATATAAACCCACAGTGCAACATGTCTGTAGTGTTGTGGGGCACAAACAGAGGATTATTCGCTTCCGCACACTTCCCACTATAAACTGCACTTCATACGGTCAGACAATTAGTTTCACATACTCTCTCCCACACATACACACACATTCACCACCACAACTGTGTGTTCATGTTTCACATCACTCCCGTTTCCTGCACAGCTGTCAGCTCCATAGTGTGTTCAGTATGATGGCATGATGTGTCAGAAACAGGCGCTCACACTCCAATCACACAATGTGCCTCTCATGCACACTTCAGTTTGTTCATCTTCTATCATATTCAGCCCTTCAAGATCCGTAACAATGACGAGTAAATCATTAAAGTCTGATTCGTCAGCCTCGTCAACATACAGCGAGTTATTTAGACCTTTGTCCCATTGTATTTCTGGCAGTGATAGCGGAGAGTACTTTACAGTGTTGTTACCAAAATTAGCTCCAAATCTCTCACCCCAAACGGGTTCAGTGGAGCGGGGATAATTCTCACTTCCCAGTTGTGATTAAATGTTGTTGCCTCAATTGATCTATGAGATATTTTGCTGGGATTTTCCTAGGGCTGCCTCCTTTTAGACGATTAGTCGACTAATCTGACATTTCGGTCTTAGTCGACAAACATTTCTTTAGTCGATTAGTCGTTTTCTTATGTTTTTTTTCATGCTGAATGCACATCTCTGGTAAACACATGAGTTAAAGTGGTGCTTTTCTGTGATTCTTTGAGGAGAAACTCAGTTTTAAAAACACATTCTCACTCCCAACTTGTCAAATACCGCCACTCGGCCTGTGCTGCTCGGCCTGTGCTGCTCGGCCTGTGCCGCTCTGCTCGGCCTGTGCCGCCCGACATCGCAGACCGACATGCACAGGGTACCCCTCTTGCCTTTTGGACATGCATAGTGTCCTTTCAAAATATCCTGCCCAATCAGCGGTATTTGACGAGTTGGGAGTGAGAACGGGTTGGTTTTACAGATCTGTCGTTTAAATCAACTAATAATCGATTAGTCGACGATATCTTTTGAGTGTTAGTAGATTTAGAATTTCTTTGGTCGAGGACAGGGCTAGATTTTCCACACTAACTGTAGCTTGACATTATACTGTTCATGCTATTTGGCCACAGATAATTGTTGGCTTCATTCAATCCTGAAATAATGATTTGAGGTTTGGAGTAGCAACATAACTTTACCGCAGGTCGTTCCTGATTGAATCTTTGGGGTAACAGGTGTTGGGAAGGTGAGGTGACATTCCTCTACGACATCTTGCTGAAAGATGTTTGCCAACAGATGGCCTGGCCATCGCGTGTCCTCCTGCCTGACTGTTTGATAGCGGATCCGCTCGGTGGAAAACGGGCGGGCGTACGGAGGTAGCGGCGGCGCTATCAGACAGCCTCTGTCATCGCCTTGTTTTGTCACTTTGCCAGACAGCTCCGTTAACTGTTGGCTTTGCCTAGCCTTGCTTAGCCACCTATTGAGGTCATGGCCATCCTCTGATCAACACTTAAATCCTTATAAAGCCTTTAATAATAGTTGGAGGGGATGGGTGGTCAGGGTGATGGGGGGGTGTATGGGTAAAGGTGGTGATGGTGGGGTTTTTGGCAAGGCAGGCACTGAGGTGCCCCTTCCTCCCTGTGGGGGTCATGGGCAGGTGATGCGCGCCAGGGAGCGCGTTGGCCCGCCAGGAATGGCATGTGCGCTCGGGAGCCCGGAGGGGTTCAAGGCAGCCCGGCTGTAACCCTAAACCAGAATAGACGTTTACCCTTTGAGCGCCTGGAGGGGAGGAGGACGGGTGGACAAATAAACACCAAGGTGGGCAGCGGTGTCTTGCATGGCCTCGGGGGGGCCCAGCTGAAATCTCACACCTGTCCCCAGTGTGTGTTTGTGTGTGTGTGTGTGTGTACTGCATGTGTGTGTGTTTCACAGTGAGAAAGGTAGAGGTTGTGCGTCCTTGCTATTTCTGTGATTTCACCTCGCTCGTATCTCTTTGTTTCAGACTCCCCGTCTCTCTTTGTCCTTTATGAACAACTCCTGTCAGTCTGTCCGTCCGGCCTTTCAGTTCACCTCCAGCTGCTCTCTGAGTTCAACCTGACAGCCTCGCGGCAAATCCAGATTTATGGCTCGAGAAATGAGGCAAGAGTACGTGGCCCACTGTGCCCCCATTGGCCCTAAACAGCCCTTCCCTTCCCGCTCCCCTAGCTGTCCTCCCCTTTTATCGCCATCCCCGGGGGTCACAAGTGGCCAACAACTCAAGTCATTCAAGCAACCACAATCAATGCAAAGCCACTTTGAAGGTCTTTAGTGTTGTTAATGTTGTTAAAGCGCTGACGGGTGGTCTTTAATCAGTTAGCCAAATCAAATATCAGCTGAGAATATCTTTAAAGGCATACATGGCATGGTGAAACGATGACTTGATGGTTTTTTAGAAATGTTATCTAGTCTTCTCACATGCGCTAAATGGGGATGCATAGACAAAACAAACTTCTAGCAAAATAACTCAGAGCGACATACTCTGAATTTTAGGTTGAATTCCCCCTCTGAGGAATGAATGCCATTCTCCGCTAAACAATATGATATTGAGTCTCCGAGCAGCGAAACAGAGGGAATGTGTGCTTCTATCCAGTGTAAATTGAATGGAATGTTTTTTAGCACATATTCCGGCGTGCATTCATCACATTTCTTTCCCATAATGCTTCGCATGGCGCTGGCCCCTCGCGCCCGTTACTCAACAGACCTATTAGCTCGCTTATTAGGGACGGTGTCACGGATATTGCGGCGGTTGTGTGCTCCAGCGGTAATTCGACATGCATCTGCCAAGGAAAACATTTCCTGCCTTGTGTGGCTCTCAGCGAGAGAGAGAGACGTGCCCTGTGGTCTGACCGAAGGCCTCATGCTGCAATAATGGAAAAACAGTCCCAAAGTTGTAGTTCAGTGGAAACCAAATGTGCTGACAGCTCGCACTAGAAGAATGTGGCACTGGCATTATGGTTATCTCCCCTCTTTATTTACTGCATTATTTATGTGCCGCTTTTGCAATTGTTTTCTTTTATTTTCTTTTTATTTGGCACCATTAAATCATGTTTTTATGCAGCTGTTTTGGTTTCGTCACACTTGATTTCCTATAACATCTGTGAGAGGAGACGCTTTTCTCACGTTTTGATGCTTCCTGTAAAAAAACAAAAACCAACACGTGTTATTGTAGTGGATAAAGTCCACAGTGTCTCCCTCAGTAGTGGCATATTTTTCTGTCAGAGCAGAACAAAGAATACCCACACAATGAATCATGCTCCCACTGAGCTCCGCTTGCGCAACATTTCAAACCCATTGTCGTTTTTTTTTTGTCAGGCGACGCAAATATGTTTTCGCCTCAAGTCTCATTCTCATTAAGAATGTGATGTAAAGGTCAGTGGAAAGCAACAGCGAGTCCTCACCCGGGTACAAACTCTGGCAGTAAAGTGAGAGATTCACTGATGACCTTGGCCTGTTGACCTTTTTGAAGAAGCCTCTGGAGTGTGTGTGTGTGTGTGTGTGTGTGTTTTCAAGTGGTTTTCCTTTGTAACCGTGTCTCAGTTCTCTGCTTGAAGACGTACACTGACATCTGCATTATGTTTTGTAAACTAAAGGCAATATGGATGACATTGATAGGGACAACTGTGTGTATATTCTGCACTGGCTTGCTTCAACTCTTCATTGAAGGTCTATGATGTTTACTCAATAGGAAATATTTACCAGCTGCGACGTCTGTTTTGTTTTCACCTTGTGAGTCTCTGTGAGTCCTCTTGGCAAAATGTGCTCCTGGAGACACCGACTGTAGCAGAACCAACCGTGCAAGATGCAGTCACAAAACCTTTATAGGTGTGTAGCTGAGATCAAAATGAAGTCAGAGTTTGAAGATGGGTGCAAGGGTGCCGGAAGTAGGGCGGAGTAGGAAGCGGGGAAGAGGTCCTCCCACTTTGAGATGGTCTCTAGTCAAACCATGTTTCTTATTGCTGCACTGGAGATGGAAATGTCTTGTGCATCATTTTATACACTTTCCAGCTTATCTTTTATTTTATTAGCATGACAGACAAGTGGTTTGTGTTTCACCGGTGGGGGGACACACAAGCCTCACATGAGGATGAGCCTGAACCTCGTAACATTTAGTCCTGATGCTGGCTTTCATGCTTTCCTGGGACTTAATGCTCTCTGGAGGGTTTTCGAGGAAACCCCCCTGCCGCCGACGGAATCTCTGCTCCCTCCATCCGAGTCAATCTCCTTCTGTCTGTACAGCTCCGTATCTCACGGTGAAACCAATAGGAGGTGGCGAGCAGTGACAGCAGTGTAACAGAGCTGTCACTGTCACCTTATCTAGTCATCTCAGATCAGCAAGGTGAAAGGTAGAAGGGTCCAAACGGGTCAGACATCTGTTGATCTGTCTATGTGATTAAAATACGTCGAGCCTTGCGCAAACTACCTCTGCATAAATCTCTGTGATTGCAAAGACACTCGTGGCATGTTGTGTTAATATAACATGACATCTGTTGAATTTACTCCTCTGCTGGAAATACTATACTTAAATACTTTGTCAGAAATCAAGAGCAAACTTCAGATTTGGCTCGAGGCAGCAGAGCTTCTGGTTACTGTGCTGATAAGAGCAGGACTCTGATTATCTCTCACAGGTGTCATTCAGGCTGGCAAAAACCACAGCTTCCTCTCAGAAACCAACTCACAGTTAATAAGAGAATAGGAGGGAAAGTAACGCTTATTTGTATTGATCCTCTATTTGCTTATAATTTCCTAATAATTTCTCAAATTTCCTGAATTTAATGTTACTAATTATAGGTGACATGGAGACAAAGACTTCGACGTTAGTTGTGTTTACTTTAAAAGCAGTTTCGGATTTCTGGAGGAATTTCTGGAGGAGCTGCTCCAATATACAAAATATCTGTGTTATTGGCAGCTTATTTCAGTATATTGTATGTTGAATTGATTGCCTGTAGACAAAATACTTCGGGTTATACTGGTCAGGCAATTAAAGCTGAAGTAGGCGAGATTGGAGCAAATATGATTAAAAAAAAAGTTATTTTTATAAAACAGTCGCTATATCGTGACAGTAGTAAACAGGTAACCTGAAAAAAATCATGTGTCCTCTGTGTCCTCTGTGTCCTCCGGTGTCCTCCGGTGCTTCTAACGGCATCTGCAAGATTTCACAGACTGGAGGAAAACAAGCAGTCAGAGCTGATCTGAGGTCTGCTGTCCAGCTGCCGTCTATGAGAGCCGGCTGTCAATCACTCGCGAACTCTAACCAAATGGTCAAACTAGGCAGCGCTGATCAAATATGAATCAATATTCTGTTACGTTGATGCCTATTTCTCTCCTCAGATGTTCTCAGAATCATCTTGTAGTGCACTGTTTAACTGTAAAACCAGAAAGTTCGTGACGCGGCCACCATTGTGAAATCTGGTGAAGGAACGCCAAGTTCAGGTCACATGATCGGAGCACAGCCAATAGGAACGCTCTCTCCATGAAATTACATGTAATTGGTCAAAGTCTCCCGTCATGGGCTAGATGTTCTAAAGCCTGAAAACAGAGCCATGAGGAGGAGCAGAAGTCTAGTTATCTCTCAGAACACTTGAATTACAATATGCTGAAAGGTTATTATGGAATGTTTGCCCAATGATGCCAACAATATGCTGCCTACTGAAGCTTTAATCAATTCATTAATTGGAAGTGTGCCAAATGAACACTGTTTCTATGTTTTTCACCTGTAAAGTTGGTACCAAATTAGATACGTCTTTCCAGGAAACTTTCAAGAAATCTTTAGGAAATAATGGACCTCTAAAATAATGTGGGTCAGTTTTTTTTTCCTGCTTCATTTGTGAGTTCGAGAGTGTTTTATGAATATCTGCATGAATTCAAAAATACCTACATTTTTGGGATAGTAACTTGACAGACGAAAACATAGCAATTGCATAAATTGCCGAGAGTTTTCTGATATTTGTCACATGAAAACATTGGTTAAGAGTTAGGTTCATTATTTGAGGGTTTTGGTTTAGATTAAAGCTGCAACAATTAATCGATAAGTTGTCAACTATTAAATTATTATTTGAACTATTTTGATAATTGATTAAACGGGTTGAGTAATTAAAAAAAAAGAAGTAAAAATTCGGACTCCAGCTTCTTAAATGTGAATATTTTCTGGTTTCTTTCCTCCTCTATGACGGTAAACTGAATATCTTTAAGTTGTGGAAAACAAGATATTTGAGGACGTCGTCTTCGGCTTTGGGAAACACATTTTTCACCATTTTCTGACATTTTATAGACCCAACAACTAGTCGATGAATGGAGAAAATAATCGTTAGTTGCAGCCCTAATTTGGATAAAAAAATAACTTAAAATGAAAACGTTCTTAATGAAAGAGAGTATGTCATTGTACACATCACTGGAGTTTCCTCAGTTATTATGCATGTTCCACATTATTATATGCACACAGTCATCATGCTTATAATATGTTAGATGATATGAACCAAAAATATTATGCATTAATATGCTCGACTTTGACTCTAGTTATCTATTTTTTAAATGATCCAGGTATGCTTAGTGTCTCTGTTAATGCTGGAGCAGCATGTTGCATCACTGGCTCTCTATACTGTTGTAGCACTGGACTCGCTGCTCGTTGTCCGGAGGCTTGATAGAGGTCTTTTCAGAGCTCAGCAGGCTCTATCGGAGGGGAAATAACACCCAGCCAAGACATTCCTGCAGCCTAAATGTGACCTTTGTTTTCCAGAGCAGCAGACACACTGGGGCATATGTGCTGTTGAGGGGAAACGTATGGTTGGCAGATGTGTCTGCAGACAGGATGGCAGTTTGTACACAGTCAGACATGCAGGGACAAATGTACACACAAATCTAAGTGTTAGAGTAATTATAACTTCATTAAATTTGGTCAAAGGTTCAACAGATTGTAGTTGAAAATGCATGCACATACAAGTTGTTCTACAGAGATGGCTGTATCATTCAAGGTGCATTTGAGATTGATAATTATAGTTTGATTTCAGCCTGAATAGTGTAGACTAGGGTGATGAATCCAAAGGTTTATGTACCTACTATAGGGGGGTGTTGTTGTTGTTGTACACACACATACAGGACGTGGGGGTGATGTCGGAGCAGCAGATGCAGGACCCGGTCCGGACCAGTCAGTATATAGGAATGTGAGGAATGCACCAGGCTGAGATGGAGACACTGAGAGAGAGAGATCAGACCAGGCCAGTGATGACCGCAGCCCCGCTGGGGAAGGGCAGATTTATGAGCAGGCAGGCCCAGAGGTTGACTTTGGAAGGGACACTATAGAGCGCCTTCACTAACCCCGTCCACCGCTCTCTGACCTCCACCAACCGGCCCGAGGAGGAGGAGAAAATTGGTGAAACAGTGTTTGTAAAGGCCTTTTAGGACCATCACGGCTCCAGGAATCAAAACTTTAGATGTTTTTGATTGACTTCGGGGTACTGTATTTGTACTGAAGTGCAGTAACAGCACATTCTTTATCATATAGATGAAAAGTTACCAGCAACAGCAGTCTCCCCTATAAACTCACAATTTATAACGTTTTCTAGGTAGCAGTATCCCCTGAACTCTGGATCACTCTGACTTTGCTGCTGCCGCTGCGGTCGGACACTTTTCGTGCCCTTAAGAAAAGTTTCCAGAATCAGATTTCCCCCCAGACGAGTCCGTGACTGCAGGCCGTGTGATAAACAACATCAAACTGTGGAGCAGCGGGTGACGGTGTAATGTTCCTACTGACTTTCCCGCAGCCCTTCAGCCCGTCGGTGCTACTCCCGTTGGATATCATGATCTCATCGCTGTGTGACTGAGTCCCCCTCTCTGATCTCATGTGTGTGTCGGAGGATATTTTTGATGGGGGCCCTTCCCCGAGCACTCGCGCTAGGAGTGGCAGGGCATCTGATACGAGAACATGAAGCGAAGCCTCTTCGACAGCCCATTAATGAAGCTGTTGTTTACATGCTTGCAATACATACCTGGCTAATTTTGAATGGGGATACCGTCCTATTGATAAAGCTGTTTGTCCTTTGCTTTGTTGGTGGTAGAGTACATTGTTTTAATCGTTATTCCTGAGAAGAAAAACCTTTTCATTTTAATGTAGAAAACAGTTTTTAAAAAGTATCCTGTCAGACAGGTATGTCGACATTTCATCACAGAAGAACTTTCCGTCTCTCGTGTCTTTCCTGGTTGTACTTGACAAATACCGTGGTTTTCACGTCGATCAAGTTTGACAACAACTTCAGCCCAAAAGCTTTCAACTCCATAACAAGAGTTTCAAAAGATGGTCTGGTTTTTCTGAATTCATGAAAAGTTTTTTATTCATCTGTGGAGACATGCTCACGCATCTGTGTCTGCTATTTTGAAAATCCTTTTTGGATTGGGTACACAATGTACATCTTACTGTACGCTGTGTGAGGGAAGTTTGCACAAGATAAATTGCCGGGGAACTGGAAGAACTTGCCGCTGTAACGTGAGGAACTCGATAGAGGCAACTTAATGTTCATTTGAGGTCAAGTACTGTGAGGACTTTGACAAAGCTCTCTGTTCGTCTTTTCAAGAGTTTGATTGCGAGGAAATGTGGAACACTTTCTTAATCCCTGGGGAATTAAAGAAATATGCATTTAGGGGCTCAAACAATCGGCCGGCGAGTGCACCTCCCGATAAACACTAAACGGTTGAGGAGTTACAGCCCTGAAAGGAAAATAAGATTGAGACGGAATGAATGCCGCGACTCGGGCTGAAGTGTGTGTGTGTGTGTGTGTGTGAGAGTTTATGTCTAGTGTGCGACTGTGTGTATAAACTGGAGTAGACGGCATTTTAGAGAGGGGTTTAGTCCACAAAAGCCTCACACAAAGGCAGTTCTACAGCTGGGTAATATGTGTGTGTGTGTGTGTGTGTGTGTGTGTTGCAGGAGCCTGGAACTTTACAAAGACTCAGATCGACTACTTTTTTCCTCTTTTTATCTCTCGCAACCAGCTCCGGTTCATTCACAGATAATATCACTCTGTTGTTGTTTAATAAACATGATTAATAGTTGCATACATGTGCTAAAAACAGCTGGCATCATCTGGCTCTGTAAAGTGAAGTCAATGCTGAAGTGCCTTAAATCGGCATTCTTTCTAACAGCCAGCAGGGGGCGACTCCTCTGGTTGCTAAAAGAAGTCTGATTGTATAGATGACATTAAAAAAAAATTCCCGAAGCCGGATCATGATCCGGATCGCCACCAAAATCGAATGGATTGTTCACTGTGCCACACCCCACCCCTCCAGGAAATTTCATTCAAATCCATCTCGGACTTTTGGAGTAATCCTCCAAACGGACAAACCAACAAACCAACGCCAGTGAAAACATAACCTCCTTCCTATAGGCCCTCTGCATGGGCGGAGGTAATGAAAGCCCAAACTATGAAACCAAGAGTTAACCTTTAAATGATCATGATTTAATATGTAAAAAGCTTTCATCCAAACTATAAACTTACAATATGAACAAAATATGAAAGCAAAACTAATGTGTAAACATGCATTTTATTTGGGAAATTCTCTCCAGTTTTCTTTATAGCTTTATGGAGTCGAACCCGACAGTTTACAGAGGCAGACGTCTGGCCGATAGATTCCCCCCTGCTGGGTGTACAACCTGGCAACCTAAACTGTGTCTGCAGTGACTTAGCAACAAAACCTCAAATGCTTTCAGAAAGCATTACGTGGAAATCCATGTCTGCGGTTCACATGAGCACCGGGGATGAAAAGGGTGTCTTGCGTTCCGCGCAAAATCTGATCACTTTTATTGGCTGACGAAATTTCCGATGGGGGGGTTCAGGTTTCTTCGTTTCACCGTTAGGCGTCGCTTGATTGGCCGGTTTATGAAGCGCGGAGAGGTCTGACCCGGGCATCACTATGTAAGGGAAAATCTGACGGGTTTGTACCAGGTTGTGTGTCGTGACTGATCCGTGTGTTAATTCACATGGAGATGTGGTGCCAAGGGAAAATGACCGTGTTTAAGAGGTGGTGCAAACTCTAGTGTGTGTGTGTGTGTGTGTGTGTGTGTGTGTGTGTGGGCCTGTGTGGGAGCATGAGAAATCTCCTTTGAGTGCAAGAGTGGTGTGATTCACTCAGTTTCTGTTCTCTATGCAACTAATTGATTGTTTTTATTTATAATTAATCTATTAATTGTTATAATTGTCCAAAAAAGTTGTGTAAAAAAAGCCCACAACAATTTCCCAGAATTGATATTCAAGTGATAATGATATTAAACAATGTAAAATCTGCAAATACTGACATTTGAGATGCTGATTCCAGCAAACATTTTTAGCGTTTTTGCTGATAAAAGTTAATTTAAAGGACCAGTGTGTAGCATTGAGGGGGATCTATTGGCAGAAATAGAATATAATATTAATAAGTAGGTTTTCTTTAGTGTATAATCACCTGAAAATAAGAATTGTTGTGTTTTTGTTACCTTAGAATGAGCCGTTTATATCTACATATGGAGCTGGTCCTCTTCATGGAGTCGTGTCTATAGAAGGTAACCCATAAGTCGCGTAACGCTCGTGAGATGGTTGGGGTTACGCATTGACCTTGAATGGTTAAAGGTGCTAAATACGGGGGAGCACTTCTTTTGTCTTTCAACGGTTCTCAACATGGTGGCGGCAAACCACGGCTCGCAGCTAACGGTGCTAACAGCGGAAAACAGTACAAACAATGAGGGAAAGTGCTGACAGAGATAACTGTGTTTACCTGAGAGGGAACTGGAGGTCGGGTGCTACGCTTCCGCGACCTTCAGCTGTAACCGCCGTATGAGACATTACTCTACTACACACTCCTTTACAGAGCAAATTTGGAATTGATGTTGAATGGTTAAGGTTAGGATTAGGTGCACTTATTTGCAACTTGTCGGTTACCTTCCAGACATGGAGCCGGCCGCCATGTTTCTACAGTAGAACCCAGAACGGACAAACTAAACATCGGCTCTAGACGATGGGCATTCACGTTTTCGGGTCGGCCACTGTAGCTCTCCAACGTACTTGGCACACGGGAGAAGTTTCAGTTGGTTGCAATCTGCAACCTCGCGGCTCGATGGCACCAGAGCCGACACGCTGCAAGCACGCTTTAAGTTATTGCTGGAAGTGTTCCTGATGTGATTATCTGTCAATGAACAAGTCGATTAATTGACTAATCGTTTCAGCACTATTTCTGCAAAAGTGTGTGTATTCCTTGTATAATAGCCACTAGATTTTATACGGTCCATCTTACGTTGCATGGACTTGGTGGACTCCTCTACAGTACGTGTCTATTTGCATGTTTTCAACAATCTTAGCCGTTAAACTGGAGGTTTAGTTTTGGAGAAGAGGGTGAAAGAAGCCACATGACCGTTGCCCTCCGTGGTAACCGGAGACTCTGGATGGGGTGGGGGGAGGGAACGAGCCCAAGATTTACTGCAGGCGTAAAGGCATATTCCATAAACATTGACACACACGCCAGCTGCCTGGCCGCCTCACCAGACTGGCCCCCCTTTGGTCACTTGCCTGTGCCGTGTCTGTCCTGAGTCCGGTCTGAGGATCGCATGGCTGCAGCCTCCACCTGCTCTGCCAATGTGACCTGTCTGTCAGCGGTGACAGCGCACAGACACACACTCGCTGCAGAGTTCCAAGGGGGGGTCAGGCTCCGGCTGATGCAAGCTCTCACACAGACAGATGTATATACTTGAGGATATACTTACAGTTTTCAGCGTTGACACACTTGACAGCCTCGACTCTTGACTTCAGGCACGTGTGTTTGCATGTCATCTGTGTACGTGCATGCATGCAAACTCTCCCAAATATGTGCACACACAGACATGAACACAAACTTGTTTTAAGCAGTTAATTTACCTAATTATGGAGCGACTTCAGTGACTGCAGCACACAAGTATTTGTGCACAGAAATATACAGTGCGGCAGTGGCATATACATTTCCTCATTCCTCGCTGAGGCATGCGGAGCAGGCTCACAGATGACGAGTTAATAGTTAGCTTCGGTAAACATTTTAATCCCTCCACACCGAGAACATGCTCCTCATTAGCCCCTCACTTTCACTTCAACTAAACAGCCCAGACAAGCAGACATTCTCCAGTTTACTTATTTATTTTTTTATGATTTAGGGTAGGTAGCGGAATAAGATAAGATAAGATAAGATAAGATAAAACTTTATTTATCTAAAGGGAGATTGCTGCAGTGATGCAGTTTAATACAAAGTGGGAAGAGTGCAAATATAAAAGTCTAAGAATAACAATAAGGTGCAAATCCAAAATATACACATACAATGTATGTATGTATATATACTGTATATATACTGTACTGTATACATACAATGCCAAAGTCAGGTAACCAGTACAGCAAATAAAAGCAAACAATATACAAATTTAATGTAACAAAACACTTTTAAAGCAAGTAATTCGATATACAGATATTATAAAAAAATATTAAATAAGTAAATTAAAAAACACAGCATATGTTCCAGAAACAAAAGAAAATATATAAAGAAACTGAACGGAGTAATTTTGATAATTAGCAGGTATACAAATGTGTAACATAAGATAATGATAACAAACAAACCCACTTTTACTTTTCTAAATTCAATTCTCCAAATTCCAAGTTGTTTTTAATGATCGCTTCTTAACACTTATTTTACACAGCTATCTACAATAAGACAAGTGGATCTACAGTTTTTCATGTTTTCTCCTTTAACCTTTCAATAATTGACACATTAATGTTCTTATGCCCCTATCAGTGGGCCGGTACTCACCAGTAGCAGCCGGCTCTTTTACTCTTTCTGTGTACCGTGACTTTTTCTGGTGCACCGGTGTTATGTCAAAGTCTGTTCCCCGGTCGAATAGTGTCTCCCTCCTGTTAAAATGATAGCGCCCCCCCTTGGTGGTTAGGGATAATGGCCCCCTTCAGACACAACGCTGTTTGAGCTGCGCTCACCGCTGGGTTCACCGCTGGGCTCACCGCTGGGATCACCGCTGGGCTCACCGCTGGGCTCACCGCTGCGCTCACCGCTGGGCTCACCGCTGGGCTCACCGCTGGGATCACCGCTGGGCTCACCGCTGGGCTCACCGCTGGGCTCACCGCTGCGCTCACCGCTGGGCTCACCGCTGGGCTCACCGCTGGGCTCACCGCTGGGATCAGCAGCACACATCACAGCATGTTGCTGCGCCCAAGGTTGAACTTTGGGTGCAGCGAGCGGCTTGCTTCGCCCCTGCTTTGCTCAGCAAAAAGTCGTCGGAGACACAAGTAATAAAATAATGTGTTTCAGAGCGCAGTGGTGCTGTTCTCGCTTTGTGTCTGAAAGGGCCTCAAGGGCTGGTTCAGGTGTAGGTAGGGGGAAACACATACTGACAGGGAAACACGCTGCTGTGTGCCCTGAGCGCATCTACCGTCGCTCTCTCTCTGTCGCTCAACCACACATCACGCTGCTCTTATACCAACGACATAATATCTAAACATGTGGATTGAACTTAAACCCGTCCTTGGCCATATTCACTTGGTAGTACAGTACTACGAGCATCAAAGCTTGCTTGTGGCATTTTACAAGTTGTGTTTCTTCATCTAGTTCTTAATGCGGGACAGGGGCGTAAAGTCCCCAATGGCCCCTTAGACCCCCGTCCTCTGGCACAACTCACAACTCTGAATAAATTAAATTCATGTTGAGAACATCAGCAATATCTCCTAGTGTCTTTTACTCACTATAGAAATTCAGAATGTAATAATGATTTACTGATACCGGCCAATACTCACGTCAACATGTGAATAAGGGCAGTACTGGCACTTCTTTTTTCCACTGATGATACTAAATGATGACACTAAATACTACAATGATGTTGTTTTCTGGTCCCTTACAGGACGAAATGAGTTGATTGCACGGTACATCAAACTTCGCACAGGGAAGACGCGGACCAGGAAGCAGGTAAGTTCTCCATAAATGTCATTTGAAGCAGCCCCTATTTTTGACTCCTCCAGAAAAAGGCCTCTGCTGCTGAGTGACGCCCCAACACCCTGGGTACCCCCCCTCCTCACTCCTAGACATGACGATTGATTTAGGGCCAGGGCCCAATGCACAGATGCTATAGGATCAGGTGTCGGTGTTGGTTCTTCACCACCTCATGGATCTGGTGCTTGTTAGAAGGGGCAAGAAGCTGGGGAATACGGGGATCTGCATGGGAGACTGAGGCGGGACAGGCCGAGGGATTTGGAACTCTATCCTCACTACGGTATCTGATATGGAATGACTGATGTATGGGCAGTGATGGATGTGGGGAGAAAGGGTCCCTGCTAAGTCATCTGGCAGACTCTGAGTGAGAATGAGAAGAGATGAGTGGAGATGAGAGGAGGAAGGGGGGGGGGCAGAGAGGGATCAGAGATGGATGGTGGGACAGGTTGGAGGGATAGAGGGACACCTGCTGGTCCAACAACAGTGAACTGATGGACTGCTGAGCTGCAGTACAGACAGGAAAGATTACAACATGAGATGGGGCTAAACAAAAATAACACAACACAACTCATACAATAAAAACACTTCAGCAATATTTAGTTAGTTATATCTCACATTGCCTGAGGGAGCTGCCTTAACAACTTCAGTCGAGATGTTATGCTTAACAAGGTTATTTCAAAGGGTTGGAATATCCATACTGCATTTCATTTTATTTAGACCAAAGTGTTAACAGACAGACAGCACCATCTTTAGGTCCTATTCCTAGCTGAGCAGTGGTGGAGGAAGTACTAATACCACACTGTAAAACTACTCTGTTACAAGTTAACGTCCTGCACTGAAAGTCAATATCTGTAAGTATAATCAGGGAAATGTAGTTAAAGGGCCGGTGTGTAACAATCAGGGATACATAGGGAGCGGGTCCTCTTCACGGAGTCCGTCATGTTGCACCGCCATGTTTCTACAGTAGCCCAGAACGGACAAACCAAACACTGTGTTAACTTTTCCTGCTTGGGCCGGAGTCGATAACGTTACTCGCTCCCGTCGCCGCCGCTCTCTCTCTCTCTCTTCATCACTCACTTCCCACGTACAAACACACTGGCTCTGCTCTGAATGGTTCTGGAGAAGGCCCCATTTGTATTTTTGCGTCGGCCGCCGTAGCTCTCCAACGCGCTTGGCACACAGGAGAAGTTTTCAATTTCATCTCCTAACCTCACCGCTAGATGCCGCCAGATCCTACACAACTGTTCCTTTAAATTATTAAAAGTGAAAGTACTCAATGCAGAGAAATGGCCACTTGCCAATTAATTTTCTGTCAATCGATTAATCAACTTATTGTTTAAGCATACATACATTTGTACATTTCATTCATCCATTCTCTAAACCTTGTGCAAGAGGCGGGGTACTCGGTGGTCAGGTTGTCACACAAACATATTCACATTCACACCTTTAGCCAATTCAGAGTCTTAAATTCACCTGCATGTTTTCACACTGTGGAAGGAAACTAGAGCTGCAACAATTAATCGATTAGATGTCAACTATTAAATTAATCGGTTATCGGTTTGAGTAATTTTTTAAGAAAATAAAAATAAAATAAAATAAAAATTCCCTGATTCCAGCTTCTTAAATGTGAATATTTTCTGGTTTATTTACTCCTCTGTGAAACACTGATCGACATTTTTCACCATTTTCTGACATTTTATAGACCAAACAACTATTCGATTAATCGACAATGAAAATAATCGGTATTTCCAGCTCTAAAGGAAACGGAAGCATCTGGAGGAAATCCATGTTGAACACACAGGGTTAAAGGATTAAAACCTAAGTTAAAAACTAAGTCACCCATTTTAGCTGGAAACATGAATGCAATGCTTAACTCCGCTGTGTTGTCCGTCTTTCAGGTATCTAGTCACATCCAGGTTCTGGCCCGACGGAAGGCCAGAGAGATCCAGGTGAAGCTGAAGGTACGCTACGTGAGTCAACCTCTTTTTGCTCTTTTATATTCACTATGATGTTTTGGACGATTTAACAAGTGTTGCTCCTTTTTGAATGCACTCATGAAGTTAAGGATGTGTGGATGTAACCTTGCACGGCAGCTGGATTGTCGTGGTGTCACGAATGTCACACATCATACGAAAATCCATCTTGTCAGGCTTCAAATAACGCGTTTGTGTCTGGCAAGCGAGAGCAAGGACCAGTCAGCGTCCTGGGTGGAGCTACTGGCAGCTACGACTGGCAACTAACGGCACTGAAAGTTTTTCGCGATGGAAAAGATGTTTTTGATCTTCTCCAAATTGGCTTCAGCAAGAGTTTGATTGACAGATGGTTCATCCAATCACCTGCCTGAAAGTGCCTGCCCTTTTCCAAACAGTTTCCAGCAACGGCTTTTAGCCATGGTTCTGTGTAAAAAAAAACACGTGGCGGGTCAGGTTAATGTGGATGTAATCAAATCATTAATTGCAAATCTCCATTTCTTCACCACAGGGGAAGAAAATAGTCCTAGCTGAGTTAAGGGTGTGATGATTAGTGTGATGCTTTTTTTTTTAGTTTAATCAAGTTGAGCAGCAGCAGCAGATGGAAAGAGGGTGAAACCATTATTACCTTCTATTATTCCCTCTTATAATGAAGCTTCATGTTGTGTTAAAGGTATGTCAGTGTGGCCCCTGCGCTGCCTCGTATTCACATCCTATTAACACAAAGGCACAAACGATTGGATGTTTTTTTAATTGCACCCCCTCTCATTGATGCTGGTCTTAAATGGGATGCTGACACATTTCGATGAAATGTGAACACATTTCAGGAGGCCCGAGGCTTAGTGCGCACGATTATGAACAAGATGAACCAAAACGCAATTGTCAGGAAACAAATTAATCCCTGCATTATTCCTTCCAAGTATTACATTTGATAAGCACCTCAATAAAAGTTTTCCTGTGTGGCGCGCTGAGAGCTCACACATCCCCGTCCCCCCCAGTACTTTCTCAGTTTACATTTCTCGTCCACGCACACCCGCATACTCGGGAGGCAACGGGACTCTCCCCTCTCGCCTTGGACGGCGGCCACGAGGGTTCAGCTGGCAGGGTCCGGCACCGGTCACAGGGTTGGCCTCTGCGACAGGCCCTTTTTTAAATACGTCTTTGGTGTAACTGAGATCCCTGCCACATGTACCCCCCCCCCGAATTTCAGCTATGCCCTTGTGTTTGCCAGTTCTGGGAAGAAGAATGCACCGTGTGGCCTTGCCCATTAGGGCTGGGCGGCAAGTGATTGTAGTCCTCTGTGGTTTGGAAACTGCTGAAGGAGTGGATTCAAAAACAAGAGTGGTATCGCTTTACAGCGTTGCACAGGAAATACACTTTTATAGCTATCTCACTATTTTAAACTTAGCAGTTTCTATGCAGTTATTGGCATATTAACTTATCGCCCTGTAGCCTGCCTTGTCTTCCAGTCTGACCTCCAACAGGAGCTGGTTGTCATCACTAGCTTGCCCCTGCCAAAGCAATAAACTTAACTCTTGACCCAAAGGCCCTTGACTGTAATATCACCTTCTCTTCGGCTCTGGCAGGGATTCACCGATGATGCAAGCTGGCCTCGGTGCTTCACTTCCCTTTTTAGGGCTCTGCTTGTGTTACCGGTTGAAGCGGGGCGCCGGCTTAAATGGAGTCTTACGAGCGCTCTCCGTTTGCGTAACTGTCTGTTTTGTCTCGCTCTGCGTCCCTCTCCACAGGACCAGGTTGCCAAAGACAAGGCCCTGCAGAGTATGGCCACCATGTCCTCCGCCCAGATCATCTCGCCTACGGCTTTCCAGAACAAGATGGCTCTCCAGGGCCTGTCTAGGCCGGCCTATCCCACTTCTGGTGGGGTGAGTCCCTGACCAGTGTCCCCCTACACCGTCTTATTCAGATTAACCTGAAAGGCTGAGCAGTAGCCACATTTATTGAAAACGTTTCTGTGGTTGGTGGTTTTTCATCACCCCATACACTGATGTATGTGTGTCCATCGTTTCCCTGGATGTTGGTTACTTTTATCTTGTGTGTCTCTTTGTAGATTCAGTTTCTGAATTGCACATATTTGAGACTGCTTCCCTTCACGATTTTTCAAACGGTAGTTTGGTCACAGATGATTTGACCTCTTCAGAACTGCTGTGGCTCGGCTTAGTGGGGATAGCGGGTTTGTTCGATCACGGGAGAATCGCAGGATCACACAAAAATCCATCTCGTCAGGCTTGAAGTAACGCGTTTGTGTCCAGCTCGCCAGACCACGGACCAATCCTAGCAGCTATTAGCAGCTACGGGCGTGGCGACTGTTCATTCTAAACAATAATGGCAGCTCTTGGAAAGGTTAGCAGTTCTATCAGAACTGGAGAGTATTTCTTCATTGAAAGAAGAGCTGCAGGCTTTTTCTCGATGGAAAAGATATTTTTGCTCTTCTCCCGACTGGCATCAGCAAGTTTGATTGACAGATGGTTCATCCAATCACCTGACAAGCTTCTCAGTTGGCAGGTCATCCTTTAGCTACAAGGTTGACGGTTCAATCCCCGCCTCCCTACTGTCTGCATGTTGAAGTGTCATGATCGAGACACTCTATATAATATGATTTGATTTGATGATACTTTAAGCTTGATTTTCTTTGATTGCAGAAACACCTCTCATCTCTGTTCTTCTGTTTTGAAAAGCAGAATAAACAACATAAACAATTCATATGTGAGAATTAGTGTCAAGGTGGAGCTGTGTAATATAGTTTGCACTTCTTTTCTTCCCAGTTTTGGCACGGGGCTCTTCCAGGACAGCCAGGAGGCCACGAAGAGTGAGTAGCCATTCTTTCTATACTCACACTATCCATCAGTAATTCTCATGTGATCAGCTTAATAACCATCAGATACATTTCAGTCGGGGACTGAATCTCAGGACAAATTAAAACACATCAGTACAATTATAAAGAAAAGTCCTCAGCTGTCTGACATTCAGCCCCCTGCGTCTTAAGAGGTCAGGCGGACCAATTAGTAGAAGTGAGAAGGGGTCATGAGGCCGAGACGGTGCACATAACATGCCTCTCTCTCTCTTGTCTGTCTCGTCTCTCCAGCATTAAGCCCTTCTCCCAGCAGAGTTACGCCATGCAGGCGTCCGGCCCGACCCCTATAACAGGTGGGTGCTCTTTCTCCACCCTGACTGTGTTGACAGTACGCTGTCACGCCGGCAAAGTGATGAGGCGACGCGGCTCGTGATGAAGAAGCTCAGAGAAATAGCTGCATTTTCTCTTTAGGTTTTTTGTACATTGTTACACTCAAAACCGCACATTCACTGCCCTCTTTGTCTGTAGGTTATGAAAGCACAGCGGGGCTGTCGATGTCTCCCGGTGCCCCCCCCTGGCAGGGTAGATGCATTGCCAGCTCCAAGCTGCGAATGCTGGAGTTCTCCGCCTTCCTGGAGCAACCTCAGGACCCCGAGAATGTGAGTAGACAACACAGGAGATGAACTCTGTGCAATCCTAAACGCACCGTTTCAGACAGAGGGTGAATGCAAGTATATTCAGGCAGACAGTACGAGGAAAATAAAGGTTTTTTTTTAACAATACAGCATGTAAACATGTTCTAGAAGAAACACAAAATACAACTATGAACCTGAAAATGAGCACGATATGGGACCTTTAAAACGTTGGTGGTTTTGTTGTGTGTCAGCATCTCACAAAGACAACAGGATAATCTGTATTAACACATAGAGAATAAACACACCAGCACATTACACACGATCATGAATGGTGTGAGTGGGAAGATAAAGGGTGGGACCGTCGAGACAGGTGATGGGATTTTACAATAAACATGATTCAATGGAACAGCAGGTCCAGTGTGACAGATGTCGTTAAAAGCAATTTAACAAACTGTACATGTGTCATTTTTTTTTGGCTCCGTTCATCTCCTGTTGTGCATTTTTCGTCTGTTCCAGTTCAACAAGCACCTGTTTGTGCACATCGGCCAGTCCAACCCGAGCTACAGCGACGCCTATCTGGAGTCTGTGGACGTCAGGCAGATCTACGACAAGTTCCCGGAGAAGAAGGGAGGCCTGAAGGAGCTGTTTGAGAAAGGGCCGCACAACGCTTTCTTCCTCGTCAAGTTCTGGGTGAAACATTTTTTTAATTCCCTTTACTTCCATCCAGTTCCTCTAAGATTAATTATTTTTCAATTCATTACAGCGGATAAATCTCTAATATCAATTTAATACCTGTTTTTATTTATGTAAAGCTCAGTCCGACGCTCTGTGTGTGGTATGTTTCATACACATATAATCCTCCCAGAGTCATGAAGGTGAAGTCAGAGTACAGTGAATACTCTTGTTAATGTTTTGTAGCACCTGTTGGCTGTTAATGGCCTAGCGGTGTTAACTGCGTTGAGATAGCTTAAGCGTTGGGAGTTAAAGGAACTTAAGTGCGATTTAAAGCCAGAACGAATGGAAAGTCATCGCTCCCATGACCTGATCGCTGGTTTTATACGCCGGCAAAGAAGGCACTGCTGCTCAGCATGCGTTAGGCTGGGTGTATTTGTATACGTCTGTGATGTGTGTGTGTGTGATTGTGTGTGTGACAGCAGCCTTGGAGAGAGTGGCAGGCCTGATCTTTCACCAGGGGAAATGTGAGCCCAGGCACCTGTCTCAACGCTATTAGACTGAGTCCAACCCCCCCAGTATACTTTATTTATAGATAAGCCCACCCCCCCAAAAAAACACACACACACACACACACATACAGAGAGACAAGATGCAGGATAAGGAATGAAGACAGATGGAGGAGAATGTGTGATATCGTTGAAAACAGTGGAAACATGCAAACTGACAACATGAAAATGGGCTTAAAATAAAGAGATCAGAGTGAGAGACGGAGACCGAGGAGGAGTACGAGAGCGTTAACTGGACACGTCTCAGCTGATCTGGCCACCTTGCGTTACCTCAGGACAAGACCTTTGGTATTTTTATCGTGCACAACACGTACACTCTTTCAAACCCACCCTCTTCTTTACCTCAGGACACCTCCCTCTACGCATACATTCACTCTTTATTTAAAGGTACTGTTTGTAACTTCTTACACTCTTATAAATCATTGCGGGTCGGTGTCCCATGCGCGCTCGCGCGTGTCTACGCTGTTCCAACATAAACTACACGGAAGCACCAAAACCGCAAAGTTATATCTAGTGTCTTGCAAAACAGTATCAACTAATCCTGCTCCAGCAACCTGACTGTGGTCAGAGGACACAGGGGAGACAATGCTGTACTTTGCTCCTCTGCCTGCTTGCCTTCACTCACACACCACGCTTGTTCTCACTCGCTCTTTCGTTCTACTCTCACGTGCATGCACGCACACTCCACACTGCAGAAGAGTTAGTAGCTCTGAGAATATCTAGTGAATGTACAGTGGACGTTTGTGCAGAAATAACTGCTGCAGCTCCTCCAGACTAGAGATAGACAGAGGTTTTCCGTGTCTTGTGAAGTGACGGGGCTCCGCAATGAGAAACGTTATCGTCTCCGACCAAAACTCCGGTGTCTCCCCTGAAAAGCCAACACTAGGATCAGCATTGATTCATGGAGAGACCTTCGTCTGGTCAGCTAACATTACTGCCAAGCAGCTGAAATATAGAGTGATATTGTGCTTTTAGCTGACGTGTGTCGCCTCACTAGTTTTGATCGATGCTCGTTCATGTCTACCTAGAGCGAGCACAAGCGTGAGTACGAGCAAGAGGACGCTGACTGTCGTTAACTTACGACCACAGGTGTCACTGCTACATTCTTACATAGAGTCCCTTTAGGTGGCTATTAATGGCATTTCATTCAAAAGTGTTGCTACTCTTCATTATGTGGGCGGTTCGATCCCCGGCTCCTCCAGTCCGCATGTCGAAGCGTCCTTGAGCAAGACACTTAACTCCAAATTGCTCTCGAAGGTAGCGTGTATTTAGATGAGCAGGTGGCACCTTGAATGGCAGCGTATGAATGTGTGTGAATGCTGACTTGTAGTGTAAAGTGCTTTGAGTGGTTGGAAGACTAGAAAGGAGCTATACTGTATGAATGAAAGTCCATGTCGGTTTTACAGTGGAGGTCAGGGTTGAGCATGATAAGAGGGAGCGACCTAGAGAAGGAGCCAAACAGGTAGAACTGGATGAATGTGGTGAGTGTCGACTACATCACTGCTGCAAAAATCTCCTCCTTCCATCGAACAAGCTGCCATTATTTATCTCTGTGCACAAAAAGAGTAAAATATCTGGGACCATCTACTATGAGGACCTGCCAGTGCACACACCTCTCTCTCTCTCTCTCTCTCTCTCTCTACTATGGTGGAGGGTTAGACTGCACCAACCTGAACCTTGCTGTGCCTAAATGAACCCCTCCTTGTTGTGAAGTATAAAGGACGTGTGCGGTCTGACTGAGTCATGGGAGCCTTGAGAGGTTGTCCTAGGTTAGGCATCATGCCTATCGTGTTCTTCGACTCTCTAATACTGGGGAGACTGGCAGGGCTGTTCTCAGTAGCACCTGAGGCATGTTGTGAATACCAGGTGACCCAAACGCATCCAGCCCAGGGATGAGAGAATAGCACAGTGAACAATATCTGTCCTGCTTTGGTCCGGTCCAAATCTGACACAACAATGTTGAGGAGCGGTCTCTGTAGTTTACCTTCAGACTTAAAGTGGTTTTGCAGGCCTGAAATATATATGGCGCTCTGAAGAGAAGATATGTGAAACCATTGTAGGTTCTCTGCAACCATCAGAAGTGATTTGGATACTTAAACTACAGTGGTTTGGTGCAAGTCTGGAGACCAGAATGTCAAACAACCATCTTCACTACTACTGCGAAACATTGTGAAATATGATCATCCTCTGATCCACTTTGTCACAAATGTTGAGGCCAGTGGTGACTTGCAAAACTTGATATATAAGCTTATACAGTATAAAGGATGGGTACATTATTATTATTATTATCAATATTATTACTTTTAGGTTTTTATATCATTCAGTAGCTTCCCAGTGGTCTTCCTTATGTACTAAAATCCCCAATTGTGGTTAAAGTAAGAAAATGTTTTAGCATCGAAATGCTATTTTCCCAAACCCTTCTGAAAACTTTTCCCCACGTGACCTGACGTAGGTTTCTGCTTGATGACGTTCTACATTTATATATACATATATCCTTATACATCATCAGTGTATTACCTTAATTTTATAGTAATTTAGATGGAGGAAGCAGACAGGAGTACCGATAACATTGTCATTGACATTGTCTGCAACGTAAAATTACTGGGGGGTTTTTAATAGTAGTTTTGAAGACAGCAATACAGCAACTTCAGTTTCCTGTCGGAAAGGGCTGTCTGACGGCGAGGTAAAGCGGTGAAAATATTCTAAATATAGCGTACACTTAGAGTGATATTGATTTTTTTTTAGGTGGCTAAAATAAATTTTTCTGCTGCTCCCGTCCACAGCCACGTTACCCTGCCGTCAGACGGGGAACTGAAGCCGCTATATCGCTCTCTTCAGAACCACCAGACCTTGGTAACCTACGTTACTGCTTTCTGCTAACGGCTAAATGGGCGTTTTCCATTTGATTAAACCCGGAAGAGAACGCAGATGGACACGCCCTTTAACTGCTGTGGTTCTTGGTGCCAAAGACTGTGAATGTCAAGTTCAAAGCACCGCCTTGCAATCTCGTGCCACCGGATGGCTTTGTATATATACGACATTACCCTTCTCACATGTTTGACTGCCACATTATTTATTGTAGAGCCATAAAAAACATTGGTGAGTGACACCATTTTGGAAGTATAGTCTTCTCCAGTCCTTGGAAAGAGCAGCTGGTCCAGCCATGGCATTTGATTGTAGGGGTGAGAGGGAGGAGGGGATGAGTCGCCCCCGCCGTATATCATAAAGAGAAAAGGGATCAAGACGGCAATAAACAGCAAGAGATAGAAATAGGGACACAGATAGTGTGAACAAGAGATGAGGATGGCAGAGGAAACAGCGGTGGGTCATGTAAGCAACAAGTCATTCATCAATGAAATATTACTCTTGTGATTCATGTCACAGCCCCGGTTGAGTCAACAGCTACGACATATGCAACTCCTCGCTAGAGGAAAACAAGCTCATAACGCCGTCCCCCCGAGGGGGTCCGCCAATTCTCAAGACATCCATGACAAAACACAGAAATGCTACAAAACAGCTGAGCATTTCAACGATGCTCTTGGCCATGAAAATAAGAAGCAAAATGAAATCCTCGACACATCTGAAAATACGATAACTTACGATACGATAACGGTAAGAGCCTGTTTGATGTAGCCACAGTGGGACGACCACGTGGTAGGTCATGACTTGGGGGTGTGCTGAGGCGCAGGTTGGCATGGTGACGGTGACAGGCGGCTGGCCCACCTCCAAAGCTATGGCGTTCTAGATTGAATTTCCAGCAAACCCCCCTTGTCGGCTGCTGGCTGCCCTGCCCCGCTCCCCGCCTTCCTCCTCGCCCTCGCAGCGCCCGTGGCCCTGTCCTAACGGATTGTCTCGCGCCTTTGAAGTGCCGAGGGAATCCGATTTGAGCCGGCTCTGCTAAATTGTTACACAGCCGGCCTGCCCACCGTGATCTAATCAGCCAATTGCATGCTGCTGATTGTAATTGGATGAATTCCCTCGCAGGCTGTTAGGGAAGCAGGGAATGGCGGTTTGGGGAGGGTCACTGGGCCCCAGGGATGAAGACAAATAGAGGAATTACACGAGCCAGGGATGAAGATGAACGGGGTGATGAAGAGATGAGAGGAGGCTGAGCGCTGTCTCAATGGCCCATTAGGAGACAAGAGCCCGACAGGGGAAAAGGTAAAACAGCCCGGCTGTCTGACGGAGGAGACGACACCTCAGTCTGATCCTAAATCTGATTATACTCGCCTCCATTCAAACTTGAACTAGTGGGAGGATCAGAGAGGTGAATTTGCATCCACATGAGGAAACTTGACTCTGCGCTGCCTTTAAATTCAACTTGTGAGGTCATATTTTTGACATACAGGAAGTTGAGTACACAAATGTCTGTGCATTTGATTAGTTTCAGTTGTTGCTAAGCAACTGACAACAAAATAGATGTTGCCTTGTTTCCTTTTCACAACAAGACTCGGTTAAAACCGAGTATATGTCTGAACTGTGTACGGTCAGTCTGTGAATCTGTGTCTAAATTGTTCTACAAATAGTCAGTGGTCATGTCTATAATGTGAAATCCAGCGGTAAATGTCCACCAGGTCTGGTGAGGACAATAGGAGACGCGCTGCTCCACTCAACTGGCCGTTCAAGCGGTGACGTACTCTATTGTTTAATGTACATGACTGGTCCCTGGTTTTCTGCTCGCTGTTTCAAACAGGAAACAACATGGGGGCCTGTTCGTAAACTTTCTGTTATTCCGTCTAAACAATCCACCAAAATCTACTTCTGAAAACATTTCAAGCGAGAAATAGACCGATTTATTTTAATAATAAATGACAATTCAATAAATGTTTATCTATGTATTTATTTATTGCATGTTATTGTAAAGCAATGTTCAAATCAAGCCTGATGTTTCCTTACACATAACAGACTGATCCCAGTCACTTCCACACAGTGAAGCATACAGCTGATTAATTAAACACTGGTATCGGATCGGTACTCAGTATCGACCGTTACCCACAGCTCAGGTATTGGCATCGATATCGGGACTGAAAAAGTCGGATCGATGCATCCCTAAAAAATGTAAAAAGTAACGTGGGCTCTTGTGAACGTGTGAGCTACCAGAAAAACGTCAGTTCTCATGAACGCAACACTTGACTCCACCATAGATGAAAGATCAACATCTTCTTCTGTAACTTCCACTAAACACATGCTTAGCGACCCCTCGGCGTCACTTTTCGCTCGCAGTAAATACGTGCTTAATATTTTGATATAAAATATAAACAATTGTTTAGGTTCGGGCAACAAAACCACTTAGATAGGTTTAGGAAAAAAACAACACGGTAGGGCATAAAATGACTGTTTTTACAGTGAAATGTGATTTGACGTGAGCAAGGGACACGAACAAACAGCTGATTGTGAAGTGAAAGTGAAATGTAACATACAGGGCATGAACAGAGGTCTCCTGGATGAAAGTCCTGTGTTTGTTGGACCCATCCACCTCCCCTTTAACTTGCCCTGTGTGTCTCTTTCGCTCTTTATAATTCGTCAACACAGCACTTTCCCAGAGCGTTTACTGTTGCCGTGCATGAGTTTACATTGTAGTTAATGGAAAGTCCGGTGCGTCTCCTATCGGAACCCAGACGGCCGCGACAAAGCGTTGGCATTTGACGACCTGGGTATGAGAATGGGCTGCTTGAATGCACCATGGATGAAAGATCAACATCTTCTTCTGTATTATCGTCTTACAACACACACACACAAAGAGACGCACAGCATCTTGGGAATCTTGAGGCTGGATTTGACGGCGCTATACTGGGTCAACAAGGATCCGGGCCAGTGGATGCCTCGTGGCTTTACAGAGAATCATCCTCAAGCTTTGTTGAGCTGTAGCACTCCTGGTGATGTGTCTTTGTGAGACTGACACACATGACACCTTGACGTCCACATCTGTGAGCAGAACCTGATATTTTGTTATAGATTATGGATCCAGTGTTGTGTATCCTTGAGGTTTTAGATGCTTAGTGTGGAGCAGGCTAGTTCGGTAGTGGAGCACGCACGTCTTCAGTTAAAGAAGGGCAGCAAATCCTCATACGTGCTCATACACCGCCACGCCAGAGTCAGACTGACAGGTGTGTGTCAGTATTAGCTGATGCTGACATGTTATCTGTTTCCTCCCTCCAGGCGGACCTCAGTGTAAACCCGCAGGATGACAGCAGCTTCTTCTATGGTGTTTCCAGTCAGTACGAGAGCTCTGAGAACATGATTATCACCTCATCCACTAAAGTCTGCTCCTTCGGCAAGCAGGTGGTAGAGAAAGTGGAGGTAAGGATACTGGGGGTGATCAAGAATATATTAACTTAAACTAGAGTATGCCGGTAGTCAGACACTTACCCTGCATTTATTATAAAACATTACTAATTTAAACATATTGTGTCACAAATAAAATATTCTTAGCTCTCCTTGATGATATTTTTTTAAAGCAATCCTGCATTTCAGTAGCAGAAACTTTGTAGAATGACTTTATCTGTTCATTGAAGGGCAACATTTTCATTGTTTGCTCACTATTTCACCCTGGATTTTGCTTTAAAAGAGCGACTCAACACTAGATTTTGGACGGAGGAAAAAGCTCTGTCGATTGAACCTAAAGCAGGCCCTTTTCAATTGGGCCAAATGCAGCCCATTTTAATGACCTTAATTCAGGCCTTTGATCATTTATGATATGAACAAAATATTTAAAAATAATAATAATAATTTCTTCCAATAAGAGAGTTTATTCCCGTTCATCAACGTTACCACTCTATTCACACTGTTGACGCTGTTACGGACTGTTGAAAGTAATCAATCATTGTGTTTGTGTTTAAATAATCTGCTAACATAACACCAAGTTCATGGGTGTTTACATTGTTTGATTATTAGAAGATCATCATTTTATTAGGCTACAATAGGCTACATTAGGCTGCAACAGATTAAAAAGGTGTATTGTTTTAAAAAAAAGTAATTGAATAGGCCAAGGATCAAAATCTCATATTACAAAGAGTCACTTCATACTATTTGTAACAAACAAACAAAAATAAATAAATATATATATATATATATATATATATATATATATATATATATATATATATATATATATATTTATTTATTTATTTATTTATACATGGACATTGTGCTTTATTTTGTTGTTGTCCTGAGTAGCATCTAAAATCTGTAAACAAAAGTAATTACTGTTTTGTTTAGATGATAATATTATCCTTAAAAGATTTTAAATTTCAAGGCATAACAGCTCTTGATACGAGAATTTATTTTTGGTTTCATGTCTCTGTTAATTAATCTAAATTAATGAACATAGAATATTTAATTCTTTTAATCAAACTGCTATTGTTATGGAGGGCACAGTGACCAGTCTCATTATAATGTGCCTATAAAAGCAGTAAACAGCATTTAAGTCAGTTTCAGGTTGTGTTTTGAACCCCGTCTTTATCGGCTTCACATTTTGCAAAAAAATCCAATATTTTGAAATAGTTCCCACAACTGTCAACAGTAAACTATATACTTGGCTACAATTCAAGAAGTTTGCATCACCGATTGCTCAACAGCCCGGGTGATAGTTCAACATTAAGAGGTCACGACCTCGTGAAAAACCACCATTATCACCCAGAGGAGTGAACAACTGCTGCTGGTGGAGATGGATTCCAGTCAAATTACCACTGATCTGTGGTCAGGAAACTGACGTGATTAACAAATCTCCCCAGCATGACTAACGGTTAATGCTTCCCGTTAACGAGACACACCAGCGGCCCGGCCCCCCCCCCCGCCCCCCCCACCTGCTGCTGATGGATTGTACAATATGAACACATCCCTAGGTAGAGGCCATCTGCCTCAGTAGACCACACCGTGATATTTAATGGCTTCATCATTTGATTACTGTTGTCACGAGAAATATGTTTATTGTCATATCTGGCATGCCTTGTGCTGCATTAGGTATATTATATTACAGCTTATCACATAGATGTTCACATCCAATTGAGTTTCAGTGGAATATGTGTCCCTATTGTTTTGCAATTTTATCCTTTTAATGTGTTTTTAATTCTCTTTTCACATGGTATATGTTGTCATATATTGGACTGTATGCTCTTATTGTGTATTATATCTGTTTTCCCTAGACGGAGTATGCACGTTTCGAGAATGGACGCTACGTGTTTCGAATCCATCGTTCCCCTTTATGTGAATATATGATCAACTTTATCCACAAGCTTAAACACCTGCCGGAGAAGTACATGATGAACAGCGTACTGGAGAACTTCACTATCCTACAGGTACCCACAGCAACCAGGGATATACTGTATACTATGTGTGTGTGTATAGAGATTGCTCTTCTGGTATTATACAAGATATTCAGGTATTCTGTGAAACGTATAGTTCGGAAAATATTCTCTTTCTTGCTGAGATTTAGACGAGTAGATCGATACCACTCTCTTACTTGAAAGTGGTATCAATCTTCTCGTCTAACTCTTGGTAAGAACACATTTCCCATAATGTCAAGCCTTAAGAACCATTTTAGAAACCTTAATTTGATATGCCAGTATTAAGGAAACTGAGACTTTATCCCATTCCCTGTTAGCAGACTGTATTAGCTCTGTTGCCGTAGCCCTGCTCCGAAAGTCCTTCTTGTGGTGTAAATGTAAAGAGGCATCAACAGCTGACTTAAAATGTGTTTGGATATGAGCCTGCAACGCATTCATGCATTGAAAAACACTCATTGTCCTTCATCATTCATGTCGTTCCATTCATACCATTCTGAGGCGATACAGCACACAGGGCCACATCGTGGACGTTCAATACGTGCACTTTCTTTCAATTTCAAAGTGCTTTATGCCGGCGTGCCGCTGTCATAAAGGGTGTGAAACAGGAGAAACTGTTTGGTCTCTAAATGAATATGCTGTGATATTTCCTTTGGGCTAACCTTGACAGACCATTAACAGCTGGTCGCAATGTTTCACTGCCTACGAACAGCATTTCTTCTTTTTTTTTTATGGCTTCTTGCAGAGTTGAAACATTTTGTGTCCACTCCACTGTAAGTTGAACTTTTGTGAATGAGCCGGTGTGCTCCTCAGAGAGCGGACACAGAGAGGGAAGTGAATAGACTAGAGCGTATCACCATAGTAACAAAGTGGTCCTCAACACCAGGGTTCAAAGACATCGGTGTCCCTTCCATTGCCGGCTGCATTCCTACCGGCCAGGGCACAATGACCATATTGAGCCCACACTGACGACTACATGGCAGCATGTCATTATGTTTCTCAATGGGCTGATTTAGCTCATATTAACCATGAACAGCTCCTAAACACATGTGCACACACACACACACGTATGCACACACACACACGCATGCACATACATAAAGACAACAGATGGGTGCACTCAACAGATTTTCACTTTGCAAGGCTGAGCACAAATCAATACACCTCATGTAAGTGTGTTCAATGCAACGCATAATGAATTGATGAAGTTCTGTGCTTGTTTTAAGCCCGTTGCGTCGCCACACTCAAACTTCCGGCTGCGTTTGAAGATACAAATTAGTTTTGCACATAAAATAATACGATTCTCCGGCCAATCTCACGTTCCATGATGTTCCAGAATGATCATACAGTTATGGATCATGCTACACAAGGTGACTAGTAGTAGTAGTAGCTGAATTATGTTTGAGAACAAAGAAACTGAACCATATGCTGCTGCCGTTAGATTCGAATGATATTAACATACTATTTTTGCTTGATTACTATTGTTTGTTTTTTACATTTGAATACAATTTAATGGCATGTATGAACATACTTCGTAGTAACAATGCTTTGCATTGGAAAGTCATGGTTCTACCAAAACCATCATCACAGTGGTTATATTCTCTAGTGTAGTCCTGTGAAACCCTTTTTAACTAACTAAATGAAATCACTTTGATTTAAACCAACAGGATTTTACTACTGAGATAGATATTGGTCGATTTTTGTAGGACATAAACGGACGGATTTCCACTTCCTCTTGTAAATTCTGTCCATTTCCACCATAAATAACAATCAAAATGTGTGTCTGGAGGGAGAAACTGAACCCTGGTGCATCACTAAGGACATTTTTGGGCTTTTTAATTTCTAATGTTTTGATGATTTTGGCCATGTTAACGGAGTGGTATGATAGTTTATATATTGTCGTCCAAGGACTGCAAACTTCTCTGCAAACTAGAACAACTTGAATACATTTGACTAGTAAAAGCATGTGTAACCAAGGTTACCAAGGTGTTTTTTATCCCCACAGTTTGACTGAGCAGGACCTTTTTGTGTCTTCTCTGTCCACAGGTGGTGACTAACAGGGACACACTGGAAACCCTCCTGTGCATAGCCTACGTCTTCGAGGTGTCCACCAGTGAGCACGGCGCACAGCATCACATTTACAGGCTAGTCAAAGACTGACACAGTTGGAACTTCTACCTGCTCTAGACCCCATTGTAGCACCTCAGTGAGCAACAACACTTAACAACGGATTACTTCCTCCGTGAGCTTAAAAAGCTGAAACCATTCAACTGGGTCAGAAGCCCAGAGAGGCTTTGTTTGTCCGTAATGCCCAGGGACACTCTTACTGCTGAGGAAGAGCTGGATTTGGGATTGTGGAAACTGGAACGGGCTTTGTGTGTGAAAAGTGGTGAGGAAAAAAAAACCCAGAAGAGGACCATGATACGCCGTGGTCTCTATACCAAAGGAGCCAAACCTAGCCAACAAGACCTGCATGAGAACGTTGTCATTGGTGGTGTTTTTCATCTCATTTTACTAGTGCTTGTTTTTGATTTAGATTCTTTTACACACATGCATGTGCAGGGGATGTTTGATGCGGAGGAGTCTGGCTGCCTCAGGGTGCCACCTAGTGACTTAAATATAAATATCAATGGGGGTTGGGGGGGGGGGGGATAAGAAAAGTAGGCTGAAAATCCCTCCTTTGCACATCCATGAAATATCACTGTTTTTTCTTTGGTGCCAATCGTTTGTGTTATTTGAGTAATTATGTACAGTCCATCTCCTCTAAACAGAAGATAAAGAGGCTAAAAATGATTTAAGAGAGCTATTGTATTCACATTGTTTGATGTTTAATGTTAAATGTTTCTTGTATTGTCTTACTGTTTTTGATTGAAAATGATCTGACGACAACAAAAAAGGCACATAATAACACTGCTAACTTGAACCAGATTTTAGATCTGTAAGCTGATTACAGACTGTAACTGTAACTTGCCCTGAAGTGTCAGATGAAAATACAAGTGTTTCTTACATAACTCTGAGTTTCTTCTTTTTGCATTCTGACTGGAATATGTTGCGTCCTCGTAACGGTATATAAACATCATGTGCAGGGTTTTGTCCTCAAATTGGATCATGTTAGCTTAAAGGGACTATTTGTAACTTTCAGAAATGCTTGTTAACAGCGACACCTGTGGCCGTGAAATCAACGAAAGTCAGCGTCGAGCTCGCGCTTTCTCGCTCTAAATAGACATGAACGAGCGTCGCTCAAAACAGTGAGGCGACACACGTCAGCTAAAACCACAATATCACTCTATATTTCAGCTGCTTGGCAGTAATGTTAGCTGACCAGACGAAGGTCTCTCCATGAATCACTGCTGATACTGTGTTTGCTTCGGGGCTCTGCAGCAAGAAACTCGTCTCCCTCCGCCCGCAACCGGAGAGCAGGGAGACACCGGCACCCGGTCGGTAACGAGACAGTAACGTTTCTCTCTGCAGAGCTCAGTCACTTCACAAGACATGGAAAACCTCTGTTGGTCTGGAGGAGCTGCAGAATTTATTTCTGCACAACATCCACTGTACATTCACTAGATATTCTCAGAGCTAAACTAACTCTTCTGCAGTGTGTAGTGAGCGCGTGTTCATGTCTAGAGGTGGAGTGAGTACGCGAGAACGCGCGCGCTGTCTGAGTGAAGGCGGGCAGGCAGAGGAGGAGAGTACAGCGGCCACATGTGAGCGCGCATGTGTCCCGACCCGGTACATTTATACGCTTAAAAAGTTACAAACAGTCCCTTTAATATCATACTAATTTTAAGCAGGTTTTGTTCAGTATGTTGTGCTTTACAGAGGTAACAAAAGTACATATATTTAAAGATTTCATTATCCTAAATCTGCTTGATTTTGAGTGTGCTGTTGATGAGCACTCGTTGTCCCACAATGCAATGCACACAGGAAATGGAGGAGATGCTTGCAGCTGCAAAACATTTCAAACTAATTGCAGATGGAGGCGCTCCAGCTCCAGGGAGACATCATCAGAAAACAGCAAGGTAAGTAGCTAGAGCTGCTAATTGTGAAACTAAACAATGTCAACAAATTGAAAAAATGTCTGTTGCAAGTTCCCAGAGCCGAACGTGACATCTTTAGATTGCTTGTTTTGTCTGAACAGTACAAAACCTAAATGTATATCATTCCGTTTACAGTGATAACAAACAAAAGAGTGATTGTTTTTTTGGGTTAGGATTGTTCATTCAGCTTTCTCTTTGTGAAGTTTACTAGGCAGTGTCGTTTGATTGACATCCATGTTTGCACATTTTGTATTATTTTAAAGTCAGTAAAAAAGTACATTGATATCTGCAAAAATATTAGAGTAAGTATAGTTCATATTGTAAACTATTAGTGTGTAGTATGGAGTTGGGACCTAGCAGCTATGTTGTTTAATGGAAGACACCACTGCCATCTGGCGGTGTTGAGACATCATTACTATTTTCCTGTCACATTAACTTTTAGACTGCAGGTTGATATTCAGGCTGGTTTATTTGAGTTACAGCACAGCGTCATTGCCTGGAGGCCTCTACCTGTAAATGCCATTATAATCCCATATAATAACCTATGTATAATCCACCAGTGTTTGTTCCAAAACCAAAGAGTTTGGTTTAAAGTTTCCACCTCAATCCAACTGGGGAACAGGCTGGATACTCTAAATCACTATACCCGGATCAGTCTTGTTTTATCTGTACAGCTACTTTATATACCGTAAAGACTTATTAGCATCTTGTTTAATCTTTTTGTTTATAAAAAAAAGTAAAAATCCATTTTGAAGATGTTAACCCAGGGGTCAGCAACCTGCGGCTCCAGAGCCTCATGCGGATCTTTAGCCCCTCTCCAGTGGCTCCCTGTGGATTTTTTAAAAACAAATTAATGGAAATGAATAACAGGTTTTTTTTTTTTTTTTTACCTTTTTAATTAATAATTGTTGTAGGTGATTCTTACATTCTCCAGTTGTAAAAATCAAATATCTTTTTTTTTTATCATTTCAGTCAACCAAAATGTGTGTTATCTACGGCCTGGTGCCTTATCCTATAATTATTGCCGAACCTCAAGAGCTCAATAGGCTAGTTATGGATTCTAAATCCCAAAAAAGGAAAGTCTCGGAGGAAAATAGAGAATTTAATAGTTCAGATTTCCAGAACAAGCACACTGGATTTGCTGGAAAGCCAGCAGCAGCAGTTTCCAGCCAAATGTCCTGAGATGTTTCTTCAATGCCCTGCCTCTATATTGCACCTGTGCCCTCACTGCATTACACTTAATAGTCTGTGTTACCTTCGTCACAATGCTCTAATGTTTTGTGGCTCCAGACAGATTTTTTTTTTTTTTTTTTTGGCCTAAAATGGCTCTTTTGATAGTAAAGGTTGCGACCCCTGTGTTAACCTATAATAATAATATATATTTGTGTCAGCTAAGGCTGATTACATGGAATCGTATCCTCTCCGTTTGAACATGATGGATTTATATTTCAACCCATTTCTACAGAATAGTTTCTCGTTAAACCACCTGCTGCCTCTCCACAAGCTCTTTATCCAAAAGGGTGCTTCCAACTCCCAGGTGTAAACTGAGAACGTGGCACCGTGATGGAGAGACAAGCTCACAAAAGGTGAGAGAAACATGCCTAACAGGTGTGTAGCAAATCCAAAACCAGGGAGATAAAAGGCTTATTCTGATAATCCCGATCGAAAGAAATGCAGGCAAACTGCTCCAATTATAGCAAATCCACTCTCAGATGTCTGACCTCGCTGAAAACAGACGCCTTGTTTTTTTCATTGAGAGATTTAGTTGTTTTTTTAAGCCTAACTTCCTGTTGAAGCAAGATTTAATTTACAGTATGTGGTGTAGTAATACCTGCACTGTGGAGATGCATCAAAACCCAACAGGATTATTCACAGGCTTAAATAATGATCGACTTCAACTTTGTCCCTCACGTCTACAGAAGGTCAACCGTCTATAGACATACACAGGGGTGGACAAAATAACAGGAACACCTTCTTCTTGTATTCCAATTTAACAACACCACAAACTACAGCTTTGAAAACGCCACAAAGACGAGTCAAATACAGGATAAGCTTTACAAAGATTGAGACTGAAAGTTAATTTTTGATGTTTTCAAGGTCAGAAATGAACTTTCAAAATCAGTTTCTAAACCAACATGGACAAAAAGTCCTTAAAGTGGTCAGAAAATTTTAAAATGTTCATGCTCCATCTGCTGAGGAAGACTTGTGTGATATGATCACGAAGATTATATTAGTTGCAGTGATGTTTGAGAGATATTTGATTATATTATAGTAAGGGGTTTTCTGTTATTATATTCCTACACTTATGAATATGACTGACTTGTATGAGTACACTAGCTTTGCAGATTTGTTGTGCTGTTTGTTACAGTAATCTTTTCAGTTATATTTATTATTATAAATTCTAAAATATAGAGGCTACAACTATACTATATGCTATTTTGATTATTGATTAATCATTCATTGATTACTTGTTTGGTCTATAAAATGTCAGAAAATGGTGAAAGATGTCAATCAGTGTTTCCCCAAAGTCCAAGATGACGTCTTCAAATGTCTTGTTGTGTCTACAACTCAAAGATATTCAGTTTACCGTCACAGAGGAGGAAAGAAACCAGGAAATATTCACATTTAAGAAGCTGGAATCAGACAAGTTTTGACTTTTTTTTCTTAAAAATAAATAAATACTCAAACTGATTAGAAACACACACCCATACAACATGATCATTATTCAGTGAAATATTTGTTCAACTTTTTATTGCATGAAATGTATTTATTATCGTTATGTTACTATGGCAACACCCAAAGACAATGGTGAAAATGATTTCAGCTGAAATCAGCCCTCTGTTTCCTTTGGCCCATTTTACCTGAACATTGTGTCACAGCTTGAGAGGGAACCTGCTGATAAACTCTCATAACTCCAAAACAATTATACTTTTTCAAATTCTTTTAACAAATAAATATTTAAGAGACCCATGACAATTTATAAAAAATATCATTAGATCTCATGCGTAGCTTATTTAATGGGACTGTTTGTAACTTTTTACACGTATAAATCTACCGGGTCGGTGTCCCATGCGCGCTCGCGTGTGGCTACGCTGTTCAGACTCAGACTCCAACACAAACTACACGGAAGCACCAAAACCGCAAAGTTCTATCTAGTGAAACCCGTCTGTTAAACAGTGTCAACTCTTCCTGCTCCAGCCCCCAGACCATGGCCAGAAGACGCGGGGGAGACCGTAGCTTTGGTCTCCAGGGTCGGAGTCTCTGCGGTACTCTGCTCCTCTGCCTGCCTCATTCACACACTGCGCTCGTTCTCTCTCTCTTTCGCTCCACTCTCACGTGCATGCTGCACACTCCACACTGCAGAAGAGTTAGTTTAGCTCTGAGAATATCTAGTGAATGTACAGTGGACATTTGTGCAGAAATAACTGCTGCAGCTCCTCCAGACCAACAGAGGTTTACCGTGTCTTGTGAAGTGACGGGGCTCCGCAGAGAGAAACGTTATCGTCTCCGACCAAAACTCCGGTGTCTCCCCTGTTCCCTCCGGCCGCGGTCTGGAGGCTGAGGCAGGAAAAGCCAACACTAGGATCAGCATTGATTCATGGAGAGACCTTCGTCTGGTCAGCTAACATTACTGCCAAGCAGCTGAAATATAGAGTGATATTGTGCTTTTAGCTGACGTGTGTCGCCTCACTGTTTTGACTGATGCTCGTTCATGTCTATGTAGAGCGAGCACAAGCGCGAGCACGATGCTGACTTTCGTTGACTTAACGGCCACAGGTGTCGCTGTTAACAAGCATTTCTGATTCTTACAAATAGCCCCTTTAATAATTGACAATTAATTGATTTATTCATTGCAGCTCTTCTAAAATACTGGGTGCCATTCTGTCAGAAAGGTAGCCTGTTTTAATGCTAAATGGTTGGCCTTCTCCTCCTCCTCCTCCTCCTCCTCCTCCTCCTCCCCTTCCTCCTCCAGGTGGGTGTCTGTGACTCACCTGGAGAGTAAAACCAGCCCACTGGCTCCAATTGCAGCCTGTCAGCTCAGAGTGATCAGCTCCACAGACGACATGTCTGCTCTTCGTCCTCGTTGTAATAATAATAGTTCCACCTGGTCTGATGGTCTCCATTACGCGCCATGAATGTCTCATGGAGTTTGCTGACGGTTTTGAGTTTGGTGCTTCACACCGAGTCCAGGTGCTCACCGACCTCCTACTACAAGAACTGCTGGATCCGACGCTTCCCGGGCATTTACATCGACCTGGAGGAGTCTCAGAGGAGAGGAGCTCAGCTGCTGCAACACTACCAGGAGGAGACAGCTCTGAAATGCAGCAGGACCTGCTGCCTCACCAGGAACTGTGAGTTCACCAAGACGCACACATATTAAACCATAGTGGCATTCTTTGACTTTTCCTTTGTAAGGCAAGGCAGAGAAAACTCCTGAAAGTACACTGTTCAGAATGTCCCAGTAAAATAACAGTAAAGAACTGGCAGCAGGGTTGCCTTTATGTTACTGTCAAATTAACATTATTATACTGTCGCTGAAATTTACAGCTTTGTACTGTCAATGAAAAATACAGTTTATTAATTTCACAGTATTTTAAAGTTAATTTACTGTTTAAAGATACATTATATAGCTGTTTTTTTTACCTTTCTTTGACATTATCTTACTGATTTGTTTTAATGCACTATTTAGGTTGTATTTTTTACATACATTTTAATAAACATTATTTGTTGCCTAGATGAATAGACTTAGCAGGTTACAGACATAGGAATAGTCACACTAAATACAATTAAAGGCACTTGTTAGGAAAAAGGCTATAATAGACTTGTTGACACTTGTGTCAAAATGTGTGTCTCTAGCTGGCTACAAGCACAGAATGCAAACCAGAACAACATGTGAGTGAAGAACATTAAAGCAGGTCCCAGAATTAAAACAATACTGCATGAAACTGTTACTGATGATCCTTTAGACAGTTGATCAGCAGTAAAGTGATGCTTTTTAAGAATGCATTATAGTTCAGTTAAACGGCCTATGAGCGTAATTTAACAGGTTTTCGTTTATATTAACAGTAAAGCACTGTTTTTAGCAATAACAGGTTAATACTGTTGAAATCCTGCTGTAAATTAACAGAGATTGTTTACAGTGTGTCTTCTTTCAGACTAGTAGTGAGAAAACATTCAAAATACACATTTAGGTGTTTATTTTACTACACTTTATCTATTTGCTTCTGTAGGTTGCATTAGATAATGTCTCATTTGCATATTTAAACAAAACATTTCAGATAACTTGTAATACAACACATATGTATTTACCCTATTCATCTGTAGGGTCTTGCAAATATGAAACCATGTAGTGGCATTCTTTGACTTTTCCTTTGTATGGCAATGCAGGGCAGCTTTATTTGTAGATCACAAATTTCAGCAACAGGGAGATTCAAAGTGCTTTAAATAAACATTCAAGAACATTGCGACAAAGTGCAAAAGAACATTAAGACATAATTAAAACAGTTATAAAAACATTAAATATTAGAAAATAAAAAGAAGCTAAAAAAGCTAGGATAGAAGCTAAAATAGAATATAACACACAAGAGTAAAAGCTCTAGTACAGTATATAAGATCATTATCTGGTTTAATAAAAGGCAGCAGCAGCAAACAGGACAGTTTGAAGCTTTGATTTAAAAGAACTCAGAGTTGGAGGTCCTGCAGGTTTCTGCGAGCTTGTTCCAAATATTTGGTGCATGTAAACTGATTTTCTCATCTGTGTTTTCCTCTCCCAGTTTCCTGTAATCTGGCCATATTTCACTATGACACCAGTCATGAACACGTGAACTGCTTCCACCTTCACTGCCCGACTCTGGAGAGCTGCATCCTCAGCCACAGAGGCAACGTTGTTCTCTACAACATCACAAAGGGTGAGTTGAGTAATACTGCAAATCCCTCTAATTCACAGTGATGTTATGAGGTTCTACTTTCACTCTCCCTGTATGCAGCAGCAGGGCAATACATGTTATACAGCTTCACTACAAGAGACATATACTAATGCTGCATTACTACAACTAGACCTAGGAGGTATGGAAAATAAGTAAAAAACAGTACATTCACTGGAGCACTTCAGTGGTGTTTTGAGGTGTTTTTCTTCACATGTTCTGCCACTTTCTTACAACAATAAAATACTTGAACACTAAAGCATTAGTAATAATAATATAATCGTAATAATATATAATATTACAGCACTCATAGGTAAAGGATCTGAATACTTGTTCCAACAACAACTACTACTATAAATAATAATAATAATAATAATAATAATAATAATAATAATGTAAAATGTAATTTAATTAAATAATCTAATTTCCTTTAGAAAAGTAGTTCATGATTAAAATGTTCGACACTTTTGTAAAGATCCAGTAATATGATCAACTTCACGAAGATTATATTTGTTGTAGTGATGTTTTTAGAGATATTTGATTATATTATAGCCTACTGTAAGGTGTTTCTGTTATTATGATATTCCTACACATGAATATGACTGACTGTATGAGAACACTAGTTTTGCAGATTTGTTGTGCTGTTTGTTACAGTAATCATTTTAATTGTTTTCATTATTATGAATTCTAAAATATAGGGCTAGAACTAACGATTATGTTCATTGTTGATTAATCTGTTGATTATTTTCTCGATTAATCGATTAGTTGTTTGGTCTATAAAATGTCAGAAAATGGTAAAAAATAATGTCAATCAGTGTTTCCTTAAAGCTCAAGATGACGTCCTCAAATGTCTCATTTTGCCACAACTCAAAGATATTCAGTTTATCGTCATAGAGGAGGAAAGAAACCAGAAAATATTCACATTTAAGAAGCTGGAATCAGAGAATTTTGACAGTAAAAAATACTCAAACTTCAAAATTGGCGATTACTTTTAATAGTTGACAACTAACTGATTAATCGTTGCAGCTCTAAAGCCAGTATGTTTATATACGTCAGCAAAAAAAGACAGGAGCGTCATGACTCCAGGATGTCTCCGTCTCTTATAGGTGTGGATCCTGACCTGTTAGTGTTTGGAAAGTACTTCACCTCCAACGTACGCCTGTTACCCCACCACTACAGTCGGGGCAACGCCTCGGAGCCGCTGCCCCCCGACAAACGCCAGTTCATCCATCCACCTCCGCCCGCTGCACTGCCTCTGACTGCAGCACCCACAGTTAAACCCCCCACCACAGTAAGCACAGTGCTCACCACGACTACTGCCACTACCACCTCCACTACCACCACTACGCTGCAGAGCACCAGTCAGCCTTCAACAGTTCCCACAACTCCAGCTCCGTTATCTTCCACTCCAGAGAACCATGCACAAACCACCTCCACCACTTCTCTTGCACCCAGCTTTACTACGCCTCCTCCATCCAGCACAGCAACCACCCTCAGCCCTCACAATCCCAACACCTTTTCTACCACAACTACACAACCCTCCACATCCTCTCCCCATCACCACACCACCAGCATCTCTCAGCTGGCCACCAGCCCTCCCACTCCCACAGTGGAGAGCAGCAAGCAACACCCCAATGAGACCAAGGGCAGCCTGGAGAGGAACCACACTGCAGGCAGTGAGGAAGAAGACCCGGGCGTCAGCGGAGCGGAGGACACCTTTGGGGGTTTGGGACCCGGGTGGCATGTAGCCGCTCACACCTTGCTGGTTGCGGTGGCCGTCTGTGTCACGGTGCTGCTGAGCTGCTGCTGCTCCGTCCTGCTGGTGGTGAGCTGGAGGGGTCAGAGGAAGAGGATGGGACGCTACCGGACATCGTGGAGAGGGAAACGAGGCTCCATGCGTCTTATAAAGTACGTGCTGGTCAGAGAAAACTCCTGAACGTACTGAAAGTAAGGACAAGAGAAACAAGATGGACTTTTCTCTTTTTGTTTACAGTAAAGTTTTAAATGAAAGAATCCAGGGTGAAGAGACATTTCATATATTTTTGTAAAATCATTTTCACATACTGGATTACTTTAATAGCACGGACATTGCTTTATTTTAAGCATGATGAAAATGTCAACTGATGAAGTTGCAATTCTGTACATTTAAGGTGAGACCCTACAGGCAGGTTTTGGGCTAGTAGTGAGAAAACATCAAAAATACACATTTAGGTGTTTATTTTACTACTTTATCTATTTGCTTCTGTAGGTTTCTCCTAAATTCACCAAATTGAGCATTACACATTTGCATATTTAAACATAACATTTCAGAAAACTTTTAATACAACAAATATTTATTTACCCTATTCATCTGTAGGGCAAAATGTATGGAATTTTAGGATCCTTGACTTTAAAGGGCCGCTTTCTCAAAATTAGTTTTGTCTCAGAATCTGAGCCAGAAATCTCCACTTCAGTAACACTTACAGCCACCAAACTCTCCAGTTTCATTTCTATCTATATTCTGAAGGTTTTTACAGAGGGATGTTTTCTTATATCATTCATAACCTGATTTATAGAACATTTTATTCCTAAAAACATGGCAAAAATAGATTTTTTTGGATGGCTGTTGACAGTATTTTCTGATTTATGGAGCGATAAAATGAGATATCCAAAATCCCCTCAGTAAAAACCTTTGACTCTAATATGTCAACAAAATGAAACAAGAATTTTGAACCACACTTTAATCCAATGTTCAGATTTCTGTTCTAGAAATGTATGCATATTAGTACATATTTAATAAGATAATGCCTCATTTGCATATTTCAACATACAATGTCAGAAAGCTTGTAATACAAAAACTAATTGTCTTAATGTAAGTGACCAACTGGGGAAGTTTCATAGTGATACCTACTGTATTAGTTAAATGTTTTACCTTATTCACCTGTAGTGTCCCTGCTGAACAGTCAGAGGCATTGTTTGGATGAGATTACCAATATTTGCCGTGATTTTGGTTTCACTTGTGACGCAACGACTTTCGTCAGAAGAACCAGTCGATGCATTCGACCGCAGCACTTTGCCTCAAGAAAGACGATCTGATATCCGTTTGGCTGACCTACATTTTGATGTACGTCAATGACTTTAAACTGATGACTTTGGACTACGCTGGTCTTAAGTGGGACTTAATGGACGCTTCCACAATTCAACGGTTGTTCAGATCAACATTGTGCAACGATGGACGACTTTTTTTCCTCGTGGCCTTCAGTGTTTAACCCTCCGTCAGTCCAGCACATCTCCTCGGTGCATTGGGTTTCTTCTGACCTAGAAAGTGCACGGACCGCAGACCAAAACTCCCTTAAGATAGGGGTGAGGAACTTTTCAACCACCTGCTGCCTGAAAGCATCCTTCCACGGGTGGCGCCGCCACTCCTCCAGCTGACAGTGACGAGAGTGGGATGGGAGTTTGAAACAGACTGAATGGGGCTTTTCATCACATAAAAGCTTTGACCGTCATGCACAAGAACTTCACACAACTTTCCAACTTCAAAGACGGCTCGACAGCATTGTACACCTGATGACAGTGAATTTATTTTGGAAAATAAATACAATAGTTGAGACCCTCGAGGTTGTAATATCCTCTTATTACACAGCTTTGTTGAATACTCAATTCTGATTGGTCAATCACGGCATTCTACGGTCTGTTATTTCTTTATAGCAGACCGTTGCTATGTATAACGGACCGTTGCTATGTATAACAGACAGTTGCTATGTATAACAGACCGTTGCTATGTATAGCAGACCGTTGCTATGTATAGCAGACCGTTGCTATGTATAACAGACCGTTGCTATGTATAGCAGACAGTTGCTATGTATAGCAGACCGTTGCTATGTATAACAGACCGTTGCTATGTATAGCAGACCGTTGCTATGTATAACAGACAGTTGCTATGTATAACAGACCGTTGCTATGGACGCAGCTCTGATGTCGGACTCTGGAGGACCGTTTTTTGTGAAATTATTGATTTCTTAAGTAAGTAGCCGTGTAATAAGCAAGATAATGTACAGCTAGCGGGTCATTGTTGTGAAATAAACCCCTTTATTTCACAACAATGACCGGCTCGCTGTACATTATCCCTTACATGTATAATGGAACAGTTATCTAAAGTAATCTGTTACTGGAGTCCAAAATGACCCAGGAGGCCACAAGTATTTAATGATTTTGTAGTTCCTGTTGCTCTTGGTAACCGTCTTCATGTAAATACATCTTGTCCTACAGGTTAAGTACTTTCTTGACAGCCTCTTTGTACTGCAGCATGGTGCTCTCGCTCTCCCCTTCATTCTTCAACCTCGTCACAGAGTCCTTGTACTCCTGCACCTCGTTTCTTCCCAGCAGCTGCTCACGCACGTCCTCGCCTTCTCCTTCTCCGTCCCTGACCACTTTCATGCGTACCAGCATATCCAGGATGTTCTTTTGGGACGGGCTGTCCTCCCAGCTGTACTCTTCCATGTCCGCCACGGTCTTCTCCGCCTCCCAAGCCTCCGTTTTCTGGAGAATAAGACAAAAACAGAACATCACCTTTACATGCAGACTGTAAATGAAAGATTTATCCAACCTGATTGGAAACGTGGTTGTCTGTAGCATTAGATTTGGACTATATATTTATATATATAATATAATTGTGGAAGAGGCTCTGGCTCAGTCTCTAGTTTGGAACCCATTATGGCAGCAGATGTGAAATATGGGGGTCCTCGGTCACCCCTCAGCCCTTCTTTGATGCTCCTCTCACAGAGATAGTATTTCTCCATATGTAGCGCTCCCTCCGCTGGCCGTCTAGCTGTCATCACGTTGCCGTGAGAACAATACGCCTCATTGTGCAGCAGCTTAAAGCAGGGCAGCGACAGAGCCTCGGCTCTGCTGCCGTCCAGGTGTTTGAGGTTAATGACCATCATTACTGCTATACATATCTGATCCTCATAACATCCCGTCTGGAGCGAGTCCAGGCCCTTGTGAGTGAGGAGCACCAGATCAGTAGCTTTGAAGTCTACTAAACAGAGAAGCATTAGTTTTAGATAAACTATCCTCATATGTTGCAGCTATAACATTTTTTGAAGAGGGAAAGTTTAGTTATACAAAACAAAAAAGTCGACTGTACTGACAGTTCAAGTTAAGTGTTACTGGCAAAGATCAAACCTTCTTCCTGATGCGGTTTAAAGAGGACCTGTTATGCTTATTTTCAGGTTCATCCTCCGTCTGAAATGCTCCGTTTAAGCTCCTCCTCTTCCCCTCCAGAAAAGCCCAGTCTGCTCTGATCGGTCAGCTGGCCCACCCTGTTGTGATTGGTCAACCCAACCAAACTCTTCAGGCTACGCTCTGACTAGCTTTGCTTGAGGGCGTGCCAAACTAGCCGCTAAGCTGTGTGTAACATGGTGACATCACCATGTTACAGAAGAAAAGGTGTGACTTCAAGCGAGGTGTTTCAGGCAGTTCAGGAGCAGTGTTTCTGTCGGGGAGAGTAACTCCCTTTGACGTGGGCTTTGGGCTTTTGCAGACCTTTTACATTCACAAAAAACTATACAACACACTAAGGGAAAGGGAAAAAGCATAATAGGTCCCCTTTAATACAGTATGCAAAACTACATAATTAAAGTGTTGACAGCAGTGACTCCATGTCTGTCCGTGCATCCATCAAGTAGTTTGGTCAACAGTCAATAACTTGCCAGGAGACATGTGACTGCCTGTTTTCCCAATCGAGTTCAAGATGTACTCGCCAAATAACATTTCTATTTTCAGTTTGGTGAAAGGACAGGTGTTGGTCCTCTGGTGGCGAACTTCCCTCCACGTTGGAGGCAGCTTTGAGCAGTCGGCTGGATTAGCACAAAGTGGAATTAGCAGAGAGGGAAGGTCCGTCTCCCTGAGTGGGGAGATAAAATCACCTCAGTGGCTGCTAACAATCGGCCTCTTTGTGGGCTAGCGTTACAACCTGAACGCTACGCCGCTCTCACAGCTTGCACAAGCCTGCTGGACAAGCACTGTACCGTCCATTGTGTGTCCAAAAGGGCAGCGGACAGTGTTCTGCTTCCTGGCTCGGACACCTTTCCCCACTGAGGACATTTTTTTTTTTTTTAATGTGACTAAGCCATGACGGGAAAAGCTCCACAATAATACGGGAAGTCATTTTCTTTTATGTGGCTGGCTGCTAATTCATGCAAACAGCGCCCGGGCTAATGACGTGGTGGCAGACTTCTCCGATGTGGCACGGCCGGCTTAATGTGAATTAAGAGTATCAGGGTCAACACCTGATAGGGGAGTCTTTTTACCCCAATCTGTGGAGAAATGTCAACTGGACAATGCCGCTGTTTGCCGTCCTTCTGCCCATTCGAGTCCGATACCTCCCTAATGGGCTCAGTCGCTCAGATCGCAGAGCAACATGGACAAGAATCCCCCCCGGTGAAAGCTTTTGTGCCACGTCGCTAGCCAAATGTCACCAAAGACGCAGATTAAGGAATACAAATTTTTTGTAATACAATATCTTTTGCAGAATATTTTTATTCCTGAAATATGTTGTATATTGTCCTTGTATTTTTTTTAAGAAATCTTAATGCACACTGTTGTGCCAGTTCAGTGTCGTTCCAAATCGCACTTCAGCTTAACACCAACCTGTAAATTTAGGACTTTACCATTCAATTAAAATTTTATTATCTCTGGAAGGGCAACTGCATGCAGCAGTTCACCACCCAGATCAACAACATCAACAGATACAAACAAAAAATAAAAGGTTAAAACAACGGCTATAAGCTTAAACTATGTGCAATTGGTAATACATATATTAATAAATAAATATAAATACTTATAAAAGTCTCCCTGCTCACTATAGCACCAAATACATTATTTTGATTTATTTCATAGAACGTACACATTTAGTTTAATAACTTTTAGTTTAACCTTTACGCTGATGAATTATACCACATAGTTTGAGATGTTCTAATACCGTTTTTCCTCCCCGATACTGATTCTGATACCTTAATTTGCGTATCGGCCGATGCCAGTGTGTTAAAAACAATATATATATATTTAACAGCTGTATACTGCTAATGTGATATGAATGCTATCATTGTTGTCTGGCCTGGCTCTGGTTAAACACTTTGTAAAACATGAACAAATATGTACAGAGATAGAACTTTCTTTAATTATCTAGTTTGACAGATTTTCTAGTGTAAAATATTGCTGACATTTTGCTAGCTCTCTGGCTAACGTTACACTCTCTGCTAGCACCTGCCCGATCGGTACTGCGCATGTGCAGCTGATGGTGGAAGTAGCTAACAAGTGAGCCATCTCGCTTCCTTCTCATCTCTGTTAAGAGTTGCTCATGTGCAGTACCAATCAGGCAGGATGTACAGGTCAGGTAGCGAGGGACGCGTGTTGTTGTTCATGTGTAGCGTAAATGAGCTGATAAATAATATGATAATATGATATCAGATCAGTGAATAGGCTTGCGTACTCCTCGCTGATCCCCGATTCAGCATTTTTGGCTGCATCGGAGGCATTTCAGATATCGGTATCAGAACAACTCTGCACATAATTCACCAAGTGAGGGTCCTGCAGTTAATGCAGGAACTGTGATACCATTTTGTATTGCATGCTGCAGTTTCATCAGAATCAGTCCTCATCATCTGATCTCAAACTAAACCTCTCAAAAGTGTAAAAAAACACAGTGAAGTGAAGTGACAGCAGGTCATCAGTACAAGTAATGCAAGACAGCAAACAGCCTTTAAATGAATGGATGCTTTTTGTTGAAAGAAGATCTAAAAGGTCAGTAAACAAAAAGAGTCACAGGAGACGAGAGTGGACAGAGAAAAGGCACAGGTGTCTCAGCTAAGCCCTGGTAGAGTTTGTTAGGAGTAAAGTAGAGTTTGTTAGGAGTAAAGTAGAGTTTGTTAGGGGTAAAGTAGGGGTTAGACTAAGCTGTCATTTTGTTAATCCTCCATTAATAACTGAGACAGTGGCTTTTGGGTAGGGGGCAGTATCTTCCCTGTCTGTAATCATGTATCTGCTGCTCGATGTCATCTTCAGTCAAGACAGAAATGGTTCAGTGGACGCAGCAGAGAAGAGAAAAAACTAATATAGTCAACTCACCCAAGACTCGTGGTAAAGGACGGTCAGCAGGTACATGGCATAGTCGTGATTCTGCTGTCTCAATGGGCAGCTGGGAGAGGGAGGGAGGAAAAGGGAAGAGATTCAGGGCATTTCCTCACTTTATTATTATTATTATTAGGTATATTGAAGTCAAAGGAAGGAGTGTTTACCTGTCAGCTGTGATGGTGAGGATATCGGTAGCTTTGCAGTATCTCTCCCCAACAAGTTTGAGCATTTTCTTGCGTGCGTGTTCGTCCAGATTCAAACTGGACAGCTTTACCTGCGATAGCATAAACACAAGTAGATTACCACAAGAGAAATAATAGTTCAGGTACTCCACATAAAGCTTTGCGATGTAAAGACAAAAAAGATTAGGGCAGGCAGACGGGATTTCATTATGTACTACCAGTATATCTCCTTCTTTAGATAAAGAGACAAGATATAGGTTATATTTTAACTTATACAGAGCTGACGTTGATGCTGTCGCTCAGAATAACCTCTAAGTCCCTGAGCACAATGGAGAGATGGGAAACAACAGAGATTATTCCATGATTACATTGTTTTTCATGGCTTTGACTTATATAATAATGTGTACAAAGCAAAAACATGTATAGGTTATACAAGTGACATTGTGAACATATTTAGTGTACAGTGTGTTTGTTGACTGTGGAACCACATGTCTGGTGTGGATCAAACGCTGCCACAGATTTAGTTTGCAGGATTTCCTTCCCTCACTGCGTTCACTAAGCGTCTAAATGAACAAAAAGACTAAAGGCAACCCTTCTACTGTACATACGCTCAGCATTCAAATTTGTTTTTTGTTCAACTGAAACTGTGAGATTTGCCCTCTAATCTATTTCTCTGCCTAATCCACCTGGATTAATGTTTGAATAATTCCTACTGTGCTGATATAATCTAAGTGTCAGTGGAGCAGATGGCTGGTGATTAACGATAAAAAAAGACACATTTTCACCTGGAAAAAATGACAGATGTCAGTTTACATTCCTACATGTCGTAAAGCAGCATTTCATTTGATATGTTTTTTAGAGCGATGACGGCCTGTTCGGTTAACTTGTGTAAAAGCAGAACAGTATTAGTGTTCAGTTCACGTGTGGAAAACAATATAAGCAGCAGAGAATAAAATAGAACATGTTTCTTTGGCAGAGTGAAGCAAGAAGAGGAACTATTCAGCACTTTTATATCAACCTGTGAAACTGTAAAACAACAAGGCCAACACCTTCACATACATGAAATGGAAAAGGATCTGTTTTAGAGCTGCAACAATTAATTGTCAACTAATAAATTAATCGCAAACTATTTTGATAATCGATTAATCTGTTTGAGTATTTCTTTAAGAAAAAAATAATTTAAAATTCTCTAATTCCAGCTTCTTAAATGTGAATATTTTCTGGTTTCTTTCCTCCTCTGTGACAGTAAACTGAATATCTTTGAGGTTGTGGACAAAAAAACCCATTTAAGGACGTCATCTTGGGCTCTAATGCGATTTTTCACCATTTCATGTCATTTTATAGACCAAACAACTATAATAATACAATAATTGACAATGAAAATAATGGTTAGTTGCAGCCTTAATCTGTTTGTTTATGACCCGTGTGGAAAATCTCTAAATGTAAATGCAATTTTCTAAATCTGTTATATTTTAACTGGCCAGTTTTCTATTGTTTTCAATAACTTTGAATCTTCTTTTTCATGGCTTGTGGTCGTTAAATGTTTTGACGTGTTCACATGTGTGGTTTCTGGTCTGCGGGGAGGATTGCTCATGGCTGGATTAGTGGTCGGAGGGGGGGATTAAGAGGAATATCAAAATGTCCCAACAAATATGTCAATAATGAAATGTTTTGTTACTTTTATTCTGTGAATGTTAGAAAAAAAAATCCACAGAATTTAAACTAACACACGAGCAACAACAACAACAACAACAACAACAACAACAACAACAACAACAGAGTTTCAGGACGCGTTTAAATGTAGAATCATTCTATAGGGCTGTAATCTCTCTGCAGACTTGATGGCATAAACTTCTTATGTTTGAGGTCACTGGACAATGAACGTCTCTCTGGATAAGTCATGATGTCAGCTGGTGATTATGCATCCCTGTAAATCTCTATAATCTCATTTCAGGTCCGGTTTCGCTCCAGACATGACTTCCTATATGTAACCCAGTTAAAGCAAAGGTCATCAGGTTAAAACTGTCAAAACCTTTTTTTTTTTATAGAGACAAAAAACCCCGTAAAAGCAGGGAAACTCACTCTGAGCTGAACAACACGAGCCGAAGGGTTTCTGACAGATGGGCCGGCAGACACGTAGTCGGTGCTCTCTACTTTGACGGGGAAGCGCTCGTCACATTTGGCGTCGGTGTCCAGCGCAGACGGCCACTCGGTACAGAACGCTGAAAGGCAAAGAAATTATTAATTATTTATTAAAGTAAAGGGTAACACTTTATTTGGATAGTCCGCCTACAGATAGTTTACAGAGTATTTGTAACATTTCAACAGCGTATTAGTTGAGATTCAGGAGTATATGATGTGACAATTCATGACCATACCCAGGGTCGGCTTATGGCATAGGCCATGTAGGCGGTCGCCTAGGGCGCCACCTTATAGCTGGTCATCCTCTTAAAAAAAAATACTAATAATTTTAAAAAACATGCCGGTGAAGCGCCCTTCCACATTTTCTGCATTGAGGTAACAAATGAACAAATAAATAATTAAAGAAAGAAATATTTTTCACCTCTGTAACTCACTTTCTCACACATCTGCCCAGCCGCACTTATTTGTTAATAAAAGTGTAAATTTTAGTGAAACTGACTGAACACTTTTGAGCCAACAATATCCGGGACCAATTGTTTATTTATATTCTAATAAATACAGTTATTTATGAAAATCAAAATCTTGATTTTTGTCTTAAACCATTGTGATGTCTGATGTGTGTTGCGGTTGGAGAGTACGGGGTTAGGGGGGTTAGGGTAACCTACATATTCTAAATACTCAAACTATTTGTAGGTGGACTATCCAAATAAAGTGTTACCAAGTAAAGTAAATAATATTTTACTACTAAACAACACCACAAAATAAGAAATAGCTTTTCTCTTTACAATTAAAAAAATAAATAAAGAAAATAAATTACGTTTCAGAGCTTCACAATGTTTCTTGATGGCTGCCGGTGTCAAATGCAGAAAGTTTGGTATCTGAAAGAGATTTTTTGAGAGAGAGATTATGTGAACGTTCAAATGCACAAATGTTCATGTAACAAAAAACACGAAAATGTCCTGCAGTCTAAATATCTACATCCCAGAAAATGTAAATCAAAACTTACACACAAATACAGAATTTTTCTACAAAGATCAAAAAAATCTACCAAAATTATTTTATGCTTGATATCAGGATACATTGGTTTTAAATTATATAATACTATATTCTATATTGATATTAAAATACATTTCTCATAATCCACATTATTGGCTTATGTTTGGATAAAAGCATCTCTTTTGGTTAAAACATTTCAAATGTAAGTAAGGGATGCCCAGCAGTTTAGCCCCCCACGGCAGAGCGAGATAATGAAATCAATATCGTTAGGCTGCATGCAGAGATCCAGCTGTGGCGGGTGAAAGTAGTGGATATCTGCAAGTGGCTCGAGTCCAGATGGAGCAGCTGGTGTTTGGACACAGCAGCTCGGTAATCCGGGCACAGAGACGTCAGAGCCGCGGGGCAGAGCGAAAAGTGCTCCATCAGTAATGCAAGAGCGTACAATTACCTCAACTCGTCACAACGACTACTGGGAGGTAAATGCAGGAGATATACAGATGTGAATGCATACAGATACGGCCCACAGGCAACTATATGAGACTAGATTGGTCTGTAGAGGATTTTAACCTTTTAATCCATGTAAAAAATAGACCTCCAACTTGATTCAGTGCCCAGTTTCTAAACTGGCAAACACCCTTGTGTGTAAAAAAAAATGCATGCTTATGCTGTGGTTGCATGTAAGCAATGAGGTCTGACCTTGATCAGCTCCAAGTTGCCCTTCTTCTCTGGAGGAACGCCTCCCTTCACGGGGTAGCCCATCCTCACAGGCAGGGGCACGGAGCTCGGTCTGAAGGGGGCCGCTGCTGGATAAACTGAAGTCCAGTCCTGATCCACCGTCATCTTCTCTGTCCTGGGATCCCCTGGCTGGAAGACAAAAGGGAGCTTTTTCATTAGGAAACTGAGAGGAAATCTTTGCAGATCTCATAGTTTTTATTAGAATAATCAGTGCTTGTCTATTTAATAAGTAACTTCATCCAATGTCATATCTCATTTGAAATCATCTTGTTACATTCAGCCTTTGAAGACAGACATAAAAGCTGCACACTTACAAGTCTCCTGGCTCTTTTGAAGCCTCCTCTACCGCCTCTGTCAGGAAAACCTGAAATGTAGAACGTTTCAAGTTTAGCCACACACACACGCGCGCGTACGCGCACACGCACACGCACACACTCACTTCTTTAATTTGAAAATGTCCAAAATAAATGGGGTAACAGCATGATACAAGAACCGCAAAACAAATCCCATTTCTCAAGTGCATTTTTTATATTCATTTATCATATTTACTTTATTTATGATGTATGTTACAGGTGTATTTCATGTATGATGTACATTGTACCTCCATTTAGTTTATTATCATGCTTTATGCTGTACTGTATGAGGTAAATAAGAGCTGTAAATTAGTTGATTTGCCGAAATATTTGTCAATGTACAGAAACATATCAAGCATACAAAGCATTTCCTAGTTCCAGCTTTTTAATGTTCCAGTATTTGCTGCCTTTTATGATAGTAAATTGAATATATTTGGTTTTGTGTCAGACAAAACAAGCAATTTGATGACATCACCTTCATTTTATCATAATTTTCTGACATTTTCTTTGAACTTTTAACAGAATAATAATCAGCAGATTAACTGTTAATTGAGTCCTATAGTAAATAATAGTATTCTAGTTTATTTGTCATTGTACTTCTTTTGCCTTTCAAGTCTGATTCTACTGTAGGTAGATTATGATGGGAAGAGAATAAAATAATGACATAATGAACCAATAAAATAGACACAAGAACCCCTGAAATGTCGCACAACCCACAACTATATTTATAATCGGTTTCTGTGTGGAAACATCTCCTCATCCATCAAGTTTAGACACTCTGACTGCTGAACATCCCTGTTTTAATTTGGCCAACAAACATTTGCCATAATATATACTGTAGGCTTTTTTGGTGTGAAACACTGAATGTAAACAGAACGTGTTTGTTCAGAAGAAAACTCTGTAACAAATGATGACCTTGAAGTCATTTGCCAAGCAAAAACATTCGCTGCTTCAGGCTTCTTCAATATGAAGATTTGATGCTTGTTTTTTGTTTCATATTATTGTAAGTTAAATATCTTTGGGTTGTGGACTGTTGGATGGAAAGCACAAGCGATGTGGAGGCATCATTTTGGGCCCTGTGGGACACGTGATGGGCATTTTTCACTATTTCATCACATTTTATAGACTAAATAATAATAATAATAAAAAAATATTAATTTGGAATTCAAGTAATTGTTTATTGGCACATGTGGCTAACCAAGGGGTCAGCAACCTGCAGCTCTTTAGCTCCTCTTCAGTGGCTCCCTGTGGAGTTTTAAAAATGGAAATGAATAACTGTTATTTGTTTACATTTTCATTTTTATTTATCATTGTTGCAGGTCTATGGTACGACGGTACGACGGAGTATTAGGGCCACAATCAGGAAAAATAAATATATCTGAGATTTAGAGAATAAAGTCATAATATAATGAGAATAAAGTCATAATATAATGAAAATAAAGTCATAATATAATGAGAATAAAGTCATGATATTATGAAAATAAAGTCATAATATTACGAGAATAAAGTCATAATATAATGAGAATAAAGTCATAATATAATGAGAATAAAGTCATGATATTACGAGAATAAAGTCATAATATAATGAGAATAAAGTCATAATATAATGAGAATAAAGTCGTAATATTATGAATATAAAGTCGTAATATTATGAGAATAAAGTCATAATATTATGAATATAAAGTCATAATATAATGAGAATAAAGTCATAATATAATGAATATAAAGTCATAATATAATGAGAATAAAGTCATAATATTATGAATATAAAGTCATAATATAATGAGAATAAAGTCATAATATAATGAGAATAAAGTCATAATATTATGAATATAAAGTCATAATATTATGAATATAAAGTCATAATATAATGAATATAAAGTCATAATATAATGAATATAAAGTCATAATATAATGAATATAAAGTCATAATATTATGAATATAAAGTCGTAATATAATGAATATAAAGTCATAATATAATGAATATAAAGTAATATTATGAATATAAAGTCGTAATATAATGAATATAAAGTCATAATATAGTGAGAATAAAGTCATAATATTATGAATATAAAGTCATAATATTATGAATATAAAGTCATAATATAATGAATATAAAGTCATAATATTATGAATATAAAGTCATAATATTATGAATATAAAGTCGTAATATAATGAATATAAAGTCATAATATTATGAATATAAAGTCATAATATTATGAATATAAAGTCATAATATTATGAATATAAAGTCATAATATAATGAATATAAAGTCATAATATAATGAGAATAAAGTCATAATATTATGAATATAAAGTCGTAATATAATGAATATAAAGTCATAATATAATGAATATAAAGTCGTAATATTATGAATATAAAGTCATAATATTATGAATATAAAGTCATAATATTATGAATATAAAGTCATAATATTATGAATATAAAGTCATAATATAATGAGAATAAAGTCATAATATAATGAATATAAAGTCATAATATTATGAATATAAAGTCGTAATATAATGAATATAAAGTCGCAGGTTTAGACCCTCTGACTGCTGAACATCCTCCATGTGTCAGAGGACAGCAGTTATCTGAGCATATAGCATGGATTAATGTGACCTATTTCAGCATCCACAGTGAAGAACTCACCTTTATTTCCATGATTAGAAGTTACAGATAAACCCGTGGTGTACGTGGCTCTGCTGACTGAAGTCTGGAGTCCAACAACAGAAACATTTATTCGACCTAGAGAGAGAAGCATCCTGCTTCTGTGTGCAGCCATGGTTTTCCACATGACTACGAGCAGCAACGAGGGACAAACTGCGAGAAAGGCGAAGCGTTTAATTTGAGCGCCTCCTGCAGGTGAGGACAGGTGAGGAGGCACAGCTCGTGACGCATGATGGGACTTCATTTGATATTTTAATAAACTTAGAAAAATGTTTTGGTTAAAATTAGTTTTTCTCCTTTCGTATTTACACTATTTTTTTATTGTGTTTTAAAGTGATTACAAAACAAGTGAAGACATGTGCAGTGACTTATATAAAAAAGACCACAGTAGCATCAGACTTTAAGAGCAAAAGAAGTACAATGACAGATGCATAGTCTAGAGAAGGGATAAATAAACTAGAATACTATTATTTGCTATAGGGCTGCAATTAACAGTTAATCTGCTGATTATTATTCTGTTAAAAGTTAAAAGAAAATGGCAGAAAATGATGATAAAATATAGGTGATGTCATCAAATTGCTTGTTTTGTCAAGCAAAGGCATCAAATACTGGAACATTAAAAAGCTGTAACTAGGAAATGCTTTGCATATTTGATATGTTTCTGTATATTGACAAATATTTCGACAAATCAACTAATTTTCAGCTTTTATTTACTACATACAGTACAGCATAAAGCATGATAATAATGATAGATACAATGTACATCATACATGAAATACACCTGTAACATCATAAATAAAGTAAATATGATAAATTAATACAAAAACTGCACTTGAGAAATGGGATTTGTTTTGTGCATGAAATGAAATGTTAATTTATTTTGGACATTTTCACATTAAAGAAGTGTGTGTGTGTGTGTGTGTGTGTGTGTGTGTGTGTGTGTGTGTGTGTGTGTGTGTGCGTGTTGTGTGTGCGTGTGTGTGTGTGTGGATAATGGGTGTGTGTTTGGCATTGAATGAGGCTAGATGGTTATATATGACATATATCTACTCTTAAACACATATAATGTACACATGCACACATACAGACATCCTTCATTTTATGTGTAGAGCATAGGGGGAACAAAAACAAAACAAAAAGAAAATAAATTAGTAAAATATATATATAACACAGTATATACATATACATATATATATGAATAATATGAATAATAATAATAATGATGATGATGATGATGATGATGATGATGATGATGAGACCATGATAATAATATCAATAACAATAATAATACCAACACTTACAATAATAAGTGAGATAAATAAATAAATAAATAAATAAATAAATAATAAAGAAAAAAATGTTTTTAGTTAATTCGAAGGTTATATATAATTATAACTGTGTGTGTGTGTGTATTTATTATCTCTAAGCGCGCGACCGTGCACGTGCACTCCCTCCAGCTGCTGCTGTTAGAATCATGTGGTGCGTTCACAGGCTCCCGTAAAAATCAAATTCACGATTTAGCAAGTCCTAAAAATGGCCCTGAGGCTTTAATCCTTGAACACACACTCACACTAACGTAAAAGTGAGTCATCAGCAAGGTGTTGTTTCAGTTTGAACCACGTTTAAACACTCTTGACACGTGTAAAGTCAACAGAGAGATGATGATCACACAGAGTTCACTTACATTTGAGGAAGTGTGCAGGGATGTTGGACAACCTGTGTAAATATTCAGAGTTAAAATGGCATTAACCGAAGAGAAGAGCATGCATGTGAGGTAAGTTTGCAAAGAACTTTGTCTTATTTTTTTTGTGTACAAAACTATCTAGTTTCTGATGTGCATGTAACTAATTGGTGTTGTTTACCCCTCCCTTAGTACACTTCTGCTCTTCAAGTGGAAAACAACATGTTTATTTCATGATGGACACAGTTTAATCTTCACTTAGTGAAGTGCATGGCCAGATCAACTAGTCATGAGACTACATTTTGACACAGGGTCATTCTACAAGACAGGGACACAAGGAATGCAGGACTGACCTTGCTTGATATTGGACCTTATTGCAAATTCAAATACCTATAAGTAATTGGAATTAATCAAATTGATCAAACTGTGTGCAACTAACACTCAGTATTTGATTATAATAGTATAATTATTTTTGGTGTTTTATTTGAAGACAAAAAATTGGACCTAATGATTCATGTTTTACTAATTTTAGCCAAATTCTTTATTCATAAGACAGAATTCTTAAATTCTTCATTAATTCTATATTAACTGGACCTAGCATAAAAAGTGAAGAGCATGCATTTGAGGTAAGTTTGCAAAGAACCTATTTTTTGTGCACAAAAATAGCTAGTTTCAGATGTGCATGTAACTAATTGATGTTGTTTACCCCCCTCACTCCCTTAGTACTTTTAAGACAACTGCACATTTTGTTGCTCCTCAAGTGGAAAACAACATGTTTATTTCATGCTGTTCATGCTGTTACATTAGTTTACACAGACCCGGTTTAATCTTCATTTACTGAAGTGCACGGCCGGATTAACTTGTTAGGGGGCCTGGAGGCATACATTTAGTTGCCACTTCCAGGCTCCTGTTGCATGTTAATCTGATTAAACACTAGACCAACTTTATTTAGGATTATGCACAAGGTGGCTCAATATAAAACAAAATGATAACGCTCATAAGACTAGATTTTGACACAGGGTCCCTCTACAAAACAGGGACACAAGGTCACATAATAATGCAGGACCCACCTTGCTTGATATTAGACCTTATTATTGCAAATTCAAATACCTATAAGTAATTGCAATTAATCAAATAGATCAAACTGTGCTACTAATGTTTTACTGTGTGCAACTACACTCAGTATTTGATTAAAATTGTATTATTTTGTTGGTGTTTTATTTGAAGACAAACAATTGGACCTAATGATTCATGTTTTACTAATTTTAGCATCATAATTATATTATTATATTATAAATTATTATTATTATTATAAAAATATAAATTACATTATTGCTGCAATTTTTTTTGTTTTTTTTACATTTGTTTTACTACTTTAGGATATTGGCTACTTGGTAGTAGTAGGAGATTGACAGGGTACCACTTTGTTGTTCAGTCATGTTGCGATTACAATTATTCTTCTAACCCTTGAACGCATCACGTGTCCAGGCACAAACTGTGATGCTTCAAAGGGACCTGTAGTCTGGAGTCCTGCAGGCAGCAGCAGCAGCAGCAGCAGCAGCTGATGATGATGATGATCAGAGACTGGAGCTCTCACTGGGGTCTCGATGCTACTGGGTGATTTTGAACGCTATAAGACAAGTTCAAACTTTAATTTAGTTGTTTTAAGACTACATTTTGTGGCTTTGTAACTTGTGGCTTCTTCTGAGATTTCATATTATTTACCAACAACAACAACTTGAGGCGTATTTCTGCAGTCGAAGGTAAGATTTGACACTTTAGCTAGTTTAAAAAAGATGTTTTGCTTGTTTATCCAAATTTTTAAAGGGCTCAGCTACAAACAGTAACATTAATTTATGCAAATATTGACTTAATATTATTATATGATAATAATAATTAATAATATTAATATTAATATTAATTATAGACTGCACATATGTACATATTACATTTATTTATTGCACATACTACATTTATTTATTGACTGTACACACGTTGTTCACCCATTCACTCTGTATCTTTTATATCTCTATTATTGTTTTTATAGTTTTTGTATACCTTTACCTCTCCTGTGTTTCAATCTGTTTGCTGATGATGCTGCTTTGACACCTGAATTTCCCTCCAGAGATTAATAAAGGTTCATTTTATCTTATCTTAAAACATGTTCTTCGTTATGCAGCATCATTAAACAGACCACAACCTGCCCTTCATTTGACTGCTTTCAGGAGGTTAGTTAAGCAGATTGAGTTTTTTTAGGGAGCGGAAGTTAAATGTTCTTGTATTTTAATCCACATGCTGTCATTTTATTTGTGTCCCCGTGTCAGTTTAATGGAAAGTCACACAATACTGTGTAACTGTAGAGTCCCCCAGCAGCCTGTGCATGTCTGACAGCTCATTGTGTGTCTCCGGACTGTGTAAGAACTCTATCTAACAGGTGAGACAGCAGCATGTGGCCTCCTGTCATCAGCTCATCCATAGTTGAGATGACAGATATGGACGGCTGGGTGGCTGCCTCCAATTAGTCTTCCTCTCTTGTCACATCAGACTTCTTTTTCCGATCCTTTTAGGCAGCAACATCCAGCCATCTATCACCCCACCTGGTTAGGTGTCTTTCAAGAGAAGATACTGAGCCGCCCCCACTTACCTTTTGATACTCTAATTAAGTGCACATAGGTCAGCAAGGAGTAGAATTCACTTTGACTTCATGGAAAGTGTTTTTGTCAAGTTGACGCGCTGTCCAGACTTAGTTTCAGGTCCATTTGCAGACGTATTACACACAGTAATTAGGATGTGTTACTGATTTGGAGAAGGGCTAGACCAGGGGTCAGCGACCTTTACTATCAAAAGAGACATTTTAGGCAAAAACAAAAAAACAAATCTGTCTGGAGTCGCAAAACATTTGATCATTGTGATGAAGGTAACACAGTTTATAGTCTAAGTATATAAGTCTAATGCAGGTAGGGCCAAAGTGCAAATGTACTACGGAGTATTAGGGCCACATTGAGGGAAATAACATCTGAGATTTCCAGAATAAAATAATAACTTAACGAGAAAAAAAGTTGTAATATTACAAGAATAAAGTCATAACTTAATGACGAAAAAAGTCATATTACGAGAATAAAATCATAACTTCATGAGAAAAAAAGAAAATAACACGTAAAATTATTACTTTATAATATTATGACTTTATTCTCATAATACTATGACTTTTTTTTCGTAAATTTACGCTTATGTTCAAAGCCAAGTAGTGGAGGTTTTGACATAATATCAACATTCAGTGGTTGTTGTGACTATCCACTTGAACTATTTATCGTGCATCCGTAAATAATGTGCTTGACGTTAACCTTGATCTGACTGCGAGTGTAACGAAGACAACAGAGACACAAGCTGCAAAACAATGATTCTGCTGCAACCATCCCCGGCTTTAATCAGTCTAATTTCCCTCCTCTTGCACGTTGTTTAAGCCTCTGTGGATGTGACATGCTCTGTGTAACTGTTAGTGAAGGTCACATTGGAGCCGTAGTAGTGGCTTAAAATTTTTGTTGTAGTCTGGTCACACTGGATTATGTCCTCTAAATGTCAGCAGAGTGCTTGTTGTGCTTTTGTTTTTAACTTCCCAGATGGGAAACTCGACAGGTCTTGACACCCATCAAGGATGACGCAGGTTTTTACAGTAGTACATCCTAAATGGACTTGTGCTGTGCTGACCTGTTGCCGCCACATTAACTCACGTCATGATTCTGTTCCGGGGGATATTATGTGCCTGCTACTCTTGTATTGTTTTCCCAGGTCATAAGTCACGGTGTAATAGTATAACCATTTGAAATGTCCCTGTGATTTCTTACTCACAGATGGCCATCCCCTTCTCTTTTCATTCTCTTTTTTTAATCAGAATCAGGATCAGCTTTGTTGTTGTTTCTGAATCTGAGTCTGGTTTTTGTTGCTCTCTTTGTACAGAAATAGAAATACAGCTAAAAACAAGGAGAACAAAGCTGAGTAAACATTTAGCTATTATGTACACCGATCAGCCATAACATTAGGACAGCATCACCCTGACCGGTCTGCGGTGTTCTGACAACTTTATATCAGAACCAGCATTAACTTTTTCAGCAGTTTGAGCTCCAGTAGCTCTTCTATTGGATCGGACAACACGGGCCATCCTTCACTCCCCACGTGCATCAATGAGCCTCGGGTCTGACCGGTTTTCCCTCCTTGGACCTTTTGGTAGGTCCTGACCACTGCAGACCGGGAACATCCCACAAGAGCTGCAGTCTGGAGATGCTCTGACCCGGTCGTCTAGCCAGCACTATTTGGCTCTTGTCAAAGTCGCTCACATCCTTACGCTGGCCCATTTTTTCTGTTTCCAACACAAAGTTCAAAGTTCAAAATGTTCACTTGCTGTCTAATATATCCCCCCCACTGCCAGGTGCCATATTAACGAAATAATCCATGTTATTCACTTCACCTGTCAGTGGTCTTGATGTTATGGTTGATCGGTGTACATACCAGTAGGTGAAAGAAGATAAATATATATAAAAGTGTATATATAAACAATACATACATAAAAGGAACCAGTCGGACTGTTTCTGTGAATTGTAAACAATAATCCAGTAGTGCAGATGTGCTGGAATAAAACTTAACTTCATGAACATGGCTTAGCCATCATGGCGCTATACATTTATATCTCAGAGCAAGAAATAGGACTGTTACACAATGAAAAGCTCTAATCGGCATCAGTGCCCTGTAAGCACAACGGGTCGTCTCTGATCCACGTATGACGACAGTTCAAAACTAACATGCGGAGAGGATCCATATGTAGTATTTACCAGATTCTAATCTCATGATGTTTTGGAGAATATAAGAATATTTTTCTTCTATGCTTGAATATCGTCTGTTACAGTAGCACATGTTTATATAGTAGCTTCAAAGAGACACCCCAGGTGAATAGGGAAAACAATTAGATAGGTATCACCATGAAACTTCCCCAGTTGATTATTTACATTAAGGCAATTATTTTTTGTATTACAAGTATTCTGAAATTTTATGTTTAAATATGGAAATGAGTCATTATCTTATTAAATATGTGCTAATTTTCATACTTTTCCCTGAACAGAAATCTGAACGTTGGATGAAGCCAGTCTCAAAATTCTTGTTTCGTATGTTGACATATTAGAGTCAGAGATTTTTACAGAGAGAGTTTTGGATATCTCTTTTCATCACTACATAAATCACAAAAATTCTGTCAAAAGCCATTAAAAAAAAAAAATGTTCGCTATGTTTTTAAGAATAAAATGTTCTATAAATCAGGTTATGAATGGTATATGAACTAACCTCTCTGTAAAAACCTTCAGAATATAGATGAAACTGGAGATTTTGGTGGATGTCAGTGTTACTGAAGTGGAGATTTCTGACTCAAGAGTATGAGAAAAAAATATTTTTGAGAAAACAGCCTTTTAAAGATATAAAGATTTTAAATTTTGCAAGACACTACAGGTGATTAGGATAATGTTTTAACTAATAATAATACTGAAAAACCATGAAACTTCCCCAGTTCATTACTTAAATTAAGACAATTATTTTTTTGTATTACAAGTTTTCTGAAATGTTATGTTTACATATGCAAATGAGGCATTATCTAATGCTAACTTTTGGTGAATTTAGGAGAAATCTACAGACACAAATAGACAAAGTAGTAAAATAAAAACCTAAATGTGTATTTTGGATGTTTTTTTTCCACTAGTCTGAAAGGAGACATGTTATGGAAGCATAAAGCATGCATAAAGATCAAGATCCTTTTTGACAACTTTCACATATTTGCTACTCCCAAGAATATTAAAACATTGAGAATAATTTTGAAATACAGTGTGTTGTGTTGTATTGTAAAAAAGAAATGCAGTTTGACCCAGGTAAAACATTATCACTGTTGTTGTTGGTGATTAGAAACTTAGTGTCCATGTCTTGTATTTCTCATGACGGATGCTAAGTTAACGAGTCCCTGAGGGGCAAGGCTTACTTTCAGTCATCCTATCTCCATGACTCATGTCACTTCTTCTCCTACAGGTATGGACACACATGCAGTGCAGCAGAGAGAGCTCCTGTCTGCAGCGGGTAGCTAGCCATGCCTAGCTAGGTGTCTCATCCTGCTGGACTCGTCCCTTCTGCCTGAAGCTTGGTCGCAACCTCCAGGACTCTCCCAGGACTTTGAAGTCCTCCTCGGCCCTATATCTGTGAGCTGGACTATGGGGGATAGACGTGCACACTCCTTTCACTCGACGTGCCACGTGCAACGCCACTATGGCAGCAGGATGGGGAGCTCCTTCATAAGTTGCAGACCCAACGGATATGCCAGCACGAGCCTCAGCCACAGCCTGGACCAGGACACGGATGACCCCATGACCTCCATCGGCTCTACCACTACTGGTTCTTCCCTGCGGGCTCCTGCACCTGACCAAAGCCATTACTATCCTGTTTCAATGGAACTGGACCCCGCAGCGGTGAATAATGGATCAGGCATCCCCTGCTGTGCGCCAGCAGATACAATGGACCCGGGGCTGCAGACCACACACGACCAGCCCATCACCTCTGTCCCTCCGCCTCTGCCTCTCCCTCGTTCGAGCTGGATGCGTCATCATCCAAAGGATTTCCATAGCCCTTACATCAAGACTAGCATGCAGGGCGATGTTTACAACTTCCTAGAGAGACCTGCTGGAGTGAAATGCTTCCTCTACCACTTCCTCGTGTGAGTACCTGTCTGGTTTCTGTGTATTCTGATTTCAGCACAGACTGCAGGTCAAGTTTGGCAGCAGTGCTGAATGAGTACAGATCCATAGAGGTTGACAAGCATGTGTTAGGCTGTATTATAGTGAATAAACATTATTAAGAACACTCACGGAAAACAATCTCCCTGCACACAATGCAAAGTGTTTATCACTTAAAAGAGAAAAGAGATGTATCTGGCCAGCATCTGGAAACTAAACCATCTCAACAATCATAAGGCTTTATTACTCAACGTGTAATAGCTGCGCTAAAAGCTGTTCAGTAAACAGTGAGGTTTGACTTCGGCCACAGGTCTGTGTGGCGTCTCTTCATTAGCTCCAGCCCCCCTCTCGTTAATTACATCTAGTGCTGCTCCCTCCAGTATCAGGTTCTGGTTCTCCAGTGACAAAAGGAGAGGTTTTCTGTGGCCTGCCGGCTGACTGCGGTTGTTTTAAGAAGCAGGTCAGTGTGATCTGGTCAACCACACCTTCTGGCACTTATGAGCTGGGTCTATTTTGCTCTTCCTTACAGATACATGAAGCTTCCTCCTTGATGCTGCTAACCCGAGCTGTCAGGAGAGCACACTGACCTGTACAGTTAAAAACACTGCTGACTTTAATCGTTTTGTTAAGTGCCACTTGCATGTAGGAACTCTCCGCTCCTTAGCTGGCATTACAATGCTCGGACTGTGATAAAGTTGGCGTGTTATAGACCGTAAAAGCCCATGCTGCAGAATTTGGATTGTGGAATATGTTTTAATGTCACACATACAGAATAAACTGTACTGTAGAAACGATCTAATTTTGACCCCATATTTCATTCAAATATTCTGGAAAATAAATCGAAGATGTTGTGTAAATAAATTAAATAAGTAGTGTGGAAATAATATAAAAAAATTCATGGTAAAACTTTAAATAAATAATTGTAATTAATGAGGGGGAAACAGTTCCCTGTGTGGTGACAAGTGCTCTGTTAGCTTACCTTTTTGCTCATGGCTAAGAATACCCCCCCTAACATGTGACTAAAGGATCTTCTGTGATCTCTGAAGTATCAAACAATTTAGTCCCAGACGTCATAGTAAGCCCTGAGCCCATGGATTTAGACCAGATTAGATGAAAATATGAATGATAATAATAGAAGTTCAATTGAAAGGCATCTACTGAACTCGTGCTGAATCACACATTGAGTCAAATAAACAGATTGTTTTTCATCTGTGTGTAATGACAGTAAAGTTCTGTAATATTATTATTATTTTACTCCCCTCCAGCCACAGCAGACTGTATCTTTCTAATCCATTTTCCTCATAGTTATGTGTCGTTTTTGTACAGTAAAAGCATGCTAATACAGTATCCTGATCTGTCTGTTACCAACTCACTTTGAGGATTAGTTGCTGTTGCTATAGTTACACATGCATCTTGAACTGGGTCATTAATTGTCTGAAAGGTACCCGCCATATGTACGTATATGTTGTGTCTCAGTAGACCTCAGCCCAGGACATGTAAACCACAGCATGGTACAGTTAAACAAAGTGTTTACTGAGGGCCAAAGAACGCATTGGGTCAAATGACCATTCTGGCATGTAAATAACACAGTAGCCTCTACACCTGAGTAGTATGTTTACATTTTGCATGAGCACACATTTGACTGTGATCCATTGCGGGCACCTATGTAAAGTATAATATAGTATAGTATAATAGAGTTTTTTGAGATTATTTATATATATATATATATATATATATATATATATTCTCAAAATTTTGTATTAAAGCTGAAGTAGGTGAGATTGGAGCAAATATGATTAAAAAAAGTTATTTTTATAAAACGTGACATAAACGTTATATGGTGACAGTAGTACATGAAACAGGTAACCTGAAAAAAATCATGTTCCTCTGTGTCCTCTGGTGCTCCTAACGGCATCTGCAAGATTTCACAGACCGGAGGAAAACAAGCAGTCAGAGCTGATCTGAGGTCTGCTGTCCAGCTGCCGTCTATGAGAGCCAGCTGTCAATCACTCGCGAACTCCGACCAAACGGACAAACTAGGCAGCGCTGATCAAATATGAATCAATATTCTGTTACGTTAATGCCTATTTCTCTCCTCACATGTTCTCAGAATCATCTTGTAGTGCACGGTTTAGCTGTTAAATGAGAAAGTTTGGGACACGACCGCCATTGGGAAATCTGGTGAAGGAACCCCAAGTTCTGGTCACATGACCGGAGCACAGCCAATAGGAACGCTCCCTCTCTGAAATGACCTGTGATTGGTCAAAGTCTCCCGTCACAGGCTAATAGATTTTCTAAAGCCTGAAAACAGAGCCATGAAGAGGAGCAGAAGTCTCTCAGAACACTTGAATTACAATATGCAGTATGTGTCAATTGTTTTTTCTCACTTCTGTGACACTGTAAAAAAAAAATGTGATGGCTTTAAAACCTTTTACCATCTTTCAAAACATTGTTGATCATCATTTAACCCCAACCCTAACCCGCCAGCAGACAGGTGGGTTTTACTGGGTCATGACTCAGCAGTTAGGCAGCTCTGGCCAAGAATAACCAGGAGAGTTTGGTCTGCTATGCAACTTCTGGCAACAATCTCAATGTCTGCACCTTCTGAAAAAGTCCTGTTCCTCCCAAATCATCCGTTATCCAAACACTTGTATCCTCCTCCTCCACGGTGCCTTCAAATGACCTAATCATTTAAACATAGGCCTAATGTGAAGTTATTAAAAATGGCAGGTACATCTTCCACTTTTCAGCTCTGTCTATGTGAAATTGTGTTGAAGAGAAGTAGTCCGTCTCATTATGATATTACCTTTGTCAGTCAGAGATGAGTGGAAACACCGTGGAGATGCTCCGTTGTCCTGCTGTGTGTACGTGGGGTTTTGTGTGTACGTGGGGTTTTGTGTGCCCTGCATTGCTGATAATCCGTCGCAGCAGTAATTGGGGCTCTAATGTCCCCCCCTCCCTCACAGAGGAGAGAGAACATGAACCGGTGCTTCATTTAATATTAAACCTCTCTGACTGATCCCCGCTGACACTCCTTTAAGTAACTCTTACTTGTCGATGGCTATCGCTGGTGGCCATCTATTCTCCTGGCCTCTTTAGAGATTGGCAAGGGAGAAGGGCCATATGCAGCGTTCATGATAGCTCTAATAGGCATGCTCTAGATTAGGGTTACACACACGCCGACAAACAACACACACAGGCAGCTGCTCAATTCATCACCGCCTTTATCGTGCTTATATATCTGAAAATACACTCAATCAACACTCCATCTGGCTGTTTCAGAACATCTGTCCAATCAACAGGTAACGTAACAGGATAACCACCACTCAGAGCTACGGGGAGACATTTGACACAAATTAATGCACAATATACACGTGTGCATTGAGTGTGTGTGTATTAATGTACATACATCCTTTAAGTGAGCCTTTTCTGGAACAGCTGATGGATTTGTTTTTGTGCAATACTCATTTGAAAAACTAATTTGCATCCCAAACAAATGAAATTAACTTTGGCACAGTGAGAGAACTTCAGTTGTTTGGTAGAGCGCAAATATTTAGCCTTTTATTGTTTTATTTTTCCTATTTTACAAAAATCACCATTATTATTTAATGAAGAATTTATAGCATAAGCTATGATGATGATTTAATGGAAATTAAGTAATTTCAGTTGTCTCGTCGTCGTCTCTCCTCTTGATGTTGGACAACAATGAATTATTAATACAAACAGAATTAATATATAACTAGTACAGTGCCCGTCCGCAACGGGATTAACTTTGAGCGCCAGCTATAGCAAAACTGTATGGAACATCAACAGTCTAAAAAAGTAACCTCTTCTGGCTTGGTTCAGAGATGTTCTGTACCAAATTTGGTGACAATTGCTCAAAATTTGTACGAGGAGTAGCAACAAAATCAAGTTTGGACAAAATTTGAAATGGCAAAAAAATCATTCTACACGCAAAAGGGTGTGGCTTCTATAGATCGATTCGTCTGGACCCACAAAATCCAGGGGAGAAAATGTTGTTTTGAATTTTGCTTACAGCACTTATAGAGCTTACTTATAGCACCACATTCAACACTGCACTCCCTTGTGCCCACAGAAATACCCCTGCCAAGTAGATCAGATGAGCGGCTGTAGAGATATGTGAATGAAACACAGAGGGAAGGACAGACAGACAGACAGACATTCCTCGCTTTACAGTTAGATAGTTAGATAGATAAATGAAATGTCACGTTTGTCCAACAGACAGAAACACATACATAAACGCACATGCCACGCTAATGACGACAGAGTCATTCAGAGTGAAATCCCTTGGACTCGGGACAGCATACTGTATGATAAGAGTGTCTGAAAAGAGTCTTATGCAACGGCATGCAGAATCAGCAGCACCCATTCAACCTGGGGCGATGATCCCCCTCATGTTTGGGCCACTCCCTCTGAGTCTTTTACATAACCAAAGGGAACGAACACGTATGTCCTCATGATTCCTAAATGCACTTCTCACTCACACTGTGAGCAGATTACAGTCTTAGTTTATCACAGCGTGTTACGATGCAGAAGTAAAAGTGTAAGTGTTTTTAGCTAAAACAGTAGATGCATAATGTTTTCATTTGCAGTGGTTGCAGACAATTATCTCATAAAGATAATTTCTACTGTAACATCATTATGCCACGACCAGTTTTCAGTGGAGGAAGAATTGCACCTGCTTATCCTCGTGAAAATGCAGCTGGCCAGATGTTGTCTGGAATACTTGGTTCTGTTTGTTTTTATATCTGGACAGATTATTGAAATGGCTAAAGTGAATCCCCTCCATCTACGTGGAAAGGGCAGAAAGGAAACCTCTTGTTGGATATCTGCTTACAAGAGATTACTGACTGAATGAAGTGAACTGTAGAGGTCACATCCATCAAAAAAAAAAATATGATTGATTTCTATCAATGTGCTGACCGGATCCATTGCATTTCAAAGTAGAATTGTATTCTATAGAAGATAAACAGCAGCAGCACAATATGCAATTTAGGCTCTAGATGTTGAATTCAAACCTCGAGTTAAAGGAATATTTTTGTCTTGACAATAAAGGTATTCAGGTATGTCCACTCTAATGCCACCCAAACCTGCACATACTCATCGCTTGTCAACCTGCCAGAAAGTATGAATTGTGAATATTATTTTTTGCTGAAAAACAAAAACATGTAAAGACTTGTTTTCAACCGGTGAATATTCATTTGTATGCCTTTGCCAACACATCTTAACAACTTAAGCATTTAATATATACATAAAGCATAAAGGTGCAGGGTGTAGTATTTGGCGCCATCTAGCGGTGAGGTTGCAGATTGCAACCTACTGAAACTACGGTGGCTGACGCGAAAATGTGAAAACATGAATGGCCCTATCTAGAGCCAGTGTTTGGTTTGTCCGTTCTGGGCTACTGTAGAAACATGGCGGCCGGCTCCCACGAAGAGGATCCGCTCCGTATGTAGATATAAACAGTTTTCTCAAATGATTATACACTAAAGAAAACATACTTATTCATATTATATTCCATTTCTGCCAATAGATCGCCCTAAATGTTACACGCTGTATGTTTAAAGCTCTAACAAGTTGAACATGTCCAGATGTTATTTACTCTAAAATAGAATATATGATTGTACTCTTCTTTAACCATTTCCAATAACCCATCAGCATGTAATGTTTAAACTTGATCCACCCGACCCTCAAGCCAGTAGATCATGCAACCTTAGCATTACTTCTAACCTACTTGGCCTTCCTTAGTGCTGTTTAGCTGTTGGTACAGATATTTAAACGTATTACGTTGTTTGGCTTATTGTAACGGTATCTTGGTGTGTAACTGTACAGCTGAATTTAACTGAGAAGCTGAAGGTATTAACCCGCTGTGTTGCTGAATCTGTCACACAGTTGGGGAATTTACTGGTTATGAATGAAGCTGCTTCCATTGTGTGATACCCCTCCTAACTATTTCTCTTTTCATTAGTATTTGGTGGACAAGATGATAGCTAAGCCAGGATGGAATATCCATGTTTGTGACTGGTTGCTGATGTGGTGTAATCCATCCTAAGCTCTTCCATGGATGGGATGTGGAGGGGGGGTCAGTAAAGAGGGTTGTGGAGGGCTGCTCTGTCTCTGACCATGCAGTGATGACCACCAGGGCAATTTGCATGCTGTTGGCTTGAAGTTTGTGCTTGTTTAAGCCACATGTTCTTTTTTTCATGTCCAAGGAGCAGTCTCAGAATACAGAGATGTTTAGCCCCAAAACAAATATGTCAACATTATAAGAGTTACGTCTGCCAACTCTAGTGGGTAACCTCCGGGTCTGAAAAGTGAAGCCAATGCTGAAGTGCCTTAAACATGCATTCTTTCTACCAGCCAGCAGGGGGCGACTCCTCTGGTTGCTAAAAGAAGTCTGATTGTATAGAAGTCTATGAGAAAATGAGTCTACTTCTCTCTTGATTTATTACCTCAGTAAACATTGTAAACATGAGTTTATGATCTCAATCTCTAGTTTCAAGTCTTCTTCAATACAGCATGATGTTCATTTAGTAAATTATGGTCCCATTTAGAGTCAGATAGACCATAAAGCAGGGGATGCTTTAGGGCGCGGCTACCTTGTGGTTGACAGGTTGCTGCCACGGCGCTGTTCGGTTTGGGAGTTGTCTGTGTTTTCGTCTTAGAACTTTAACCCTTTCACAGTGTGTTTTCACTTCATGAAAGTGAAAGTGTCTTGTTCAGCGTTTGGTTGTACTCAGCTCCACCCTCTTGTGTCACTTCTGGTTGCAAAAAAACAACATGCGGCAGCCAAATACCAAGATTGCGACGGCCAAAATGCAGAACTCGAGGCTTCAAAAACAGCAGTCCACAAACCAAGTTATTATGTCCACTTCTTATATACAGTCTATGGACAACTCACATTGGACTGGAAACACCTTGGGGTCCCCCAGAAAGAGCTGGACATCGTTGCTGGGGAGAGGGATGTCTGGAATATCCTGCTAAGCCTGCTGTCCCCATGACCCAGTCCCGGATAAGCAGAAGATAATGGATGGATGGATGTTGGATATGTGTTTATTGTTTGATGGAGGAGGTATTTCGCTTTGATGAATAGTAAAGAGAGGCCTTTCAGGTTTCAAAGAGTTGTTTGTCACACAATTCTATTTATTTTTCTTCCTTTGGATGGCAGTATTGAGTGTGTGCAGGTTAAGAGAGTTATTGAGAAGGTGCCCACTTAACAACCTCATCAACTTGCCTTGTGGTTTAAGGCAAATGTGGGGATATGACACTACTTACTGTATTCACAACATCCTAGAAAGCTTTTCATGCCAGCAGTTTTGGTTTTCAGTTTTAATTTGTTGTGGATCAAGACAAACTGATGGCTGGACATGGCCCTCTAGTAAAGATGTGGCACCAGCCAAATGTAGCTCAGCCTAAGCAGATACAGTGTGGATATGGTGCTTGAATGAGCTGGCTATCTACTCTCTGTGTGGATAAAGGTATCAAACCTATTGAGAATGTTTAGAAGTGTGTCTGAAGTACTGTAGTTTAAGGTAGGGATAGAGAACGGTGTTACCTGTCAGACAGTTCAGTAGATTATAATTGCACAACCTGATATCCACTGCTGAGTTGAATGAGATTAAGGTTAAAATTAAGACATCATTTAACATTTGGATTGGATTTGTATACAGAGGGAATGCTCACCCAACCTTTGGCACATGGCACCATCTGTATTGGCCCAAAAGCTAAAAAGAATTAGCATGGTAGTGCTACTGTTGGTTGGCTAACTGTGTGTGTTTGCATACATATATTAATGTAGATGCACTAATCTGGTATTGTGAACATTTCCCATTCTTGTCACCCACACTTTTGAGATTGCATTGTCCCTGCTGTCTGTATTGAGTTGATGTTCCCTAAGCTTATATTGCCTCAGTTTCACAGCTGATTGAGTGGAGGGTTTGGTGTGTCTCTCTACGCCGTACTTGTTTTAGTGAAGCCGGACGGATCTGCAGTCAATAATACTCACTAAAGCCCCAGCTGTTTTGTTTTAATCAGATCCCAGGGGTTTTGGCCTGGCTAAATAAGGTTAGCTAATGGTTGTGAGTGACCCAGTCCTGTCCGCAGCAAACACCTCCCCGCGGTGTCAATGCTGAAAGCTTTAGGATATGACATCATGGGAATGCTCTGTCTAAATCCACAAGACTAAATGCACACAGCCTTCAAACATTGCACTTGAACTTTTTATGTGTCAAGAGAAATTGACGGTATACTTGAAGCCATGCCAACTTCAGTAATGCAAGATTTAGTTTGCATGTATATGCTCCAACCTCATAACTTTATTAGAACGGCGCATAATGTTTCAGGCCGGTTTGTTATTAGTAAACCCTAAACCTAAAATACTACTCACTGTACCTAAGAAAAAAAACAAGATATGAATTACAACATGTATCCCTCTGCTGGTACAGCATGTGGAGTCTCATGGATATTGCATTGTGTGCACCGTTGTCCTTCCAAAACAGGACAAATGCCATAGTCCCGTGCGCTGAAGGAAAACACACAGATTACATGACCTTGTCAGTGACCTACATGACTCTGACATCGTATTTATGCTCATCCTAAGTAGATGATCTCATTTCAACAAATAGGAAGAGTTGATTTTATCTGCCCTCGTCTTCACCTGCCCTGGTTGATAATGCTGCTGCCTGGCAGCAACGTTGAACACAAATTGTTCTTCCCATCAGCGAGTCGCTGCACACATCAGATCAGCTTAGTGTATATTGGGTGTTGTTATTATTATTATAGGAAAATGCATGTGACAGCTGTAAAGGTTTTCAAATGAGATTCTCCTTTTGTGACTTGACCTATGTCTTATGTGACTTATGTGTGCTCTACACACATCTTATCTGCTAAGAGTATCTATATTATATAGGGATGCACCGATACCACTTTTTTTAGACCGAGTACAAGTACTTACATTTGGGTACTCGCCGATACCGACTACCGATACGAGTACTTCTCTGTGCCAAAAGACCCTCGTTGACAGCCAGCTGGAGGGTGTGAGCGACACACGGCAGGCTGGGGAGTCTCGCATACGAGGCGGTGTGCCGCAACCAGCTCTAGGTCGGCTTGGAAAGGCTCGGGGCGAAGGTGCTTCCCGGGGTCGTGGCCAAAGTTCTCCCTGCGCCCTCCGTCGGGGAGGTGGAGCGTGAGCGCGTGTGATAGGACCTGAAAGATGGTGACGAGAGGTTAATGTCACGCTGCCATAAAGTGGTATTAGTGCCGTTGTATCGGAGCTGTTTTACGAGTACAAGTACATGAGCACAGTATCGGACCCGATACCCGATACTGGTATTTTTGTAACCAGAAGTGTCCTTTATCTCTTGATTTCATACTTAACCTTTATTTCATGAAATCTAAACTTTAAATTGAGCAATAAGGCTTCTTTTACTGCCTTCTGTTTATGACTTTGCTTTAATACAACTGGCTCATTCCTCATTTGTGTGACTCATTCCGTTCCTATTTGACTTTACACGTCCTGGATGTTGAATCATTTGCTTTTAGTGGAAATGTGCGCCCTACAGAGGGATGGATTGGCTTTAAGTCTAGTCGTCATGCAAATCTCAAATCTCTTAGTCCCATATGTCGAGGACCCTACACCAAAGGAGCGTCCAGCCATGAAATCTCACTGTACATCACTGGAAAATACTGTCCTCTTTTTGTGGAGCAAAGACAAGACCAAACCAAAATAGCATCCTCGTTGCCACCCTGGGTCGAGTCTCTTTGTACATGACACTCTACTAAATCGGAGGGGATGATTTCACCTCAGCTCAGAACATTATGATCCAATGCATTTTGCTTGCATTTGAGTTTTAAATAGAATCCAAGTGAAGGGGGAAGAGACATGTGTGTGTGTTTGGTGGTGAGCGGTAATCCTCACTGTCCCATCTGGCCAATGTGTCATACAGTAGTCTGAGTGTAAGGGGGAATCCTCCTTTAGGAGTCTTGCCCTCCTTCACCCCTCTTTGTCTTATGCTCATTCTACCACCCGAGAGACCAGAAATGAGCTTGATCTTTTAAGTTAAGCACACATTTGACCTCTTTCTTTAAACAAACTGGGTCATATGGGTGTCCAGTGTATACAGGTGTGACTCACATGGATGTCTGGTTAAGTAAAATGTTTCTCTTTTGGGCATACTCACTTTGAAAATCACATCTACTGGACGGTGGCCTCAGTGAATGCAACATTTGCAAGTCTTTCTTTTGCGTGGTCATATATACGTTTCCGCATTATTTTGTATGTTACATGCTTCATGATAAACAACAGACACTTACATAACCCCTTCCAACATATGGCATGTAATCCAGCTTGTACTAGACAGCATCATAATGCATGCATCGCTGTGTTTTTTAAAAATGAGCTTGAACATGATGGTGCATGCAAACACTCACATACTGTACTGTAGTATGTCATGTAAAAGCTCTTAAAAGATGTGTTTTAAGGATTATTGATGAGATGGTGAAAATGCACACAACAAACTCGGTTCTTAATCCTGTAGGTCAAGAGAGACCAAGATAAAGCTCCTCATGATGAGCCTCTTTAAAAGTTTAGAATGAATGATTAAATGAACAGCGCAGTGGATCTGAACTAAGTTGGAAAAAGTTATTGTTACTCATTAAAGGAACAGTGTGTGGCATTTATCTATTAGCAGATGGAATATAATATTCATAACTATGTTTTCATTAGTGTATATAACCACCTGAAACAACAGACAAACAACAGAATCGTGTTTTCGTTAGCTTAGAATGAGCCCTTCATATCTACATAGGGAGCGGGTCCTCTTCACGGAGTCCAGAACGGACAAACCAAACTCTGGCTCTAGAGAGAGCCTTTCTCGTTGTTGCGTTACCTGAAGGCCACCGTAGTTCTTCGACACAGTTGTGAAACTGAGGTAACGTGAGCCGCAGAGTGCAAAACCGTGCTACCGCCAGCCGCTGTCTGACTTCCGTTGCTCCTAAAGTAGTGTTGTAACCACGGTTTTGCACTCGGCGGCTCACGTTATCGTAGTCTTGGAAAGGGAGGAGTGAGCGGAGGGGTACTCAGTAGGTTGCAATCTGCAACCAGACCACTAGATGCTGCCAAATCCTACACACTGTATCTTTAAAAGACCTAACTTAGTTAAAAGTTCCTAAACGAGTAATTTAAGGGGTTTGCTCCTTTTCTTTACATCTATGATAGAAAACTGGACAGTTGATCAGATGAAAAAGCTAATTTAATGTATCACCCTGGGCTCTGGGAGGATATAAGGGGCATTTTCCACGTTTTTTCCTGACATGTTATTAAAAAAAGATAAATCAAGAAATAATCTGCAGATGAAATGATAATGAAAAGTTAGTTGCAGCCCAACCCTCCTCTCCCTCGCCTTTCCTCTCTGCCTTCACTCTCACTTTAATCCCTCTATCCACCTCTGCTTCCTCTACCTTCATTTAGGTGTGCTGCTATATTTATAGATTACGTATATACACCGACAGATTGACGGTCTCGTCGGGATGTTTCACTGTTGCTTGGAGGCGTGGAAACATCCCGACAGCTGTTAATACATGCAGATTGACGACAAAAAGAAAAGCTGAGCACCTTGACATTTCTGTGGCTTGTAAACCGCTTGTTTCTTTTATTTTGTTGCAAATATTCTAGATATTATGATTGGTGGTCAAAGGTCAAAGGTCACTCTGACCTCACAAGACATGTTTTTAGCCATAACTCAAGAATTCATATGGTAATTATCACAATTTCACACAAATGTTTAATAGAATAAAGTGATGAAGTGATGACATTTTGGACAGACATGAATGTAAACCACAACTTGACTGGTTGGTGTAGGCATACAACCGGTAATTGGCGGTACTTCTGGTTTTATTTCTGGAGCAGTGAGTGCTATCTGGTGGTAACTGACTGTTTTCTCTCCCTACAGCTTCATCATGGTCCTGGTGTGTCTAATCTTCAGTGTCCTGTCCACTATAGAGCAATATGCAGAGTTCGCCACCGGAACCCTCTTCTGGATGGTGAGTACTCTCACTGTGCCGATATACCAAATATATAAAATAAATCTTTCACAACTTTCATATAAGTACACAAATCCAGAAGCATCTTTCATCATTCACTCACGTGGATTGTACATTTAATCTTGCATCTGCTTTTTATTAACCATAGGTCTACGGAAATAATGAGCCAACTAAATTAATAGGAGGGTCAGACAGGTGTCAATTAAGTACAGTTTGTACTTGTGTGCTTGTAGAGTTGTCTGTATAAATGTTAGTATGATAGAGACCATGTAATGGTGTTGCATGTAAATTAATGTTTTTAGTGTCTGTTGATTTTTGTTTTTGTGTACCTGCCCAGTGACTGCAGATGGAAATTAGTTAATAGCTAAATCTGGCATAAATCCTGATGATAATTATTATTGTTGTTTGTGCATGGTCATTTGTTTTAATAAAGACTAATAATCCGTGATTGGACCATTACACACCGTAAGGCCTTTAAAGGTCCCATATTGTAAAAAGTGAGATTTTCATGTCTTTTATATTCTGAAGCAGGTTTAAGTGATATATGAATACTGTGAAAGTATCAAAGGATGGATTTCTGTCCATTTGTGATGTCACAAATCTACAATATTTAGACCATTTGTTATAAACGTAAACATACTAAATGTGTCCCAGTTTACTTCCTGTTGCAGTGTATGTTAATAACATCAGCTGACAGGAAGTAAACATACTGTAGACCCAAGCTGTTTCCTAGCAACGCAATTCCGTTGCCATTCCGTTGAAATGCACTAAAACGGAGCGTTTCAGACAGAGGGTGAATACAGGTATATTCAGACACAGTATGAGGAAAATAATGTGTTTTTTGAACATTAAAGCATTTAAACATGTTCTAGTAGAAACCCAAAATACAAGCATAAACCTGAAAATGAGCATGATATGTCCCCTTTAAAAACACATCCATGATGACTGTCAAGAAAAAATTAATTGATTAACCAATTAGTTGATCGGAGGAAATTTTAATTTTGAGCGTTAGTTATCAAGCAAAAAATCAAAACACGTTCACTGGTTTCAGCTTCTCAGATGTGTGAGGATTTGCTTCCTTTTTTTCTGTTTCATTTCCCTGTTTTATTTCATTTTGGACTGTTGGGCGAGGGGGACAAAGCATTTTTAAGATGTCACTTTGGGCTCTGAGTACCTCTTAATTTTCCCATTTTCTCAAATGAGCAATTATTAAATAGATTGTTATTATTATTTTTTTTATATTGCAAGACAAAAGCCAAAACACTAACCGAACAACAAGAGGAAGACAATGAATACAGGCCAGTTAACATACAGAAAAAAAACAATCAGGGAATGAGAGAACAAGGATCTTTTTAGTTGTCGTGTGTTGATTTGATATTGTGTGTAATAATTAAAAAATAAATAAGGAAAAATAATAAATAAATAAATATGGTGATAACAATGATAAAATAATAATAATAATTAAATTAAAAATGTACATGAATCCTACCTTTACCACCACCAAAGCTATTGTTATTAAATAGATTAAATGGATAACTAAAGTAATCATTGCATCCCACACATGGCATCTGTTGATGAATGTTTTATCACTACTATAATGTCAGAATGGATTTAGTGATGCTTTCTTGACATTAAGTCTTCAGCTTTCTTGTGCAACAAGTTTTTTTATTCTTATTAATGAAATGAATATAGATTTTCTTTTAAGAGAGACTGAACAGAAGACAGATAGCCTGAAGCTCTTATAGCTGCCCTGTAGTTTCCTCCTCTGTCCACATGATGGAGACAGAAGATCTTGTCTGGGAGAGATTCTACCCGCCATCTTACACCTCAGCACAAAGATATTACAAAGCTCAACAAGACTAATCACTTTCAGTTATTGCAAATAACATCACACAACAGCTGCCAGCTTGTGTTGCATTCATCCGAAGCCCTTTACAGTAACGTGTACATCTTATACATTATTAGCATGGGAATGGTCAGGAGCCACTGTTTTTAACCTATTGTGAGGACACTATAGTTATGCAGAGGCTCCACACAGACTGTACTCGCTGATACTTGCTGGTAAATTGACTTTTTTTTGTGACTTATTAGGCTATTAAGGCTGCTAAGTGATGCAATAAATCCAGGGCTTACAACAGGTAGAGAAAATGATGGCTGCTGTTTGGAAACTCTACAAAGAGCTTGCATCATCTGTCTCTTGCCAGCACACTGTGAATATAAATACACATGTAGCTACTGCGTACTCACGCACAGTTTACACAAAGGCTGCACACACAAAAACACACACATGTACCACCTCCCTGAGTCCCGGGGGCAAACAGAGGACAGAGTGGACACTGTGTTCCCTAAACTTTTGGCCAGTGCCCTTTGAAGACCTACTATCACGGTTATTCATTTATTTTTTTACCCAAGAAGAGCCAAATATCACTCTCTCTCCTCCCTCCACCTATTCTCTGTTGCTTTATTACTCAAGAGACCAGCAGCAATCCGCCCCGTAGAGATCTACCAGCAGCAATCCGCCCCGTAAAGATCGAGTTTGAAAAGATTCTGCACACAAAATTACTGTTAATCTTTTCTCTTGTATGGTCGAACCCTGTTTATTTGTACACCTGGCTGTGTGTGTATTTATAATGCATGGTTTTGGTTCAATATTAATTGTGAGATAAGATAATACCTTATCTTCTACGTGTGTGTGTGTGTGGGTTTAAAGGGGGTGGAGCTCTGTATAAATGGTGTCACGGTGGCGTATGGTGGTGGTAGTAGCTATACTTAGAAAGTTCAGGGTTAGCTGACATCTGTGAATCACAGGCTGCTTGTTTTGGATGGCAGAGGGGACATTAGTCCTTGAGGATATTTGGCCTTCAGGGCAGCTGCCAAAGTAAAGCTGGACAGGCTGGGCAGGAGGCACAGCAGCATTCATACACGCACACACACACGCACACACACACACACACACACACACACACACACACACACACATCATGTCACTCTTCTTTGTCCTCTCTTCTGCTCAGGTCTTCATTGCTTCCTTATTTTAAAATTTGAATACATATTACACAACTACTCTTGTGCCATCACTATATACGTGTAGATGCACATCCATGCAGCGAGCTAAACACACTCCCAATGAAGGTTGAAGGCAGCGTATTGCCTTTGAGTTTTTTACCGGAAGCAAATTTGATTTCAAATCAAGACCAATGTTTTTTTGTGAAAATGAGATGAGTATAGACTAGATGTCCAAGAAGTTACCCCACATTGTGCTTCAGGTCAGGAGGAAACCGTGTAGCACCAGCAAAAGATCACCATTAAATCCACATAGAAAGCACAATACAGTAATTAATCTAGTTGATCTAATTAATCATAAATCATCATAAAAGTAAAATACACTTACTTACATGGGCATAACAGCCACAAGTGTCTTGGATTGAACTAAACTGGTTAGTGAGTGTAGATTACTGAGATGACAGAATTTTACAAATTAGAAGAAACAAATAAAAAAAAAAAAAAATGTTTTCTAATATTTTTAAAGGTTCTCAATTTGATATTCAGACCATTAAAGGACCAATACGTAATATATTTACTGTATTAAATCATAAAACGACCATGATGTGTCATTGTAGATTAAGGAAAACATGCTGAATTGCTGAAGTGTTGTTGGCTTCTCCGACAACAACGCTTCAGCCGGTTTGTTCTCCTTTTGAACAGAACGTCTGTTTTTGTTTTGGCCGGTGTGATTGCGCCCGCTGCCCATTTCCACACCCCGTTGCCACATACGAAACAAATCGGCACGCAATCACAGCCTTCTGCAGCCATCGAAGCAAGCAAATAAACTGCTTCAACATGACATTAGATTTTACCCATCTCTCTGTGGTCCGTGTGCAGCTGGCTTATCAAGGTAGTGAGTGTTTTTGAGACACACAGGCGGTGAAGTGATTCTGACTACTGCTGCTGGCCATTGGCTAACGTCGTGATGCCAACACACGCTAACTGCTGTCAGTCACACCGGAGGAGCTGATGGGCCACCAATTTGAATTTGGATGCATTATCCATTAGCTGTCAGTACTACATATTGCTAAAGTAATGTCGTTGAAGTTACTCTCCCTCTGTGTGTGTTGTAATTCGAGCTTCTCTGTGCTTTATTTACGTAGCCGGGCTGGACGCGCATGCATGGTAGTGCATGTGAGCAGCTAATAGCCGCCTCTTTGCACTGAGCTCATACTGTGGCTACCACCGTCCGGACCCACGGCGTTGTCGCGGATGTGTAGCACCCACCCTCCGGTAGCCCCCGAACGTAAACACTGTTAGCTCTGTCAGCACTGCTGCCGTTGTTTGCACCGATCGTGCTGTTAGCCGTCAGTCATGTTGAGAGCCGTGTGGAGGCAATCCCTCTGCTTTGAATTAAGAATTGTGAACCTTTAATTCTGAGATATTAAATAACTCACCTCTGACAAAGCGTGTAGGATAAATAGGATTGACATTATAATCTGGAATCCAACATTAATAACAAGGGTATTACTTTGTATTATGTGCCATTCATAAGTTGCAGAAGCTTTGTAAAACTAGATGTAATGAGTGACGTTGCGTGTGCATGTGTGCACCTCCCTCGGACACACAGATGAAGCAATCTAATCACATTTTCATCTGATACCGTAATTCCCGAGCAGCTCTTTGAATGAGCTTCATCCTCGTCTGGCTTGACGAGATTATCGCTGCGCTAACCGGCGGCTGTTTTCAGTAAACACGAGGTTGCCAGTTTCTGATACACATACTCCCCAACATCTGGGTGACCCATTTTATGGAATTAATATGACTAATCCCTTCAAATTCCCGAAATTCATGCGTTCCTTTGACTTTCAAATGTTACCCATATGTCATAATTACTGAACTCGATGAATCGGGATTCTGTGGCCATTTTGTGCTGCCGTCGGTGGGATGTTCTGGTCTCACTGAGCGGCAGTTTTATTAGTTTTTAAGTTTTATTTTCTAGAAAACATGATAGCATCCACAATGATATTAACCCCCAATCATACAGTAAGGTAACACCAGAAGATATGTACAGTATATAGGACGCAGCTGTAAAAAAGTTCCCACTTTGTTTTTGAGCTCATCTGTTAGCAAAATGAACACCTCTCAGTCAGAACTGATTGTACAGTGTATTATAGACACAGCAACACAGTCTGTTACTTTCCTACACAAACAATAAAGCTACGGCTGGCTGGTCAAGTTCAACTGGAATGGATGTTATAGGTATCTCGGTCCCAGACCTCTGAATGCCGGCCCACATCTCCGATTTGTTCAGCGATTCAAATCTGAATGAATAAAGTGAAACCAAAATGGTAATTCAGCCTGATTATTAGGCTATGTTAAAGAGATTTACTGAACCATTTCTGCCTCTTTATCTTCTCTCTCTCTTTGTCTTTAACTCTGTGACAGAAAATGAGCAATTCATGGAGATGATTAAGGGGTTGTAGAAATCCCAGGCCGGACGACTGGAGCGCGACGCTGTAAACATGGTTAATTAATGAAAATAGGCAAACTGAAAATTTAGAAAGCCACAAAAGAGATCTGTCCATCTGTGTGACCCATCACTATGATAACTTTGATGGAGGCCTTAGGTTGGTTATTTAAAAAAAAGTTGTTTTTCACTGCACTGTTGCAAAAGCATCTCTAGATATTAGAGCTGTCAAAGTTAACATGATAGTAACGCGTTAACGCAAATTAGTTTTAACGGCACTAATTTCTTTAATTCAACTTGTGATTTTTAGGTTGTAGCGGGTTCAGTTTTAAAGCTAGAGTGAAGATACTGGCTTCATATGAAACTAGAAAACCTAATGAATCCATCGGTACCAATCTTGTGTCCAGACTTGCGCTAAAGTTTGGCAAAGAAAAACAGTCATGGCCATTTTCAAAGCGGTCCCTTGACCTCTGACCTCCAGATATGTGAATGTAAATGGGTTCTATGGGTACCCACGAGTCTCCCCTTTACAGACATGCCCACTTTATGATAATCACATGCAGTTTGGGGCAAATAGTCAAGTCGGCACACTAACACACCATGGATGTGTAAAGAGAATACAGCATTGTAGGCGAGGCCCCGTTTATTCCTATGAAGCCTAAATGGCTCGACTTCCGTCTGGAAAGGTACCCGCATCTTTGGCACATGGAACATGCGCAGTGACATCCGCTCGGTCACATAATTTGGTCACGGGGTCCCAACGTCACGCCGTCGTCACGGCTTACGCTCCAGCCTCGGTCTGGGTTCTCATTCACATGAACGGAGGAAGGGAAATAACTCTGGATTCGGCTATTAGTGAGTTTTACAACTTTAAAAACTTCATTTTTAAATGAGGGCTCTTAGAGTGTTCATACTGGGGAGTTGATTCACCTCAAAAAAAATTATCCGCTGAGTTACAGACGTCTCTTTCCCAATGTAAGTCTATGGGGAAAAGTCTTTTTGGGCCCAATGGCACAGACACGGAAGTTGCAGTACCGCCGTTTGGCTCTTCCTGGGGGCTTGTGACACACTGTTGCCTGATTTGAGCATATTTTCATGCTAAATGCAGTACCTGTGAGGGTTTCTGGACAATATCTGTCATTGTTCTGTGTTGTTAATTGATTTCCAATATTAAATATATACATTTTCATAAAGCAAGCATATAAGTCCATTCCCATGTTTGATAAGAATGTTAAATATTTGACAAATTTCCCTTTGAAATACATTTTGAACAGATAAAAATATGTGCGATTAATTTGCGATTAACTATGGACAATCGTACAAATAATCACGATGAAATATTTCAATGGATTGACAGCCCTACTAAACGTACACATCAGTGCATTTTCTCTTTGTGCCGACACTTTTGCCAGCCAAAACAGTGCCTGTCTTTGATTGACAGGTCATTGTTTTTGGGGCTCTGTGGTGCTGTGTTATTGCAGCAGGGCTCGTGGTATTAAGTTTCATACAAGGGGCGGTCAGGGAGCAGCCAGTTCAAGCAATCAGCAGGATGACCACCCACATGGCCTTACAGGTTTTAACAGACAGTATGGTGGCTAAATATTATGCATGCACGGTGGCCGGGAACACGATCTCTGTCAGACGGGCTTAATTAAGTCACAGAGGCTCACACATCATGTATGCACATAATAGGAAAACAAATGCACATATTGGAACACAATTTAAAAGCACCGACCTTAACTGATATGCAGGTGCATGTGATTATAAGACCTCGTTTTTCATAATAAGTATAGTTAACTGTCTTATTCTGCAGAAAGGTTTACATTTATGACAAGATCTCAACACCCATGTTGATTATTTGGCCTTCTTATCATGTTCATGCTGTGGCTTCAATCACTTAGCCATTGACCCTGTCTCAATATGAGCTGTCATCAGCCACGTTATCAACCTCCATCTCTCCTTCTGCGTGGGTTGGGTGGTCTTAGTACTACTAGACCACCTCAGTGTCTCTGTCTCTGTCTCACACACCTGTCATTACCCATTCATATCGTATCCTAAATCTTGGTGATTGATTATAATGGCTTGATTAATGCTTTTAGATTAGGCCTTAATGCACGGCACATTGTTATCAATGCTTTTAGAAATGAGACCTTATCTAACTTCCACATCCACTCGTCCTGTATGTGCTTCACAGTTATTGTTGCCGCTGTACCAAATGGATCAATGTAACCCTTTGCTCTGTGTTTGCATTGTGCTCCGCAGGAGATTGTGCTGGTGCTGTTCTTTGGCACAGAGTACGCGGTCCGGCTGTGGTCGGCAGGCTGTCGCAGCAAATATGCAGGCATCAAAGGACGCCTCCGCTTTATCAGGAAGCCCATATCAATCATAGGTGCACCTGGCATTTTCCTTTGCTCCCATTTAATACAACAGATGTTCATGTATTGTTCTTGTAGATCAACAACTTAGATCATACATGAGATGTAAGGCTTTACTTTACTACAATGTTTCCTTGAAACTGAAATGATTGCAACCCTGATTTGATTATCTTTCTTGTTTCTTTTTTTTAACTCTCTGTCTTGATCTCTGTCACAGATTTGATAGTGGTCATTGCCTCAATCATTGTGCTTGGTGTGGGGTCCAATGGCCAAGTGTTTGCCACGTCCGCCATCAGGTAGGGTTTATTATTGACTCATTCATGTAGCTGGAAGAGGGATCAGAAGATAATGAGGTGTTGTCGTGTGTTGCAGAGGCATTCGTTTCCTCCAAATACTGCGCATGCTGCATGTGGATCGACAGGGAGGAACATGGAGGCTCCTGGGATCTGTAGTCTTTATTCATCGACAGGTAGGTTGAAAGTATTCAGGCTAATGCTGAAACTATTTGTTTGTTTTTTAGCATTATGTTTTAAGTGATTAGAAGAACAAACAAAAGGCATTACTCCTGTTGCATCACTTAGCTGCAGTTTCTTCAACAGGGTGAGTGCACAGACCAGACTCCGCCTTCCTGGTCCTGCTGTAATTTACTGCTTAATACAGGAAATCCAATGTGCACTGTCAGAAATACACATAGGTGCACATATAAGCCACAGCAGACCTGGCTTTATAAGGAGAAGAAGAGAGATTGTCTTTTATTTTTTTTCTATTGTATCCTGATACACTGGTTTTAGTATTTTAATAGGCTGATAGACAATGGAGTCACAGGATGTAATGTTCTTTTCTTAATCCCCGAAGTAGACCATGTTCTTTGGTTATAGTGAAACCTGACATCCATGTCTCTTTGATGCATGAGAAGATCAGGACTGATCAGTGAGATTGCATGCTAATGTCAAGAAAATAAATGTAAGATGAGTCCGAGCTGAGCCTAACGGGATTTGTTGCCGTGTCCATGTTGTCAGATCACCACTTCATCAAATGATGAATACATCGCCTTTTGCAGTGTCAACAGGTTGGTGGAGAGGAACAGATGAAGCACGTTAGGATTTGTGCTCAGAGTAGAATTTGAGTACTGAAGTGCTTGCGGTGTATTTGCTGTATTTTACCTGCATATATAATAAAATACACAATAATGCATACAAGACTGATGGTTACACATTGTAAGCTCACTAACAAGGCCTAACTTTATGTGCTCAACCAAGTGATGAGCCTTTTCAACGCTATGGGGCTGACCCAGTAAAAGACTAATACTCGGCCCACTGCGTATCCTTTACAGCATAGGGTTGGTAATCTTGAGAAACTGTACACTAGGTTTTTAGGCCCGTGTTGCCAACTCTTTTCTAGCTACAAAAGTTCCCAAATCTAGCGAGAAGTCGTCAAGTCGGCAACACTGACAGCCCGTCCCTTCAGGCCTCCCTCCAAGGCCGCACCCCCAAAATGATCATAATGAACGTAAATAACGAACATGGCTATTGTTAGTACTCACAGCTGTGACTCCCAGGCAGGTAGGTAGACAGGCAGGTAGCCCATCCAATCATTTCATCCATTAACACTCATGTGCACTGCCACCAACCGGGCTCTCTAACACGTAGAACAGTTTCATAGCGTCGTCTTAGACCGACTTGATGCGTTTTTCAGGAGCTGATCACCACGCTGTACATCGGCTTCCTGGGCCTGATCTTCTCCTCCTATTTCGTCTACTTGGCGGAGAAGGATGCTGTGGATGAGGAGGGCAAGACGGGCTTCTCCAGCTACGCCGATGCCCTGTGGTGGGGCGTGGTAAGGCAGCTTAACTAGAAAATAGAAATGCATTGTATTGAAGTCCTTCACTGATGTTTTTGTACTCTCTCTGCATATTTGTATTTTTTCTAAATTTTGTTTTTTTGCAATGCATATATTACTTGGATCCTTGAACTGCTACTTGAATTTCCCAACATAGCGTACATACTTGAAAAAAGATTCTTCTCTCTAAAGAGCTGTAACAAAAGAAAAATCTGCACAATGCACTCTCAAGTGGAGTCTTCACTGGAAAAATGATTGAGACGGCTGGCCACCCTAGTTACACCAATTATTAACCTCCTTGTGTTTCTATATTCCTCATTGGGTCTTCGTGCAGCATGGCATGCATTGTGTTGTGTGCATTGTGTCGCAGGTGTGTTGATGTTTTTCCTGCGTATAGAGCTGGTTTTGCTGATTTCCCTCTGTTACGGAGGCTCAGGTTTCCAGAGCAGTTAATTAAACATTTGAATTGAAAGCGCAGAGTAATGAGAAACCTATGGCAGCCTTGTGCAGGGGATCAGCGTGCCACAAAGAGACGGTAATAAACCATTCACCTCTGGGCTCTTTGGCTCAAAGAACTTTTAGAGCACCAATATAAAGTGTCAGTTCCCTTAATTAAAACTTTAATTGTGGGATTACTACCTTTTTATGTAACGAGGGTTAGAGGGGTCACAGTGCTCCTCGCTGCTCTATGGAAAGCTGAAGAAAAGCTCTTAGTTGTGTTGCTCTGTTTCACAATCTCCAGAAAAAGAATCATGTTGAGGGGATTTGCATCTTTTTGTTTTTCTGAGACTGTAAACTTGAGAGTCATGATATGCTATTACAATAGGTTTGGTCAGGTTTGTGAGCGCTTGTGTGTGTGTGTGCGCGCTTAATGAAAGGAGATTGCGCTGATTGGAGAATGCTAAGCTCCCCCGGTGTCCTTCTCTTGGCATGATTTCCACATTCGGATGTGCAGGTGCAGGGCACAGCTGGAGGACAAGCCGATGCCATGATTCATATCCCCTTCTCTCTCACCCTCCCTTACCTTCCCTGTGCCTCTCTTCTTCTTTTGCCAAGTGCTGATGGTTAGGTAATGGCTGTTTGGTTTTAACAGCCTTTCTAACTTCAACCAGGACATTGCTGCATAAAAAGAGACCTGATCTTTGTCTTAAATATAACTTTAACTTAGACTTACTACAGACACTTAAATTTACAAGTTGCATAAAGATTCCCTATGAGTGACTAGACTTAGATAGCCTGTTGTGCAATGCATTATGGGTGAAATAAGACACCTCACAGAAGAGAAAAATTGGCGGATGCAACACCACACCAAGTATGGGAGGAAATAACAGAAAAGGTAAACAGCATAAATCCAACAGTCGTTAAAAGTGTTAAAGATGTTCAGAAACAATACGAGAATATGGTACAAGAATCCCCAAAAAGTTATGGATAAACAGTTGAAACAGATTGTTGCCATAGCAACAAAACTCTCACTTCAGGCTTAGCCAAGGGGAGAGGTGGCTAACATTAAGTCAGTCTTAATATTTATGCAGCAGACAGGCTTAGTTAGACTAGTCTAACCTGACAATGTGAATACAATGTGAAAGAGAGCAGTTAAACAGGCCGTTTTGTAGTCGTGGTGCTTATGTGCAATTTGAATTGGGTGTAATCACACATACCGTACATATGCTTGCCGTTCAGCATTCATATAAACATGCATATATGCATTACAGACATGCACAAACACACACGTATTCTAAGACCCGGTCTGTGACCTTTGTGTCGACATGAGGAGGTTTTTGCCACACACCCTACGTTCTGAATAAGAGGGGTGTTTTTGAGTAGACCATTCCACTCTGATGGTCAGGAGGACATTGTTTAGTCATCGGATTTGTGGATGAGGGATTAAATCCCCCCCCCCCAACATACACCCACCCACCCTTCCCGCCCTTGCTCCTTCTTTTTTACTCCCAAAGCCCTTTTAAGTATCTCACCTTACATCAGCCGCTTTGTGTTCGCGCACAACGCCGGCTCACGCGGCGATACTCCATAGACACCCACGGTAAGCCAAGTGTGTTCTGAATGTGTCAGAATTGGCTCGGCTTTCAGAGTGGGTGTACATGCAAATGCGAGAGGTATTTGTTTTCCCCCTCACCCCGGCAAAATTCCTACACTCACTGAGGATTAGTGGTTGGGAATCTTATTCCCTTTGAGGAGCGAGAGCCTCAAATGCCCCGGCCATCGCTGACAGTTGTGGAGCAAGGCCAGAACGGCTGATGAACTTTCTCTTTATTGTCTAACTCCTGTTATAGACTGCTGGGAGAGCTTCTGCGTTGACTGACGTTTTCATTTTGTCAGCGGTGCGTTAAATGAGAGGGAATTTTGATATCTCTCTTAATGTAAAACTAGAAGTTTTAACATCACATCAGCCCCAAATGTCTTGACCTTTTTTTACATCAGTGAAGGGCCGTGCACATTACAGGATTTACACTACAATCTGCTACAATCTGCTAATGATCATCTTAATAGGGGAACTTCATCCACTCTCTGTCTTTAGGTGACTGTCACCACAATCGGCTACGGAGACAAAATTCCTCAAACGTGGATAGGCAAGGCCATCGCCTCCTGCTTCAGCGTCTTCGCCATCTCCTTCTTCGCTCTGCCTGCTGTAAATATCATTTTAATCTGAATCACATAAAATTCATGAGCAGTAAGGAAAGAGTTTATTTTAGATTTATTACACTTATTTAGTTTAATTTAGTTACAATCTTATTACAACTTCATTGAATCCTGTTTTTGATTTTTAGTTTAGGCATTGCTCTCTGCAATAAAGCACAAGTGTAATGATAAAAAAGAAAATATAATTTATTTTTGTGAGATTTGGCATGTGCATTCCTAACCTCTACACTAAACGTTACAACTTTAATATGATATATTTTCTTGCATCCTAATTCTTTTCCAATCAGGGTATCCTGGGCTCAGGGTTTGCCTTGAAAGTCCAACAGAAGCAGAGACAGAAGCACTTCAACAGACAGATCCCTGCTGCAGCCTGCCTCATCCAGGTACATTTTAGTATCCCAGCTTTACAAAATGTAGTGTAGTAATCCACGAGGTATACATTAAAAACCAGCTCAGACACAGTCCACCAATGATTTAACAGGAGACACATGTCCCTTGTACCACAGTTTGTATTCTCAATCTTCTCAATCTGATCATCTGTAAACATCGGAAACTGAAAAGACTAAAAAAGTAACTCTATTTGTTGTCTGCTAATTCCTACTGAGCTGGAAAAGGTGATCTGTATCCCACTTGCCAAGAGTGAAATGGTAGACAAACAAGCAGCTATGTTGTGCCAAACGCTAACCACTACAAGGATTTCAATTACCCTGAAGACACTGAGACACAACCACAGAGGGTTTAGACACCTGTGACACAAAGACACCTGAATGTCTGCAGGACAACTGACTAAATACTGCAGAAATGTTTTGCACTTTTCATGGGTGAGAGCAATTTAAAGTGCATTACTGACAAGCTAATAATAAGACCACACAAATATAGTTATCGTGAAACAATTGGAGACTAATGCACAGGATGAAAGACAATATAATTTAGAGGAATTTGTGTGAAACTTAACAAATAAACAGTAGCAACAGAAATATCACTTAAACCATCAATATTCTTTGAAAGCAATTTACACACATCACTGAATTTGTGGTTGCATCACTGGCTCAGTCCTATGGTTGCTTCTAAATTTTTATTTGGGCAGTAGTAGAAAATAGGACAACTATTAGAGGTTTTGTGGATCAACGCATTAACTAACACTAATTCTGTGCTTTAAACTGTCCTCCTCAGACACTTTGGAGGTGCTACGCAGCAGAGAAACCAAACGGCTGTGCTGTCACATGGAAAATGTATGTTCTAACTCCGGAGGTCGTCACCACAGTGGAACCTGACAACTTCGTCCCTCACGTCAGGATACTGAACATATCGGTAATTATCTCACTTCAAGAGTAAAGTGGTATTGTGTGGCTCATGATTTACTTTCCTTTGAAACCACCACTCTATATCCTTAAAATATAAAGTGCATGAATAAATGCATCAACCAATCACATTGTGCGGAACGAGTTGAGCGGTGCTTAAACAACACGGACGCTCCGTAGTCCGATCCAGGACGGCAAACTACTCCTTTCAACTTTTACAAAGGCAGGGCAGACCAGATCCACTCCTTCTGTTCTTACCTTTCACAATAAAAGCCTTAGACATATAATACTCGCAGGCTAGTATTTCGCTTTTTCGTGTCGTTTATCCGTCTTGCCCCCCCCCCCCCGAGTGTGTAAAGGCCTCTACGCACCAACCTTGTGACATCTTGGCTTTGAATTCAACTACGGACATTTTCTCACATCTTTTTCTCTTCCACTGATTATTGTGTCTCTTTACTTTGGTGTATCAAATAACGGTGAAACAAAAACAGAGAAAATAACAGCACCCAGTCTTTAAACATTGGTCATATAACCATTTATTTCCTCATTTTCTGGTCGTAGATGTCGCATTTTGAAGTGGAAATACACACATTTGGTATTTCTCATACGAGAAAAACATTTTCTTTTTATATTTTAAATAATCTTTTGAACTTGTGGTGTAGAAAATCAAGAGTCTACAGAGGAGCGTTGTCATATAAAGCTGTCAGACTGTGATACTGCGGGTGCGTATTTGCATACGTCTGGCCCACATCGCATTGTCTCCTTGTGCAGTTCACCTTTCACAACATTATTAGCTATGTTGTGCCGAGGCCATACGGCATAAAAGGGCAAGTTAAGTTCCCACAAACGTACACACACGCGGAAGGACTCACAACACACAAATCCACGTACACACAGAAGCACCCCCCTCTCAAGGCCTGACTCCACCGGGATGACTCGAGGCCTTTGTCTCCGCCGGACAAAGACTCAGTCAGTTGAGATGATGTCACCGCCGCCTTTCTCATGGGAGTAAACCTTTGTCTAGTAGAACAACAACAAAAAAATCTTTGTGTAGCATTGAACCCACATGTATTGGGGAGAATGAAGGCTGCTTCCGCTCTTTTCTGTTTCAGCATGTGACTTTCTCCTCTCTCTCTCCCCCTTTCTCTGTCTTTCAAGATTCCTCTCCTGTTTCTTCTCTGACTTTATTTCACTTCCTTTTTCTTCCTGTCTCTTTCTGCATATTCTCCTCTGCTCCTCTCTGAATTTCTTTCTCATTCTCGTTCCCAATGTTTTTCCTCCCTCTCCTCTTTATATCTAACTCCACTAGTCTTCAGTTTTCTGTATCTTTCTCTCTCTTAAACTCAGCGTTTGTTACAGTTTCTTCACTCCCTTCCATCTTTTTCTCTCTCTTTTTTCCCCCTTCTCTTTCAGTCTTATGACACCCACCACCACCACCACCATCACCTCCCTCTCTCTCACTCTCTCCGCTAATGAGTCATTCAAACCTCGGGTATTTGGATTGAACTGCTGGCCACTTGGTCAATGCCAAAGTCTGATCCACTGAGTCCAAATAATGGAGTTTCCATAAAGGCCACGTCCATGACGTTGGCGTGGGTCAGTGGGTCTAATGATTGGCCTGGAGGCACTATTTACTGTAGCCCCTCAGAAACTCACTGACTCACACATCACATGGCCATGATCTCAAAGACACTGAGATTAAACATGTACCGCTGATGTCACCAGCGTGCGAGCACCGCATTTGGTGAGATGATGATGCATAACAACAATGTGAACTATACAGGTATAAGAAAATAATGTGTTTTGGTATTTCAATGCTTTTGGCATTAGCATGGCTACTTCAGAGACTAGACACTTTGAACAAATAATAACCAGCTCTAGTGTTACAATCTTGATGTGCATGTTTTTTTATTGTAATTCCTACTCATGACATACAGCACTGAAAGCGAGCCAGTGTTGATAGAACGTCTGCTTCGTCTCCAGTCTATATTAAAATGATTTACTGATTGATCATACCTCTATAATACTATTGGCTGAAACTTCAGTTTGAGCTGTTTCGTTTATGAGATGAACGAGGCGATCCAAATCGAATAAAATCTTTCTTGCCACAACAGTCCCGTATACTGACATTCCTGTCTGCACAGATAATACACAATACACAGAAACAACAGAACAAAACATTACAGGCAACCAATCGGTTTCTCTTTATGAAACATTTGCTCCCGGCATGATTTGAAGCCTTGTAGATAGCATCACTGACAACCCACCCCTCCACCAATCGCCACATTATTGTAGTATGGGGGGGTTTGAATGCACCCTGTGACCCCGAGAGCTTTTTTGTTAGTCTCCCAAAATAGTTTTGCCTCTGAGGCATAATAAAGAGTGATTCTAAGACCTCTTTGGATTTGCCTCTCTGGAAAGAGGGACCCCGCCTGGATTAGTGAAACTGTTCTGGATCCACAGCTGTGAGAGAAGCTTCTGGTGGATGAGCTCAGTAAGTACTACAGGGCCACCAGCATGTTACCTAGGGGTGTGGGAAAATAAATCAACACAGCATAGTATCGCAGTATTTTGCGTGGCAGTATTGCATCGAAACACGGACGTCAAGTATTGATCTTTTGTTATATAAACTATGAACCTCTTAAAAATCCGCCGGCTTTCAGAGCCTGTGGCGGCTTAGTCTTCAAGCTAGAGTGAAGATACCACTAAGATGTCATGTCAGCTTGTCGTGAAGAACGCTAAATAATGCTTCAAAGTACCGCTAAGTTCTGGCGAGGAAAAACTGTTTCAAAAGGGTCCCTTTGACCTCTGACCTCAAGATATGTGAATGAAAACTCTTAGATGAACAGAGTGAAAACTATATCTTATTAGATAAAACAGATGTTGACAAACTGCAGAATTTGCAGTTGAAAAAAGGTAATAAATCGCAATATATCGCAATGTTACCTTATCGCTATACTCAGCTTATCGTGAAATGTTTAAATTCGCAATAAGATCGTATCCTGACTTTAAGTATCGTGATGTCACCTGTCTTAGTCTAGTAAAGGTAGATATAGATATAGCTTAACACATTTTTTAGATGGAAAGCGTGACGTAAAGGATCAAAAGCTCCCTTTTTGACCTGATGACATCATCTTGTAACAGAACAATTTGTCATACTTTGAATTTATTCCATTGCTATGTTGTAATTCTTTTGATCATTTCCAGCTGTTTACACAATGAGAATAGCTCTTTAAAGACTATTCGTGATTACAATTTCTCAAAATGATAGTCCCGACACATTTCCTGTTTATTAACTGCGTTGATGTTTTACTGTGTCCTTCAGAAAAAGGGACCCAAGAGGAGATTGAAGCCCAGAGGTAATGGATCCATGGGTGTGGCCTCAGAGAGAGGTGTAGCAATCCCCCAGATCACCTACGATCATATCGACGACTCCGAGGAGAAGAAAGATGACTCCTTTTCCCTGGAAGAGCCACGAGGGGCCTGTGAAGGTAATATACAGGAAAGACTCTTACTCTATGTTACCGCAATGTACAGTGTCCCAACTGATAATAAAGGGTTATTGTCACACACTCATTCTTCAGTCTGAGGTCCTCTAACTCTACAGCATGTTTTTCAAAGAAACTCAGCTAAACTCTACTGGATGACATTTCTTTTCTTCTAACAACCCAGACAAGTCATCTCGCCAAGATTACACATGAAAGCACTGAGCCCTGTTTTATTTCTGCTTCATTTTGGACCTCTTCAAAACAACATTTGTATTCAAAACTTGACATCTCAGAACCATATGTCCAATGAAGTTGTTTTTGAATAGCGTTGAATGTTGTTGTGAAGCTATCTTTTGCTGTTTTAATACAGTTAAAGGCCAGCTGGCAACCAAGCTCCTCCTCTTTAACACAGTTTTGTCTGATGAAATAATGTGTGTTGAGGGCTGTGAAATGATGTCATGCTCCCTTTAAGGCCTTGGAAAGCCATTATTTCAGTAAAAGTCTGATGTGTTTTTTGCATTCAGGGGCATTTAAATGGCCAACTCCGTGATGAATTACATTTTTTATGGCAGTTGCTTTGGAAATATTAGCTGTCAGCTTGTACCTTTATGTTGGCAAGTCTTTCTCTTATTATTTTTAATGTCCGTGAAAAAAATACTGTAGAAAACATCCCCCTAATAATTCTGTTGCCAGCTTAACAGATAAAATAATGCACTTATTTTGACACATTCAGGCTCGTAGGGTCACCGCAAAAACTAGAAACGAGAACATTTTACTGTGTTACATACAGTAGGCGTTCACACACTCAATCTGAACTCTGTCGGGTGCTCACTGTTGATCCTCAGTCATCTCATTAGTTCATTCTTTGTGGAGCTATATATTGGTAAGACATGATACATGTGTAACAGAGGGTAGAGATTATTTATGTACAGCAGGGGTCGGCAACTTGTTTAATTTGAAGTGCCATTTTTTCCATTTTCTTGTTAATCAGTGTGTCACATCAACATTAAGGTTAACATTAAGTTTAATTCAAATCATCTGACTGTAATTTTATTCCATCCATTCAGCAAATTTAAAAAAACAAAAACGTTTCTCTCCCATAATCAGGACCTTATAATTATATATGAGAGCACTATACAAGAAGGTTGTCATCCTTATGAAAACATCCACATCTGAGTTGAAACCATTAACTCCACTAACCTTCCACCAATCTACAATAGCATAATCTGAAAGTAGCATCGCCTCAGGAGCTCCGTCTAAACCCCCCCCCCGACCCCTCGGGGCTCCTTCCAATGCAACGCCCCCCCACACACATGCACGAGCACCGCCGCATCGTAACTACTTCACAGACACAGAGCGGAGAGAGGACCTCAACTCAACAACGCTACCTCATGACAAGTAACCGCGGCGGTGCTACTGCAGGGCTGAGTTTTCTCTTCCATTCTGCAGGAAACGTGCGGCGGTGACGTGCTTTGAGTTCAGGCTGGTGCACGCCAAGGGTAGAGTACGAGCAGGGAGGCATCTGATTGGTTCTTTCCAAGCGGACCGCGAGGCGGTGATTGGTAGACGTTTTTACAGGATTACAGCAGCTACAGATGACGGCTCTTATCCGGTCCTTTTTCAGAGCTCATCAGTAATGGATCGCTGTCGGGGTGTAAAGACCATTTCAACCAATATAACAAATAGTGTCTACTGGAGAACATCATCAATCCTGCCTTTAACAAACTCTACAAGAAGGCAACGAGTACTATCCAATCAGAGGCAGAGTAGGGTGGGTCTTCGTGTAATGCGGGTGGAGGAAAGGAAATCGATGCTCAGACCGTAAATAACAGTCTGAGCAGCTGCCGATTGCTGTGAAAGAGGTAGTTTGACACGTGGATGAGAGGGCACTTCAACATTTTCAAAGAACTCTCTTATTTCTAGTGTGCCATTGGTTAAGCTACCGCGTGCCTCAGGTTACCCCCGATGTATACTAAACTCTCTAAGGCATGCTATATACCGGTGTAAATACAAGCTTATGTACAGCTTCAACAGAGTCTTAGTCATCTTTACAATTCTATCATTATCTGAAAGTTATTGTTGGTCTTGAAGAACAAAGTGTTGGTTGTCTCAGTTCATACAAACAGTGGAGACCATGAGACATTATGGGATGAGTTGCTATGTGCTGGTTTCTCATTTTCACACAGTAAACAGAGGCCCTATCCTGATCCCCTTAGACCCAAGATGGCTGCCAGGTGTCTTCAGTAGGCCAGATGGAAACCATTACAGTCTCAGCAGTGATTAGAGGTCATGGTTACAAGCTCTTTACTGCTTCGCTTGTCCCCTTCGCTGGCCACAGACACTCACACTTGGCTTAAGTGGGGAAAAAAACAACTTTAAAAATACGGGCTTGTCAAGGTTACAAGTGGGAATTTCTTGTTATACTACTTGCAGATTACTAATATCGCTGCAGTCAGGCCAAAGACAAGTTGTGTTTTAAAAGCTCAGACAAAATGATGCTGTTGATTTCAGAACATTCAGTATCCAAATAAGTGTGGTTCTTAATTGTTGCCAGCACAATAGAAACTATATATTTAATGCAGATCTATATACGCAGTATATGATTGATGGTTGGTTGGTTAAGGGGGCCGGTGGTTTGTTTAACTTCCTGTGTTAAAAGCACATCCCCGCCAAATGAATTGACCCAGACTCCAGGTTAATAAATGCACTTAACGAGTTTTCCCTGTCAAAGCGTGCCGTCATAAAAGGAACCGGAGTGACATAAAGTTGACATAAAGGCAGACCATCACTAGAAGAGCAACCACTTATGAGAGGAAATGTTTAGTTTCCTGCCTAATTGGGTGGATCTTAGATAATGAAGGAAAACATGTGTCTTAAGCTCATATGGAAAAAGCAATCAAGTCAAACTTAATGGCCAACAAGTTAGAGAAGCACATTTAATCCTGAGTTCATTTTCTTATTTACTAGCAACAAAACAAGCTAATCTTATGTTCTTCTAATAATTTTAATGTTTTGCTTATTTAATCAGTTAATAAACATAAACACACATGCTGAGACTGTGGAGTGGAAAAAGGAATTGGCCTAGCTGTGGATGACATAAAAGCATGTAAAGAAGCCAGCAGCCTGCAGCCGGCTGTCACTAATGATGATGTGTAGAGTTGAAACAGCGTGAGACTGTACGATGTCTGCTTCAGATCCAGCCATAAAAACAGGCATCTGCAACGTCAACTGTCCACATTACAGCTGCTGCTTTTTTATTTATTGTTTTAACCGTCACTGTTTCAAAAAGAAATGTCAGCGTATAACATGCATTAGATTTTTGTATGTTTTATAAAATACTTGTCCTAAATAACAGACTGGTTTCATTTAGATTTTGCTGTTGGGGGTTTATGAGTCTGCTACAATAAGCTGCATGGTAATGCAGTTTGGTTGTTTGCAAACTAAGGACATTATTGCATTAAAAGAAAATATAGATGAATAGACGATGTCATCTGTGCTTCCCACCGTTCCCAGAGTGGTGCAGGAACGAGCCCTAAAACCCGGAAATGAGTTAGCATTTTAACACTTCCGGTTCCCTCGTCTGGAAGTCAATGTTTTTACCTCCGCCAAGACCAAAGGCCTTGGAAGGAGGTTATGTTTCACCACCGTTGGTTTATTTGTTTGTCTGTCTGTCTGTCTGTCTGTCTGTCTGTCTGTCTGTCTGTTAGCAGGATATCTCCAAAAGTTTGCGATGGATTTGAATGACATTGTTTTGGAGGGGTGGAGTGTAGCACAATAAACAATCCATTCGATTTTGACATCTCTAACAATTTCTTTACGAATTGAGCATTAACGCCTCAGGGTATCACACATGCGCAGTGTAACTGATGACGCGTTGATGACGCATGACCCCGGCTTCTTCCTTCTTCTTCGAGCAGAGAGATACGTGTGTGGATGTGTGTGCAGGACTGCTGGCCGTCCGCGGTGAGAAAGAAAAAAGCGGTAGATGAGAGACAGCGTAGTGTAACGTTATACAGACATAACAAGGCTGCTGAATGAGAGAGGCATCCGCCGACACGTTACACGGAGCCCACCACCTCACGGTACCGCCAGCTGTGAGCTGTGATCTGTTTTTAAAGTCACGTACCTTGGCGGAGGTCTGAGCTCTCCGAGTGCCATTCTAGTTTTTCTAGTCAGAGGCCTGAAATAAGGTCTGAGGTTAACATAAGCTTAAGAGATCACGTTTTGTTCTACGATATAAAATACGTCTAAATATATCCCACTGGTGAATTTTGAAGCCTGTACATGTCTCAAAAAAGGCAGTTGCTAACAAGTGGCCAAATGAGACTACTAAACGTCATCCTGCCGACTCGTCTAGTCTAGTCTAACTACTGGACTACTTCCTTTATAGCCTAACATTAGCTTTTTACTTCTGGCGATTACATTCACGCTTCAAAAATCATAGAAGTGATTTTCATTTGTGGAGATTATCTTGCTGAACAAAACGTGTAAGTATCATAAACGTGTGTTTGCCACAGAGCTTATTCTACAATAATCCAAAACCCAACGGAAAAATCCCATCGGCTTTTTGTCGAGGGAAGCGAGGTGATGCTAACTTCCTGGTTGGCCTACAAAAAACGTCATCCCTGGAGCACTCTATTGTCTCTTCATCTTTTAAACTGTTTTTTGCAACTTGTAGGCAGTGGAAACAAGTTGTGAACACAACATTGATATATCAACACAAACAGTTCCATATTTTCACCTCCAGTGTCTCTGTCAACCTGGAGAAAATAAATCCAATATTCACTCTTCTTTTAGCTCAGTTTTTTTTGTTGTCTCTAATCAACTCCTGAGAGAAATATTTGTCTCTTTAGCTGCTAAATGCTCCACTATGTTCACCAGCTAGTGTTTGTCTTCTTGTTGGTGCTGAGCAGGTAGTGTACAGTGGGTAGTTTTTAGACCGAAGACGGCTGCCTGCTGGGGCCCAAAATGACGCTCTGAGAAAAGTGAGAGTTAAAACAGCTAAACAATGAGCTCAGTATTTCACTTTGTAAAGCTGAAGGAAGCTGCAGATTCAGGTGATTACAAGCAACCTCCTCCACCTTGTGTCATGTTGTTTTTATATCTGATACATAATTATTATAAAAATATCGATTATAGCCGCAATAAATAAACATATTCAGGGGAAACCATGGCAACAGACATCAAATTTATTAATTCAAGTTTAAAAGTGACATTTTGTACAGTCACTGAATGGATGTTTCTTTAAAAAATAAGTTTGCAGGCCGTTTCTGCTCCAGAAATGAACATAAAATCAATAATTTTCCAGAAAAGGAGGACATTATTAAGCAACAAGAATGCTGCCGTGTTGCAAAGCAGGAACTGATGGAGATTGTTGATTACATAAATTGAAAGGGAGTGTCGTTGTTGTGTGCTCCAGCCATGTTGCAGTCTCCTATTAACCTCCTTCTTCTTCTTCTTCTTCTTCTTCTCCTCAGGAATCAACAGAATGTTCAGACAGACAGGTGAGTCCTCCTAACTACTCCGTCACAACTGAGCTGCACTAAATGGGATTTCCAGGGATTATGGCATTTTGTTATAGAGATGATGTCAACGCATATTTTAGTGCACTCTGGTCTCACGGTTGCTCCCTCAAGTTTCCATTCCATAATCCTGTATGTCAAGGAACAATCTGTGCCTATAAAGAAAACAGCAACTCTTTTATTGACCTGTTATTCTTTGTCACAAAGATGAAGTACGTAGTGTATATATGTGATCACTGCACCGTCCTCCCAGCAGCCCCTTCCACTGGTTAAGCACTTCTTTTTCTCCTATTAAAAAGTCCTCTGTGTTAATCATTAGCTAGCCTGCCTTTTTAATGTGGCCCAGACAGTATTTTAATTAGACTCGCTGGCTGGCTGGGCCTTTGTCCCCAACCGGACCAAACCAGAGCCAAGCACAGAGACTCAGACACTGGTCCTGGGCTGACCTGGCCTGTTTTCTTTACTGGGTGTCCTGCCAACACCACGGGTGAGGAACAGGGCTGGCCTGGCTAGGAATGGACAGGGGCCTTCGGGGACCGTGGGGACCCAGACTGGGACACTAAAGAGGGAGGGAGGGAGGGAGGGGTGTGGGGTTGATAAGCGGCCATTGTGGAGCTCCAGTGGTCAGAAATAAACTGGTCATTGTTTGATTTAGTCAGTGTCCGGCTTATCGCTCCACTTATCTGTCTGGCCCCGCCCTCCTCCCTGTCTGTGAGAATCTCTCAATGGAGTGCCCTCTCTCTCTCTCTCTCTCTCTCTCTGTACCTCTATCTCTTTTCTCTGCACTCTTTCTTTCTCTCTCTCTCATACTCTCCCAGCCAAACACGTTCGCACTGATGGGCCAGATAAAACTACATATTGTTAATAAACCCTTATCCTGTTTGTGTAGCCGATAAGCCAGGTCGCGTCTCCTTCAGTGAGCTGAGGTTGAGGCTTAAGGTGGCTCTTGTTAGCTCTGGTTACCCTCCTCCTCCTCCTCTCTTCCTCTCCTTCCCCATCTCTCTCTCTCAATCGCTTTCTCTGCTTCCGGATTGGACAATGTTAAACAAACTCGATGATGGAATACAAGAGAGGTTGAATGGCTTTTGCTTGAGTTGGACTGGTCATTCATACAGATTTGCCTCTCCATTCTTTATCACAATGGAGGCCTGGTGGTTTTGGTGGAGAGACTTGTCAAACTCAGGCGCTGACAGTCTTGACTGCAGGTCGCGACCTCACTACACATGTTGTTCTTTGCTGTTGTTTTTAGCTGTGCCAGCAGCCAGACAGCCAGCTGCACTTTTGAACCGGAGCTCTGCAATTTCTGTTTCCTCATATAAACCGTTCAAAAAACATGTAACTCCACTTATTTTCGTCTCATATATAGAAACCTACATATTAATTCAAGACTTTAGCACCTCTGTTGTACTCCAAATGGTTGAACATGAAGAAATTAGGGCTGGGCGACATGGAGAAAATCAAATATCACAATATTTTTGACCAAATACCTGGATGATGGTATTGTGAGGTTGACCATTGGTGCTTTTACAGAACATTTACACAATGAGATTTCTGATCATCAGTAATGTGAATATAATGACTAATCGGATAAAGGCAAATAAAACAGTCTGGTAAATTCAGAGAATTACAACTTTACTGTAATGCAGCCTTTAAAACCAGGAAAAGACAACTCTTATGCCATATTACGATATTCATATACTCATTGATATAACGGATATTGTTTCAACTTCTTTTTCCTTTCTTCTTTTCCCCCCCTCTTCTATTTTCTTTAACTCTTCGTTGCATCGCATCAGGCCCTCCTCATCATTCCTGGTCGTCTTTCACTCTGAGCTGCCCTGGCTCTCCAGGTATCTGTCTTTGTTTCTTTGTGTCTGCTGTTATGTTTCTCTCATACTCACAATTAAATATATCTGCACTTCTCAGCTTATTTTCCGTCTTGAACCACAACGTTGACATTTGTCCATTTCACTTAAAGGGACTATTTGTAACTTTCAGAAATGCTTGTTAACAGCGACACCTGTGGCCGTGAAATCAACGAAAGTCAGCGTCGAGCTCGCGCTTGCTCGCTCTACATAGACATGAACGAGCATCGCTCAAAACAGTGAGGCGACACACGTCAGCTAAAACCACAATATCACTCTATATTTCACCTGCTAGGCAGTAATGTTAGCTGACCAGATGAAGGTCTCTTCATGAATCAATGCTGATAAGAGTGTTTGCTTTTGGCGTTTGTGCAGAAATAAATGCTGCAGCCCCTCCAGACCAGGTTTTCCGTGTCTTGTGAAGTGACGGGGCTCTGCAGCAAGTAACTTGTCATCTCCACCCGCAGCCGGAGGGAGACACCGGCACCCGGTCGGTAACGAGACGACAACGTTACTCGCTGAGGAGCCCCGTCACTTCACAAGACACGGAAAACCTCTGTTGGTCTGGAGGAGCTGCAGCAGTTAATTCTGCACAAACGTCCACTGTACATTCACTAGATATTCTCAGAGCTACTAACTCTTCTGCAGTGTGGAGTGAGCGCGCGTTCACGTCTAGAGGTGGAGCGAGGTGAGCGAGAATGCGCGCGCTGTCTGAGTGAAGGCAAGCAGGCAGAGGAGGAGAGGCAGCGGCGAACACGCGAACGCGCATATGCGAGCGCGCATGTGTCCCGACCCGGTACATTTATACGCTGAAAAAGTAACAAACAGTCCCTTTAACGCTATTATATAAAATTAATTAAGTCGTTACCAAAAGAAAGATCATATTATGTATCTACTGTACATTCGCTTGGTGAATCTGTCACTTTATTTATGTTGACGAAACTGACGAGTTATATTCGTTAAAGAAAGTTGATTTAATAAAAAACAAAATTAATACACTGAATCACTTTATTCAAAGTAAGGATTTTGTCAAACATTTCCTCAGCATAAATTAATCAGATTTAAACTTGTATATAGTTTACCAGCCTGATATGAGTGCACTGGAATTATTATCTCTGTCCTTTGCAGTGAGGAGGAATCACGATCACAGCACCTCCATCGACATCTCCCGCGCCAACAGCTTGACAGATGACTACTACATGGCTGAGGACATTCCCCTGCCGGTGGTGAAAGCTCAGTAAGTCCCAGAAAACGTCTCCTCTGCTCCTGTCTGGAGCCCCCCATTTCTCTCCGATCCATCACCCTGCGCTGACCTCCATTCTTTGATACATATAATACTGATTTCCCTACTTGTCGTCGTACCTAAAGGCCTTTTGTCAGACCGGAGAGCCCCTCTAGCTGCTCTCTAAATGAAGTTGTTTTGTTGAACTCTCTCGAGGGTTAAAGAGACTCTCGAGGGCCGAGGCCGTATCAGGTACAGAGAGTTATAAAGGGGATTATCCCTTTAGTCTTGAGGGAAATGTCAAAAGAAATCCCTCTCAATAGGTTGTAGGACATGTTAAGGTACCGGATGGCTTGTCACCACATGCCCCTCGTAGGATTGAGAATGTTGGTTGCTGTGTGAATTACGAATCCGTGTTCCTTCCTCCTGGAAGCTGACCCGCGCAATCAAATGAGTTTCATTATAATGTGAACCAAAATAGAATTCTGATGTAATTAGATTTGCTTTGCTTCCTGTGTTAACGTGCTGTACTAGAGCATGTTAATGAGCGCTACAAAAACACTTTACTCCCCGTTATTTCTCTACTAACTCCTGCTTTTTCACCAGTATCAGACCAGTACTCCCACGCTGTGTTTACACAAGTTCACACTGTCAACAGTTACTACGAGCGTTCACATAGAAGCAAAGTGGAAAGACTTTGCACTGACAACGTGTCAACACTGTTGTTTGGCTTAATCCCAGCAGTGGGAGACTGCTGGAGTGCCTTTCCCACTGAGACCGAGTCATGTAGCATCACTGCATACAGATTAGGTGATTACATACTAAGCAGGCAGGTAATACCAAGTCCCATAGGACTAAATGTAGAAAGTTAGATAGATTATGGGCTTTAAAACAGTCTGAATGCTCTGTGGGGCTGCCGTGTAGCTGATGTGTACGTGGTTGTTGCCTCTCATTAATAATGAATATGGTTAATCCATAATGCCTCCGGTGACAGCTCATGTGCGCTGAAGGCTTTGAGATGCAGTTTGTGTATTGCTGCGACTTATTGACACACAAGTATTTATATTGCATTTCTTCCTTTTGTATGTGCTTTTAGTGTATACATATTTACCATCTTTTAGTTTGTTTGAGTTAACAGATGATGGGTTACGGCTGAAAATGAGAATAGATCTTTCTATATTGTTTATTGTCTTTTGTACCTTATTCTCAGTATGTTTCCATGTGTGTTTATCCTCATGCTGTAGCTGCGTGTCAAAGGATGTTGTTCATAACTATATATGTTCTTCTCCCTCCGTGCAAATCTACAGTCACCTCTGCTGTACTCACCTCCATCTCTGGCCCTTTGGCCTATTCACTCTACATCCTCCTCTCTGTGCCCTCTTGAAGACAAAAAGCTTTAGTGCACCTTTTGTACAGAGGAACACAGAGTCATTACCATATAGGGTGAAAAACCTTACACAGTTTCTACCAATTTCCAGTTTTAGTTCAAAATATGTGAAGGGTGATAAGAAGCTGCCCGTCCACGGAGGATCATGTGAATGTAAAAGTATTAACAAAACAAACTTTTACAGTAAAACGAGAGTTACCGTATGAGCAGCTTCTTCTCTCTCTTGCAGTCTTTTGGCCTGCCCCTTCGTGGCATTGGTCCAGGACTCGTTCTCCTCACAGCACTTCAATTCCTCCAGACACCGTACTGGTTCTCAGTATGCAGCGCAATTATTCATTTCTCTTTTTTTCCCTTTCCTCCACCTCTCCATCCTTCCATCCACCCTGATCTTATCTGCTGGTCAAAGGTAGACCGTGGAAAATGTCATCCTTGACATACCACAGAAACCACGACTAGCCACGACCCAAACTCTTATTAATCATTTAGAATTTGATATAAGCGCCACTCCTGGAAAATATGATTACAGTTTCTCCGATTTTATGTTCTGGGCTGTTTTTCTTTTTTAAATAGAACCTATTGTTTTTTTATTACCTCTGAGATGTAGTGGAGTAGAAGTTGCATAAAGTTGCATAAAATGGAAATACCCGAGTAAAACACAAGTTTATACAGTACTTGAGTAAATGTCCCATTCCACCGCTGCTCTCAGCTGTGTCACCGTCTCTATCAGACATCATGACATGATTAATAGAGTTTAGAAAGTAGTGTATAAATAAATAGATGTCACGCTAAAGTAATAATGAAACTCTTCCGTTGTTATATGTTCAGACGTGTGAGTGAACCCAGATGGTTTTAGGAACTATTGCACAACTGCAAGGTGATAGCTTCCATCTCGACACCAGCTACCATGCTTCCAGCGTTACTGTCAAAGTGACACTGAAACCCAAAGTGCTGCTGAAGTGATACTTCAGGTGTGAGCTTGTTGTAAAAGAACACGCAAAGAAACATATCGGAGCCGTTGTTCTCCTAACAGAAGATGGTGCTATACTCTTTTTACAGTGTGTAGGCAACGTACTGGTGCAGTATGCCATAAAACAGCCCATAGCCTGCTGTTTAAGGGCCCTATTTGCTCATGACGTTCCTCATTATCATTAATACAACAAACTGTTTTATAACATTTCATGTTACAGTTGGATGTTACACAGTTAATTACAGCATTAGCATGCTGATTTTTAATTAATCTCCCTTAAGCAGATGTTGGAATTATCTGGACATCCTTAATAATTACATCAAATTACTTTCATAGTAATCTCTGTGAAGGGAAATTCATCATGTGTCATCTCCTGGACACGTTTACATGTTTGTACATGTTTTTCTGATTACCCTTTTTGTGAATCTGACCGTTTGCGTGTGCACGGCGGGCGTGGGACCTCTGGGTGTTAAGTGTGTGAGAGCGAGTCTTCCAGCTGCAGAGACAGACGGTGTCTTTATGTATCAATTGCAGGGCTGCTGGGCCCATAACTCAGCCGTAACAGGCGAGCTCAGATTTGGGCCGTGCTGGGCACATTTCCATAACTGGTTTGTTTTGCTCCCGGTGTCACGCCACTAAGGACAGCGCTGTCATCTGGCATCCTTATCTGGCATTCTGCAGACAGCTACCAGATCCACCCATATACTGCCTGAGGTGATTTGCACGCACACTGGATCAGTTTTCTGTTGTTTTATATCCAGGCGTTGGAGTCCACACCTTCCAGCCTTTTTAATGCAAATTTGACATGAGCTGGCTCTTTCCTCCGTTTAGCTTGGTGCTCGTTCAAACAGCCCTTAATTTTACATTTCTGGTGCCTCTCTATCACTTTTATTTCTCTGTGACAGCGCTGGCTTTGAACGTTCCACTGTTTGTTTGGCTTCACGGAAGCCCCCAAAATAAGTGTGTGTGTGTGTGTGTGTGTGTTTGTGTTTGTTCACATGTGTGTGAGGCATCAATACAGCTGGCTGTGACGTCTCTGGGCTTCTGAAGAGGAAGTGGTGCAGGGCAGCGTCCGCATGCAATCATGTCTTTTGCGCCTCTGAACCCAAAACATACACACACACACACACACACACACACCTACATAAACACACACAAGCGTGCTTTTTCCCCTCTGACAGGATAAATCTTTATGATTGCCTTGTTTGTTTGTTTAAAACCAGTCTACAGTGATTTGTTGGATTTTATGAAATACCTCAAAACAAAACAACACATCCACTTGTTCCACAGCCGTCAACATCCTATTTCCCTTTTTACTGTAAACACTTCCTTCTCTATTTGTTTACTGGGCCCTGTGTAAATGAGGCCCTGTGTAAATCAGGCCCTGTGTAAATCAGGCCCTGTGTAAATGAGGCCCTGTGTGAATGAGGCTCAGTTTGGTTATAATTTGGCTTGATATGGTACGGTGGGATTTTGATTATGCAAGTTGTCATTTAATGGTTAAAGCTGAAGTTGGTAACTTTGAGCAAATATGATATAAAAAAAGTTATATTTTTGTAAAATGATCACTGTATCCTGACGGTAGTGCATGAGAGTGATAATCATGTTCCACTGTGACCTCCTGTTCTTCTAATGGCATTTTCAAGATTTCACAGTGCCAAAAGAAAAACAACCAATCAGAGCCGAGGGGTCTCTACAGCAGCTGTCAATCACTGCACGCGAAACTCGTGAACTCCGTCAAACTATGATCAACCCCTCCCCTCGGGGCTCCTTCCAAGGCAACGCCCCCCAACACACACATGCACGAGCACCGCCGCATCGTAACTACTTCACAGACACAGAGCGGAGAGAGGACCTCAACTCAACAACGCTACCTCATGACAAGTAACCGCAGCGGTGCTACTGCAGGGCTGAGTTTTCTCTTCCATTCTGCAGTAAACTTGCAGCGGTGGCAACGCGCCTTGAGTTCAGGCTGGTGCACGCCAAGGGTAGAGTACGAGGAGGGAGGCAGGGAGGCATCTGATTGGTTCTTTCCAAGCGGACCGCGAGGCAGTGATTGGTAGACGTTTTTACAGGATTACAGCAGCTACAGATGACGGCTCTTATCCGGCCCTTTTTCAGAGCTCATCAGTAATGGATCGCTGTCGGGGTGTAAAGACCATTTCAACCAATATAACAAACAGTGTATACTGGAGAACATCGTCAACCCTGCCTTTAACCCCATATTGCTCCTGAAGGCTGAGCAATCGGTGTGTGAATGAGTGTTTAGATTAGATCCTGATGGGCACCTTACATGGCAGCCTCTGCCATCAGTGTATGAATGTGTGTGTGAATGGATGAATGCTGACATGTAGTGTAAAGTGCTTCAAGTGGTCGGAAGACTAGAAAAAGCGTTGTATAAATGCAAGTCCATTTACCATTTAGTCCATTTGTTACTGCGATGCCTATGTGTAACAGTATCTGAGTTTGTGAGATTCTCGAGCTGCTCCGGTCCAGCTCAGCTCTGATTGGTTGTTTTGAACATGATTTTTTTCCCACAGATTATCTGTCTCATACATTACTGTCAGGGTATAGTGACAGTTTTAACTTCAGCTTTAATTGTAGGATGATATCATAACAAACCGCAGCAGGGCTGCTGATCCTAAATCCACCCCAAAGCAGATTGACATTTACCCTCTTGGAAAATGAGTAAATGTTTCCAAGTATTAGGTCCCAAACAGAGGAAGGCCTTGTTTAGCTGATTGCAGTGATTATGTCCTATGTCTCTGTCTCTGCTGTAACACCCTTTTTCCCCCTCTGGTCTCATTATAACGGCATCATGTCTCTGCCTCTTCATGCACCCAAAAGACAACTCTCCTGCTTCTTTTCTATGTCTAGCAGCACCAAATAAGTAATGCCTGTCATCTTGTGACCTGAGGCAGTCGGCCATTCCTCCCTGCTGGGTGTGTCCAGGTTCTCCACCCTCCTCCTCCTCCTCCTTCTCGTGTCCTCTCAGACCTGTAAAAGCCTGCATGGGCCACCTGCAGGCAGCTCTTAATTAGTTCCCCTCTTACAAGCTAGCCGGAGATAAACAATGAAAAGCCACTGCAGCGCCACAGGAGGGATTGCAGGCAGAGACACATGCATCACGGGCCTGTCCTCTTCAAGTAGGGGCCTCTCTCTGCTGAGCAACTGGCGTCTTTTGTGCCGAGCTCTGAACAAATTGACTTTTTGTCCATGTGGCCTCTGTATGCCCGTCTTGTACACTGTACTCTGATATTGATGGCACGGAGGGGTGTTTCAAACATATGGTGTTTAGTCAAGAGGAAAAAATCTAAAATGCATTCATGGTTTCTGTCACAGGAGTCTTTTTAAACCTTGGATATTGTCACTTTGACAAATGTTTGTGATATAAGTTCCCCCCCAAACAGCCTGCCCCCCCCCCCCCCCCCCCCCCACCTGAACTTTGTGCTCCAAAACATGTGCTGACCATGAAGTTATTTTATGGGGCTTTATGCACGATTCAACAGTGAATCTAATGTGAAAATATCCAGTAAATCCTCTTAATATTTTTGGCTTTACTGCCAAGTATTAGAATGACAAACTAGACGAGGCAAGGGGGCCCCACTCTGGGCACATGCACAAGACACAAATGCACACACACATGCACACAGACAAACGGATGGGGTAAGATCCGTGGCCTCCTGCCCTGCAGCAAGAAAAGCTGCCCGGGTGCTGCTGCTGCTGCTGCTTCATGAAAAGATAGAGAAAGAAAAGAACAAATTGTGCCCCAGTTTCTTGACTTTCTGCCAATTTCTAGAGCATAAAAAACGACAGAAAATAGCCTTGGTGCAGTAAAACAGCCACACACTGATTCATATTCTCTGGACAACAGAACTGTGCATGGAGGGATTCAGTAGTTAATCTCATTACACACTCTGGGCTTTTTATGTGGTTGCTGACCTCCATTCTACCTTTACTCACTTGGACGCATTAGAAATAGTTTAATTGCTCTCACTTTTCCAAAATACAACCAGGATAAATGCAACAGTTAAGCTGAAAACTGTTCTTACAGACACTATGTTGGTCTTATTTCTGCTGTGTACAGGCCTCTACAACATTTCAATACTGACTGTTCATCGCCTGCGTTGCTCTCGCTGTGTCTGCAGTTGGTAAACAATGTCATGCGACTAGTTGAAACATTATACATGTGGGCTTATGGTGCATGTTTCTGGTTGACATGTTATTGTTTATATTATTTCTACTCTGGACAGATGGAAGGATTGCAACACGAAGATAAACCCAGTTTCGGACCGCTTGGAGAGAAATTCCTCCTCTGAATCAGCTCATTGAGCTTTCAATGTATTTCACAATGTCACAAGAACATTGAGGCAAATCCATGTGGTAATTCCAGTTTTCAGAATATGCTAAATTTATTGCACAAAATGTCCTTTAGAAGGACTCTTGCATCACGTCATCTGTCACCGACTTCTATTTGAAATTCAAGAAGAGCGTGCCTGGTGGACGGCTTTGACTTTTACAATTCCCCTTTGAGTTGCCGAGCTGAGGAACAGAACCGTGTCCTATTTGTTTCTTCTGCGTTACATTACACCGAGATGTGACTTGTCAGTTATGGGGCAACATTAAACAGACCTAGGGGTTGTTTTCAAAATTCAAATGACATGAGGCTTTGACTTACAGTCTGCAGTGCCACAAACGTCTACATGTACTTGGAAGCCCAAACAGTGACCAACGATGCAGCCAGATATAGCCCTGTCTCAATAATTACATTATCGATTTATCCTAGAATATATGGATGTGACCTCCATAGTTTTTACTTTATTGACTTATTGTATGATATATTACGTTATCAACTTGTACGATATATGGACATGACCTCAGTCATTTTTACGTTATAGACTTATCGTACGATATATGGACATGGCCTCAGTCATTTTTATGTTATAGACTTATCGTATGATATATGGATATGACCTCAGTCATTTTTATGTTATAGACTTATCGTACTATATATGGACATGACCTCAATCATTTTTACGTTATAAACTTATCGTACGATATATAGACATGACCTCAATCATTTTTACGTTATAAACTTATCGTACGATATATAGACATGACCTCAATCATTTTTACGTTATAAACTTATCGTATGATATATGGACATGACCTCAATCATTTTTACGTTATAGACTTATCGTACGATATATGGACATGGCCTCAGTCATTTTTACGTTATAAACTAATCGTATGATATATGGACATGACCTAATTTTTGCTGACCTCGATATTACCCGTTGTGTTTCATATTTGTTTACATAAGAATGTCCCCAACATTTTAGCCAACATGAAGTCAGAATACGCTGCAGGGTTTTCCCTACCATTATGAGACTTGGCATTGCGCAGATATTGCACATTTTGTCCCGAGAGTCCATTTTATTTATTGTTTTGGTTATGTGGTTTTATTTTATTTGTTTTATTTATTTAGGATATTTAAATATTATTTTCACGATCCTCTTCCAATGTCTGAATATTTTTAAGAATTAATAGTTCATTGCGCTTTTAAAAGATATACTTGTATTATTATTATATTATACTATCATTATATCAGCGGCATAAAATTATCTTACAATGTAAATAATATTTATCGCAATAATTTCTGGTGCAATAATTGCGACAAAGTTAGTTATCTTGACAGCAAAGGAGGCCATGGTGTCCAGTACTACTCTGCAGATGAGGTTTACCTATTTCTGCATGATAGTTTGTGCCCCCCCCCCCCCAAGCTGTTACAGTAACTGTCTTATTAATATCTTACACCTCATAGCATGCATGTATTTCTTGAAATCTCGTTGATGTAAGTTCACACAGTTCATTTCATTCTGGGTTCTCTGTCACCTCAGATGTTGGTGTTTGAGCGGAATACAGAATGATTTTTATACTGGGGGGAGCACACCGTACATCATTCCAGGTCACAAGTGACTTTTCTGGAATGATTTAACTTGCACGTGCAAAAGATGGAGAATATCCAGTGTTACAGCAATAAAGTATTTATTTTTGAGTGTTATATCGGTTTACATAAATGAATAATGAAAATAGTAAAATTTAATATTACCTGCAAAACAAGTTCCTGATTGGATCAGAGCACACAAACTTAAATCACACACTTTATACTACGGAGAAAGATGATGCTGAGTGTTAAATATTTTACTGTTCTTCCACGGAGAGAGATCATTTGAGCTCCGGAGCAAATTCTCCTACGGGGGCCAAAAAGAGAATCAGCAAGCCATCTTTTATGATATGATATATACACATGTCACCCAGGGCAATAAAAGGCATTTTCATGAAGTACTTAATTAAAGAGTGCGTTTAGTCGGGCTCGATACTGGCCATCGTGCATTAATGAAGGCCCTCATGTTGCTGTTATGAGGGTTGACAGTGTTTACTCCCCCTCAGGGTTGTTGGTGGTTCTGGGAGGGTTTTATGGCGAGGGACCATCAGCGACCGGGAGAATGGTCTGCTTTATGGTCGCTCACCGCAGGTTGGAAAATCCATAGACTCAGCAAGCAAGTACTGCGTAAATAAACCGTCCAGGCCAAATAAAAAGATCCTCTCACCGACGTGATCTCTGACTGCTGCATCCAGATTATTGACTGGTCTGCGTGCCGTGGTCGGAAATGATACGAGCGCCATTTTCTTGGCTCTATTAGCTCCACTTAAGTCTGCCTGGATTGCACACAGTGGTAGATTGAAGTGAGCCTCTCACGGCATGCTGGTTTGGTAAGTATCCTGGTGTGGTGCGGTGGATCAGGCTTCAGTCCAAAATCAGCATGAGTAACTACGCATGAACTAGGCCAAGACTGAGTAGCATTCACAGCTGCAGCAAGCACGAGTTGGGTTCATAATAACCCCTAGTTCAGTATTAGTTGTTCCTCTTATGATACTGTACGCAGACGTGTTGTTGTTTTGCATTTTCTTTTTCTCTAAAGTCTGAAGTCCAAACAAGATGGGGATGCTGGCAATTTAGCAATTCATGCTGATTTTACTGTAGTCAGTAACTGAAGCTTATAGTCACTCTAACAATGAGTGGCATTCCTGTTAATATGCTCAAACATCTCCACTTACGTAGGTTTGGTCTCCCTGATGCTGATTGGAAGACCAATAGGCGTTGGAAAGATTTGCATCTGGATGGTTTATGTATATATACTGTATGTCTGTGGCCTCAGGGGTGCGTTTGAAATATGCAAAAATCTGCCAGATCTACTCTGCATGTAGCTTTCCCCTGTTCTCTGCATTGCTTTGTCTTTGGCATCTTCACCACCACAAATGTAAAAAAACAAAAGAAAGGAAAAGTGAGTCAGGAACTTTCTGTTTTCACAACGTGACTCATCGAGCAGCTCCGTGGTGTCAGAGCTGCTCAGTCTTTTGTTTAGAGGGCGAGAGGATTTTAGAGAAACTGGAAAAGTGTTTGTTTTGATTAGATTAAGCTCTGTTAACAATTACACACTCACGGGACAATGTTAATGACAATCAGTGATTAAACCGTTCCATGCAGCACTTTGTTTGGCTATTTGGAATGTTTTTATTTAATAATGTTTGTCCTGGTGGATTACAGCATGATAACATTGAGGTTAAATAAAACAAATTGCCAACATAATTACACATACGTTAAATTATTAGGACCCCGTTAACAAAGTGATGATAAACTCCAGATGATTTGGGAATATTTTTAATTTCATTTCATGTTTATTTGATAGGGACAAATACATTTACATAGAGAATTGCACAACAATTTTTGCAGTGCAATGTATAGCATTTATAGCTACTGCTAATTTCCAATGCGCTTCCCTAAAAGGGCCTTTAAAATAAAAAATATAAAAATATAAAACAACAAAATCTTCAGTAATTAACATCATTAATTACTGAAAAGACAAAAACACCCATGCAAAACATACTTTTATTCATGGTAGTCATTAGTTATAAGAAGCTCTTAAATTTAGCCAAAAAAAGGTTTAGTATTTTTCGGATATGGGGCTGTCTCAATTTGCTGAAAAAAAAAAAAGTCTGAAAAAAAGATCTGAAAAAAGTCCGAAAAAAAAGTCTGAAAAAATGTCGGACAAAAAAAGTCTGAAAAAAAGATCTAAAAAAAAAGTCTGAAAAAAAAGTCTGAAAAATGTCTGAAACAAAATCTGTGACAATTAAATGTTATGTTTATATACCACATTATATACGGGAATTTTAATTCCTGTTTTGACCAATTTGTTGCTGCATTAAGAAGTTTTAAACTTGAATTGTAATTCCTGTTAATTTTGAAGATTTTTTACCGAGTTGCTGATGTACGATTTATTATTTTAATAATAAATAACAATTCAGTACATTTATATCAACGTTTTTATTTGTTACATTTAAGATAAGTCAAGCCTGATGTTGTCTTACACATGACACAATAATCCCAGTCACTTCCACACAGTGAGGCTTATTGATTAAACACTGGTATCGGATCGGTACTCTGTATCGGCCGATACCCAAAGCCCAGGTATCGCTGTCGGTATCGGGACTGAAGAAGTCGGATCGATGCATCCCTACAAATAACATCAAATAAATAGTCAATTGGTTCTGTTGACAACACTTTAGGGGCAGTGTTAGCAGCAGTAGTAGCGGTAGTAGCGGTAGTAGTGGTAGTAGTAGTAGCAGTAGTAGTAGCAGTGGTAGTAGTAGTAGTAGCAGTAGCAGCAGTAGCAGTGGCGGCGGAGGCGGTGGCGGTAGCAGTGGCAGTAGTAGTGGCAGTGGTAGTAGTAGTGGCAGTAGTAGTAGTAGTAGTGGTAGCAGTGGTAGTAGTAGTAGCAGTGGTAGTAGTAGTAGTAGTAGTAGAAGCAGTAGCAGTTGAAGCAGTAGTAGCAGTAGTAGTGGCAGTAGCAGTAGTAGTAATGGTAGTAGTAGTAGTAGTAGCAGTAGCAGTAGCAGCAGTAGTAGTAGCAGTAGTAGTAGTAGTAGTATGTTAATAAGAGGAGGAAATGTGATTGCACTTACATGTATATATATCAGTGTGCTTACGTTTCTAAGTTTAAAGCACATCAACCATAATTAGTACGTGACTGTGTATTCAGTTTGCCCAGCAGACTTCACAGTAGTCCGAGTCCTAATCCTGGCAACTTCCACTCTGTCTGTAGAGAAATCAAAGTAGGCCCAACCCAGTCCGGAGTTGGAGGACTCCCAGACTTGGTATAGATGCTTCCCTGTCTCTTAGAGGTGTGTCTCCCTCCCTGCTCCAATATTAGAGGCACCTGTATAAATACACTCTATCGTCTTTTGTGTGTGTGTGTGTGTTTCTCTCCTCCTCCTCCTTCGCCTGCGCCGGGCTCAGTTTCTTCTTCACTCCCGTTAATGAAAACAGTAATCTGCAGCAGCACCTGAGTGGCCTGTTTGTACAGCCAATCCTACAGCCTTCTACAACTCTCTCAGCTCTCGTGCTCTCAGGTTTTTCAAACGGGCCGGCCGTGCCATTTGATGTGGGCCGGGCGGAGTTTATTCAGGTGTGGCGACCAGTGCCGCCGCCGCCGCCGCCACCCAGCCTCTTGATGTTGCGTCCATCCGCAGCCAGGTGCCGGAGCTTCGTCAGAGAGCCTAGTGTTTCGGCCCCCGCAGATGAATAGAGGGCCTGTTGATGGAGCTCGTCTGTGGGGCCCTGCGGTTTCTCCCCTCTTACACGCAGCGGCAGGGATAGATGACCGGTTCGGGGCGTTTACCTGCTGGAGAGGAGAGGGGTGGACTAAAAGGGAGCTACAACGCTCTGGCACACGCTTGTGTGTGTGCCCATGTGTACATGTGTGGCGGCCCCACCTGTCTGAATGAACACCGCTCTGTGTGTTTGAACTGAGGCTGGGTCCGGGTCGGCACAGGTTGAACGGGCTAAAATGGGCCGCTTGGCGTCGCCTCGAGGTCACAGCCTCAGATCACATTGTGAGGTGGGAGGGTTCACATGTGTTTTCTTTGGAGGTGTGATTGTTCTAAAATATCCCTTCCCTTTATTTTAGATAGAGCGAGGTGGGTTATTTATATAACATTGACAGAAATATGCATTTAACACCCAATTTTGGAAGCGAAATGGAAACTATAAAGAAACACTGTGAATAACTTCACTGTAGGTTTATGTTAGGTTTGCTTTTTTATACACTTTATACATCTTCAGGGTGAAAAGTCTTAAAGTATTGAATTCAGTTCCCTCAAAAAAAAGGCCTTAGCAGTTATTAAAAAGTAAATTTGTTGATGTATGTGGTTGTGCAGGAGGCTTTTAGCCACAGTAGCAAGTAGGACTGTCCCCCTCTTTGTCACGTAATCTACTAATCGGTCGTTTTGGTCTTAGTCGACTAAGATTTCTAAAGTCGATTACTCGTTTTTTAATGCTTTTTTTTCAAGCTGAGTGACTTATTTCCAAGAAACTTCTGAGCACATCTCTGGTAAACACAAGATTTAAAGTGGTTCTTTTGTGTAATTCTTTGTGGAGAAACTCAGTTTTTACAGATCTGTTGATTAAATCAGTAAATTAGTCGACAAAATCGTATGAGTTCATTGTTCATTGTTTACTTAAAGGTACTATATGTAACTTTTAGAAAGTCCTTGTTATTAATGACAACGGTGGCCGTTAAGTGAACTGCAGTCAGCATCCTGTTGCATCACACTCAGTAGGTGCGAGCGATCATCCTGGCTGTCGGCCAAAACAGTGACGTGACGTTACATTACAATCACATATCACCGTCTGTCTATCTGTAATGACCAATCTCCAGGATTCTACCTAGTTTGCCTTTTGCAAATTACCTCATCAGCTAAGGTTACGAAACAAAACTTTCCAGTCCTTTACATCAAAATCAGTCCACAGGCTGTTATAGGCAACTCTCAGTTTTTAAATTACATTATAATCTGTTCTCATAATGGCAATACAAAGCGATTAATACATGTAAACTGTTACATATAGTACCTTTAAGGATCCCCATTTAACCCATTTAGTCTTCTTGGGGTCCTGAACATAAAAATCCAATACAGACAATATATTAAAGTACAGACAACTTAAGCTATAAGCAGATACAGAAATAAGAGAAATTGAGGACGAGGTAGTACCAGACATAGCAGTGCAGTTAAATATAAAATAGAGGAATAAATGCACTTCACAGATATAAAGCCATGCTAACACAAGCAGACTAGACATATAAATGAATGAGAGAATTTGAGGGTATTAAAAAATGACATGACATACAGTACATGTGTGCTTGCCATATTAAAATATGTCTCTTTTCTTTTTGAGTATTATTTGACTAAGAAGTGTCAATTTTAGCAAAAACTTACATTAGTTATTTTTTAAATGGTTAATCTATCCATCAATTCTCTGCTGCTTTTTCCAGGTCATGTTAATTGATTAATTGTATTACTAGTGATTATGGTTATATACAGTTTGGAAGCGCTGAAAAATTGTGATATAAATGTCAAAAATGAATGTATTTAATAAATAGTAGTTGCATTCTATGTGGTATTAAAACGGTCTTCAGTTGGCTGAACACTACAGAAACCCTGATACAGTACTTGTTGCTGAACGGCATGAATAAAACAAACACTTCAAAGCTACCTGACCACGAGTTCTGCATACAGATCAACATTACTTTTCTGAGAAGCAGCGTGTTTCAGTAGCGTGAGCTTCCTGGTAGCACCTGGTAACAGAGTTTATTTGAAGATTGAAGATTTCTCTGAAAGAGAGTTTTTCAATTGAAAACTCCTCCTCAGAACCTTTCTTTATCGCTCTGACCAATCTGAAAACAACAACCGGGAGCGAGTCAGTCCGCCAACCGCTGCCTCTTATCACGCCAACAACACCGAGCTTTTTTTTGCACGAGTTTTTATAGACGGCACCCCTCGCAGCCACACATTTGCAGCTGCACCACAGAGAGTACACTGGAATTCGCCGCGCTCTTTCTCTTCTAGAGAAAACGCAACCACAGTGTCGCTGTGGTTGCGTTTTCTCACAGATGTGGCGTTGGAAGTTTATTTGACATGTGACATCTTGGCAGTATGAAGAAAAAAGATAAGCAGTGTAGAGGATTAAAGCGAAGAGAGAGAATAGTACTTTTCTTGTTGCTCTGTATTCGCCAGAGTTGGAGATAAAGAAGCAGGTTATCAATCAAGACCTTAAATGCCTCTTGAGCCAGATGTTTTAATGCAGCAGAGCGAAAGAAAAGCTTTAAATCATGAGAGGGGGAACAGGTAAGCCTTGGTCATACGTCTGTCACACACTTCTCTCTACTCCCCCGGTGTATTTTTTCACTGCTGTTAATAGCAGCCAGCCATATACAGTAGAGCGCAGGTCATAATGAAAGACCCCCCAGGGGCCAAGGCAGGGACTAATAACCCTCTAAATAAGTCTCTTCTAGTGCTGAAAGGCCGGTCTCTTTTATACTGCGAGTGTATATGTGCTGTAAAGTCCTTTCCAGCCTACTACAGTAATTTTACGACCTTGTTTTATCCTTTTTTTTTCTTTCAAAGCTTGTCAGAGAATTTGGGAGGGAAGTCAGAGAGGGTGTCAGTGGATCAAAGTGCTGCAGGCCCTTCCAGTTTGAGGCTTTGAAAAGTAGTAAAAGAATGCATAAAATTACTTTGAATATCTTGGATGTTTTCTCTTTTAAAGTGTTATTACAATTCATGGCTTTGTGTGAAGGGCGGGTGTCACGAGAAAGAGACATCAGTCATAGAGTCACACAATAAAATCAGACTGACAGTAAAATTCAGGATTTGCGTGCTTTGAATGAGTGCTTGTATGTAGTTGGTGCAGATAGTGTTCATTGTGTGTTTGCGTGTGAATTAACATGACTGGCTGCTGAAGATCCTCGGCTGGCTGTATAATGAAGAGAGGATAGAAGTCAAACAGCTTAAAATAGAAATATAAAATTCTAATTCTTAAATCTAAAATAATGTCAAAGAGGAAGATGGTGTATTTTAATATAAATCATCCAGACCAAAACCACTCTTGTTTTTTAGATTCCCATAGTGTGATTATAGATACCACAATATTACCAGCATAACATTAAAATGGTATACCAAAAATATACAATTAAATGATTAAATACATACGGACTACAGTGCAAATAAAAAAAGGCCTTAAAAAACATGTGTTTGAAAAGGAGGACAACACTCAATCGGGTAGTGTGATCTCATCAGAGATGTTTCGATGGTTACAGAGGTGATAGTAATGTTCCGCAGCTAGCTCATAATACTGCTTATAATAAGCCACATGCTGGAGTTAGTCAGGGCAGGGTGGTACATCTACAGTTAACGTTACCGACTGAGTCAGAGGGCAGAGGAGGAACAAACCGAAACATCAAACAGCCGGATTTACACTGAACACATCTACCAGATAGAAAAGGTTTTTCTTTAAATCGTCTACATTTGGGTAGAACGGCTGTAGTCAGGATTTTACAAATGCTGGTAAGGTCAAGTCAAAGTTTATTATAGCCCAAAATCACAAAGCATGTCTCAAAGGGCTGTACATATAATAATACATAATATATAATACAAACAGCAATGAGCAAAATTAGCAAATACACACAAAAATGTATATAATTGAGATAAATTACCAGTAGTACATTTCAAGTACTAATATTGCAAAAAAAAAAAAAAAAAAAAAATATATATGTATATATTTTTTTTTTATAAAATTTAAATAATGCAGATTTCTTTTCAGGTTACACTTTCTGTGCTTTGTTATTATTGTTATTGTTATTGTTATTATAATTATTATATTTTATTAATTATTTATTTAAAGTAATAGTTTGTCCTAGATTACATTTAAGTTTCAGTGAAGTCACCAAACTGCTAGGAATAAAAGGAAAATAATTATTGTATTTTTCACTTTTTTTTTTAAATCTTAAAATAGTCAAATTAAAACCCACAAAGCCTAAAATTATTTGTAACAGACTAAAAAAAAAAAAAAAAACCTGCAGTGTATCCTTATTTTTGTAGAATGTGAAATGCACATCTGGTTGGTCACTAAAAAATTAAAATTCCCAGAAATCATAACCCCGGCCTCCTTAATAGTAGCTACAACCCTCATAATCACATCTGTTTCAGAACAGTTTGAATAATATATAGATGTGTTAACCCATTAGATAATGACAAATAAGTGTAAAAAGTGTGCCTTGTATATCGGAAGGTGAGATAAATAATTTAACTGTGAAAATGTAGTAATATTAAATCACTATATTTTTCTTGTTAACTTGAGTTTAACAAGTGCAGGAAGGTCGACAGTATTTCAACAGGAGGTTTAGTCTTTAAGCAGCACTCATAAACACACCAAGTGTGTTTGTGAATTCTTTATAAAGTCTAATAGAACTAACTCGACTAACATGGTCGTATATGGTTGAATATTATCATGTGCAGATGTTTTTGTTTATGCTGGTTTTGTTAGTGATAAAGAGGTTACGTTGGACTGAAATAACACAGCAGCGTAAAAAAGCCAAACGTCAGCAGTCCGGCAGTGAGTGGAGGAGGGGAGCTGGAGGAAATACACTCCCCTCTGTGACCAGCAGGCTGCGCTGTAGCAGCATCACTCCTCCGCTCCTCTGCTCCCTTCACTTCTCCTTCCTCTCTGATAGGCCGCCTACAATCACTGACCTCCTTTCTTTTTTTTTTTTGTTCAGATTTTTTTTGTGTATTTTAATAATTCTGCCTCGGCTGGATTTCCACAGAGAGCAAGAAGGAAATGGTAAGTGCAGGGTTGAGCTCAAGTGGAAATGTCCTTGTCGGGGTGTTTTCATGAGTTTGGTGTCTGCAGTCGGGTGTGCCTATTACCGAGACCATCAACACCACCACCACCATCACCATCACCATCACCGCTGCTAGCCCGGTCAACATCCTCTGCGTGCATTTCATTATTACGTTTCGTCCCCACTTTTTCCGTTCTGGAGAAAAAGAAAGAAAGAAAGAAAGAGAATAATTGACAAAACCACACTTTTCCCTTCTCTATCAAAGCGGTGTTTTTCTTTTCGCGGTCCGACAGAGGGTTTTTTTTGTGCGTCAGGCTTTCTGCTTTGGTCGAGCTGTGAACAATAGCTGTGGTGTGCCAGTTCCAAAACAGTTGATAACAGTTTTGGTTTGAGATAACCATTGTGAGCAGGCACTTTTATCTTGGAATATAAAAGCTATCTGGGTTGGAGCAAAGGACTGATCAAAAGCTACGAGCGTGTGTGCTCTGTGTGTTTCTCTGAATTTGCAAGCTCCATTTGGTGTGTCACTCCAGTATTTACAACATTTTTCCTGACTGTAGGTCAAGTCTCTCTCTCTCTCTCTCTCTCTCTCTTTCTCTCTTTCTCTCTTTCTCTCTCTCTCTCTCTCTCTCGTTCACTTTTGCCCTGGCCTCAGCACAAGTCCTTGCAGTTGTCAGTTTCAGGAAATGCACTGCGCTCTGTTGGGAAGCGAGGTATCTGCCTCCGGGCCAGACTTTTTTTTTTTTTTTTTTTTTTTCGGTAATTTTTATCGGCTACTTACGGGAAGTAAAGCTGCTCTTGTGCACACAGGACTGTTCACTCAGCCCTCTCCTCTCTCACTGTGCAATAATGACACACACACACACACACACACACGCACACACACTGTCTGAATGAATAGATAAGTATTTAAATGAATAGATGGCTGGGTGGATGGATGCATCACCGTGCCCTCTTATTGTCTTACTACTGAGTGTGTGTGCATGCATGTAAGCCCTTATTGTACATGTGCACACACACACTGTCCTCCCCTCTCTGTAATCCAAATGCTTTTACACTTTGTTTGACTTGTGATTGCTAGAGGGGCCTCATATATTGTTACTGCTGAGCAACAACGTCAGCCCGCTGTCCACCACCCACCACACCCACCACCCAACCCGTTCACACTCTTTACACCCCCAAACCGTGTATCACATGAAAGGCCTATAGAAGCAGCCTCGCATGATCTGCAGAGCAGCGTTGCAGAAGTGTGTGCAGAAAAGCAACGAAAACAAAGCCGTATGTTTTTTGGCCAGAGGGCTCGAGTGTGATGTATGAGCAGGGTGTGTGTGTGTGTGTGTGTGTGTGTGTGTGTGTGTGTGTGTGTGTGTGTGTGTGTGTGTGTGTGTGTGTGTGTGTGTGTGTGTGTGTGTGTGTGTGTGTGTGTGTGTGTGTGTGTGTGTGTGTGTGTGCGTGCGTGTGTGTGCGTGTGTGTGTGTGTGTGTGTGTGTGTGTGTGTGTCGCTGTGCGTGTGTGTAGGAGTGGGGTGAGCAGCTTGAGTCCAAACAGGATATTGTAGTACACGGGAGCACAAATTCTTGCGGCAGTTTGGCTCTGTGGGTTCAGGACAGACTCGACGACAAGCAGGCAGCACCCCCTACGTTGTCTCTCTCTCTCTCTCTCTCTCATACACACACACACACACACACACCACACACACACACTCATATCCTCCTATCAGATAACGGGCTCGATAGCCGGCCTCCCTTTCTACGAGGGAAACAATATTATTGGACTCAGTGACAGTTTCCTGAGAAGAGAGCAAGGTCCATAGAAACAGAATGAAAACAATCAGTCAGTTTTAAAATGGAACGTGTGAATGCAAATAATTCACACGAAACACATTATCTCAAGCTCCACATTTCAGACTATATACTTGAATAACTTGACAAATGCAATTCAACTTTTTTTTTGGACACAGTTTGCTCCCTCTAACATTTGACCTGCTTCTTCTCGGCCTCGGCTCGGAGGAGTAAATAACAAGTTGGCCTTAGACTTTCCCTTTAAGACATTTTGCTCCGTGCAAATCCCACCACAGTGCAATCTGATCAAGCTGTCATTCCATAGAAAACATTTGTCAGACATGTATTTAAGAAGTAACACTTGAGGCAAGAAGACTTCATCTTGAGAGATGCTATTTAAGGAATATATTCAGCACAGCCCCGCAGCAGTCAGCTCTCTTAGTACTGACTCTGTGTTGCATTTTCCACACTTATTCTAATCGAGTAATGAGTTAGACATCCCCGGACTTTCTCCTTAAGATAGTTTGTCATTTGTTCACAAACTCCAGATTAGAGTGGAGTATGGGGGGGGGGGGGAGGTAGAGTGAAATCCACCCAGAGGGAGGGTGGAACGGATTCACCTCGTGTTTGAGGCTTGGAGAGGAAAGACGAGAGCGAGAGAGGAGCGCAGTGTGTGTCGGTGTTCATCTCACAGGGTTGTCAGGAGCATTAAAACAAGCTGTTTGTCAAGTGCCAAAGCCGGCAGCACCCGTCCACTCGCTCCATCCTGGGTGCTTCATCCGGAGTGCTGCCGAGGCAGACTGACAGAGTGTGTGTGTGTGTGTCCAGATGAATAGAAAGACAGACATACAGATATGTAGCTGGATAGAGAGAAACACTTCTGTGCACCACATGGACAACACGCTGTAAGAAAAGAGCAGATTTTGAATATAAACACTGAAGGCAGAATGTGAGTCGAGGCTAACTAAACTATTAGTTTTGGGTTAAGACCAACAATACCCGTTTTCCTCCGTCCCCCTGTGTTTTACCGTTTTCCCTGGTAGCTCTATAAAAACATTGTTTGGACAAGAAAAGCAGACATTGTTATTTGCCTGAATTTTTTATTAGTAAATATGACTTTATGAGCTCTGAGTTTCCATCATTTTTGAGCCATTTGGTCATTTGTGTGCGATGTAATCGAGTCCTCATTTGTTACTTACTGTAACACAAAGAAGTGAAACAAAAGAGCCATAATGTTGTTATTAAATTTGTCTTGCCAACAAAATTGTTTATGAAACAATCAGTAATGACCATCAATTTGTTCCATGGAAATCTGGAAAGAGTTTTCATTCACAGTTTTATGTAAAAAAAAAAAAGGACTTGACGAAAGGAAATTAAATTAATATAGTCAGCCTACTAATGCTTGCACACTATGGGAATGGTTTAAATGTAAATTGAAACAGATTGTTGTTGCATCTTAGTTTTCAGCCACTTTGTTTGGGTGTACGTCTTTATAGTTCTGTAAGGTTATATATTTAAATCATCAGAAATGAAGTGTACATTTCAATGCAGCAACATGACCATGGGGCCGATCTATTCAATTCAATTCTACGTGTATACACAATGTACAATATAGACTGGAATTTGAATTCCTGTTTTAGTTTTGACCTATTTGTTGCTGCATTAAAAAGGGTTTACACTTGAACTGTAATTCCTGTTAATTTTTAAGATTTTTTTACCAAGTTGTTGGTTTACGATTTATTATTTTAATAATAAATATCTCAGTAAATTTATATTTAATTGTTACATTTCGTTTAACAAAGTTAGGAAAGCAATATTAAAGTCAAGCCACATAAAAGAATGATCCCAGTCACTTCCACACAGTGAGATATACAGCTTATTAATTAAACACCGGTATCCGATCCGTACTCGGTATCGGCCGATACCCAATGCAAAAGGTATCGCTATCGGACTAAAAAAGTCGGTTCAGTGCATCCCTTATTTTCTCTTTTCCACTGATTTATTTGTTAAAGTATCAACATGGACATTGTGAAAAGTTTTTTATTCAAATTATAAAGGAATTTAAAAACATCTCAGTGATACTATGGATGCATAAAACAGCGAGACGTCACTCGTAACTCATTTAAAACAACCCATGACCTTTCTTCTTTTAATCCTGGGTCATTCCTCATGTGTGCCTACTTAATTGCCAAGGTTATGACTGATGAAAGATGAACTCATCCCGCTGCCTTTGCTGGGAGTAGATTCATACTGACCCCCAAGCAGGGAAAAGCAATAGGAAGCCGAAGCAATAAAAGGCTTTGACATTGATGGGCCTGTTTCCCAAACACTTAGGACCTTAAGTCGTCTCCTCTCCAGTCTGGCTGGAGGGGCCGGGGCTCCACTTCTTATTGCTGTGTCTGACCAGAGTCGCCATGCTCCGGAGAGGGTCGACGTTTGGTCTCGACCCCTTAGTTCCTGTCTGTCTGTCTGTCTGTCTCCGTGACTGAACATGCCACAGGGCTCGGCGTGGAGGTGGTGGAGGTGGTGGGGTAAGTGGGTGAGGAATTTCTGTGTGTGTTGAAGGCCTTCAGCAAACAGCCCTCACAGTGTGAAAGCAAATACAGAGACCTGTTCTCTCTACGTCTGACGGTCTGCTGATTAGACACAAAGTGTAACAGGGAACAAGAAGGAAGACTTGTGGTAATAGCTGGAAAATGTGACATGTTTAAACACATTTTCTTTTTTAAATTTACAGTAAATTTGTCACGAAAGAGTGTCATTACAAAACAACAAAACAGAAATGAAACCATTTTTTTTATTTCTTAGAATTGTGGTGAACTTTACAACGTTACAGGAACTCAAGCAGAACCATATCCATACAGAAATAATCATTTTCAGCAGAAGGAAAAATGACTTGGCTTCATTTTCATGTTACTGTGAGAGGATTAAAAGCCAACACAACCTACTTTTTTTTTTTTTTCCAGGTTGCTGTTGAACAACTTCTTAACCCCCTCCGTCCGTCCATTTGGCTTCACTGACTGGATTAGGTTCATGCACAAGGCCCCTACTCATGCCAATGGATTGCTTATGACAGGCCCTTATGCAGACACCTTGACTGCCATGAGCAATTACTTTAAATACACAGGAGAGGGCCAGAGCTGGGCTGACCTGTGGGAGGGTGAGAGGTAGAGAGGGGGGGTGGAGAGACAAGGGGAGAGAGGCACTTATGCCTCATTTACACTGCATGCTTCGACTCGACTCAACTCGACTCATTGTCGGTACCAGGTCCTTTTCTCCTTTTGGTTTTACATTGTGGATACAGTATTCTCAGCTGATAGCCATACAGCTGTGACATAATTTTCAATGCAACACTCGATGATTCCTTTCAGCGGCAACCTCCGGGTCTGAGAAGTGAAACCAATGCGGAAGTGCCTTAAACTTGCATTCTTTCTACCAGCCAGCAGGGGGCGACTCCTCTGGTCGCTAAAAGAAGTCTGATTGTATAGAAGTCTATGAGAAAATGAGCCTACTTCTCACTTTATTTATTACCTCAGTAAACATTGTAATCATGAGTTTATGGTCTCAATCGCTAGTTTCAAGTCTTCTTCAATACAGCATGATGTTCATTTAGTAAATTATGGTCCCGTTTAGAGTCACATAGACCATAAAGCAGGGGATGCTTTAGGGCGGGGCTAGCTTGTGATTGACAGGTCGCTACCACGGCGTTGTCCGGTCTGGGAGTTGTCCGTGTTTTCGTCTTACAACTTTAACCCTTTCGGTTGTACTTAGCTCCACCCTCTCGTGTCACTTCTGGTTGCAAAAAAACAAGATGGCGATGGCCAAAATGCCGAACTCGAGGCTTCAAAACAACAGTCCACAAACCAGTGGGTGACGTCACGGTGACTACGTCCACTTACAGTCAATGGCGGCAACCAAATGTCTGCACTTCGTCAATTGTACAGCATAGTTTTGCGGGCTGCCATTCTTTATAATCTGGGTCGAGTAAATAAAAAAAATTGCGGTCGCTATTGACGGTAGCTTGGCTATTTAAGAGTGGCGGGTTTGTGCAGGATGTCCCACAACAACAACAACAGGATGTTGCATAAGTGACAATTCGCTTTGACCAAGCAGTGGTCAACAGTGTTTTAACTCCACCTTCTAGTATTGATTCAGCTCGCTTATAACCTCGACCGAGGTGGTGCCAAAAACAGTACCAGTTACCAGCTACTATCCACAACTTGTGCTAATGAAAAACCAAAAAAGAGCGAGTTGAGTCGAGTAGAGTCGTGCCGTGCAGTGGAAATTAGAGAGAGGGAGAGGTAAAACGGGAGGAAAGACAAACACCCCACGGCTAATTCTAGATTATGTCAATTTCTTTTTCCCAAGCAACACTTAAAACCACTTTACTGGTGTCATGAGTGAAAGGTATTAGTACTTGCAAGTTAAGTGGAGGAATGTTTTTTACTCTTTGAATGACATGTAGCTCTGTGAAACAGCTGTAAAATCTTTAGCTATCATGTGTAATCAGATGGCATTCACATCACGTTCATGGATCTGAATCTGTCTTCTTCCTGTGGTTCTTACAACCTGCCAGCGTTACTGAAAATCCATCCACGTCTCCGTTCACTGCTACACTTCAGATAGATTTACCTGTCCGCGCTCCTGACAGCGTCAGAACTGACAGCAGTCCTGATCCCTCCCAGTCTCCTCCAGCCCGGTCTGTCTGTCGATCAGGTTTCATACAGATCTGGACTAGCTCTGTTACACTACAGGCCTTGTCCCCGCTGCTGTGTTTTTTCTGGCTCTGCTCTGTTTCAGCTAAAATTAGGGAGGGTCCTCAAACACCGACTGGGCACGAGTGCAAAGAGTTCATCGGGTTGTCGGTGTTGAGGTATAGTTTGCAATGTATATGAAATTGAAGGTAGTGCTTTTGATACCACATCGCTCTGTTAGTCCCGACTGTGATTGTAAGGTTAAGAAAAAAATAATCTTTGTGTCGAGAGATTTATTTTACTTTTTACATTTTCTCCAGAAGTGCAGTTGCAGGAGGAGATATTGGCCTCAGGCTAAATTCCTGTCCCTTGCTTGCATTGTTTTGGCCATCAGTCCTATCAGTAAAATAACATTTTTACCCTTCCAAGTGTGTTGTTGAGATCTGGGAATAATTCAAGATTGCTAAAATAAGAAACATTAGATGATCAGACGGGTTTTAAATAGGGCTTTCAAAGTTAACGCGATAATAAAGCATTAACACAAGTTCGTTTTAACGCCACTAATTTCTTTAACGCATTAACGCAATCGAACTTTCGGAGCTAGTAGCGGGCTCAATTTTAAGGAATCCATCGGTACCAACCATGTCATACTAGCTCGTCACAAAGGAGGATAAATAACGCTCCAAACTTACGCTAAATTTTGGCGAGGAAAAACTGGCATGGCCATTTTCAAAGGGGTCCCTTGACCTCTGACCTCCAGATATGTGAATGTAAATGGGTTCTATGGGTACCCACGAGTCTCCCCTTTACAGACATGCCCACTTTATGATAATCACATGCAGTTTGGTGCAAGTCATAATCAAGTCAGCACACTGACACACTGACAGCTGTTGTTGCCTGTTGGGCTGCAGTTTGCCATGTTATGATGTGAGCATATTGTTTTATGCTAAATGCAGTACCTGTGAGGGTTTCTGGACAATATCTGTCATTGTTTTGTGTTGTTAACTGATTTCCAATAATAAATATATACATGCATTTGCATAAAGAAAGCATATTTGCCCATTCCCATGTTGATAAGAGTATTAAATACTTGACAAATCTCCCTTAAAGGTACATTTTGATCAGATAAAAAATGTGCAATTAATTTGCAATTAATCACTATTAAATATTTGAATCGTTTGACAGTCCTGGTTTTCATTAGCCAAACTTCTCTTGAAGAGACAATGAATTGTCTGTGGAAGACATCCATCATGGTTCGCAGGGTTCAGCTTCGACCTTCCTCATTTTTGTATTTCAGACATGTTTAATAAAGCTGCTAAACTGTTTTGCTTGTTTACAACCTGTCTGATTGTCTGACTGCTCGTTTCCTGCTTCCAGACTTTGTCGCAGCGATGCAGCTGTGTTCCCACATCTCTGCAATTACTTTGATGTGTGCAATCTTGACTAGAAGTTATGGCTAAAACAACGCAAATAAAAGCAGTCATAAAAAAAGTTTGTAGTTCACAAGAAGTTTCCTTTTAACTTGGTTGAGGGGAGGAGTAGTTTTCTTTTTGTGTGTGTGTATGTGGACAGCAGCTCTATAGAGAACTGCTGATGAGAGTGTGAGCTCTGAGAGCTCTGAGAGAGAATGAAGAAGTGGTGAAGGCCAGAGTTTGTGTGAGGTGAACCAAAGCTTTTGCACTTTGCACACGCTTTATCTCACTTCTTTCTCAGCAGACGTTTTTCTCTCGAACTCCCTCCCTGCGTCGTCTCTTCTCCTCATGACACACACACACACACACACACACACGCACGGTGTAATGACGAGAAGTGTGTGGAGCTGCTGAGCTGTTCCACATGTGTAGGGTGCGTCAGTTCAAATTAGGCCTCGTTGACAAAGGGCCTTTTACACACAGGTGGATGATGGGGGGTTAGCGGGGGCTGCAGTCAGCCAGTCAGTCAGCAAACCAGCCAGTCAGTAAGTTAATCAGTCAACCTGCCACTCAGACGGCAACTTCAGCTGCACCGTGTGTGATGTTTGGACCGACCGACTTGACAGCTTTTCCTTTCACTCAAATGGTCGTTCCAAAAAGAATACAAAGAAATGTCTGGATTTTCTTAAAATGTCTCACCGCCATCATCATCACCACCACCATTTTGGAAATCTTGGACTCTCCTCACACTGTTATGTGAAACTCAGCCCTGCAGATTGCAGTTTTTTTTAATGGCATATCGTCCAAGCTTAGCCTTGACACGCGCAGTTAACCCCGTCAAATCACAATACACAAACCGAAATCACAACAGCGTGGCGGCATTTGTGGAAAGGAAAAAAAATTCAAAAGTTTGGGATTGTGTTTACCTCTCTTTCCTCAAAGTTTATTACATTCTCTCTCCAAGTTGTCACTTTTCATATGTGAGCATAAATCCCCCTATGGCACACACACACACACACACACCCAGCCACCCCCTGGGTGCCGGGGTAACCATAATGCAGCTGCGGCAGTGCAGGCTGAGTTATTACGTTTAATCCGTCTAATTGTTGAGTTTCATAGAATGGGACCCAGTCTGCCTTGGAACTAATTCTGTCTGGGCATTCTATTTAATTCGCCACACTGGGCCCTAAGCTCTTCTAAAGGCAAGCTGACCCCCCTCTGCTCCCTCCACCCCACCCTTTAAGAATATAAACCCCTTATCTTCTCCTCTCCCTCCCTCTCTTGCATGGCAGAACACTGGGTGACTTGTGCTGGAGAGTGATTTCTCAACAGTCCATAAAACATTCTTCTGACATTTTGGACATCCACTCTAATGAGGCAGGATAATGGGAGCGGAGCTATCATGAGCAGCGAGAAAGGGCCCAGCAGCACCAGCCTTGCCAGCAGCGGACACTTTTAAACAATATTCAAAGTTGCATGAAGACGTGAGGGCGAGGCATGAAATGAATGGAAATTGAGATGCACGTCTCGGGATGGCTAAAGAGAAGCGTATGACGGCGTCACGTGTGCAGCCTAAAAAACGCAGAAATGCCCTTGTTATGACACAAAAGGCGTTTCTAAAAATAAATCGCGGATGTTGCGTGCGTGCATGGACGTGTGCGCTCCAGCTGGTGTTTAATTGTTGCCACTGTACCGAAGTGGCACAATGAAATCGGCGTAGCTTAGTATGCGGTCTCACCCCGAAAAACAATGCTGCTTTAACTGGTCAGATTGGTGGGGGGTTGATTGGTTGGATGGCTGGTTGCGTGGCTGAACGGCGATAATCCGCACTTGCAAATCCCATGCGTTTAGTCAAATTATTCCAGGCCTTAAGGCTCCCATTGTGGCCGCTGGCTGGTGCACTGCTGTCTGAGCCCCCCACGGGGACAACAATGCCACCATTCAAGGCCACTCGCTGCTACCGACGGGCAATTTCAGGTGTGAATTGGCTGCGTAGCCAGTGGCTTATATTAAATGACCTGAGACGTGACCTCCAAGGGGTAAGAGAGGATAGAGAGAGGGAGGGGAGAGAAGGGAAGAAACAGAGTAAGCATTTGGAATAGAAAGAGATTATGAGAAAGAGGGGGCAGCGCTGCAGTTGTGTCAAGTCCTGTCATCTTCTCGCTCTGATCGTCTTAAAAAAACTGGCAAGAGCTGCATTATTTTGGGTGAAGAATGAGAGGGAGAGGTAGAATATGTGAGAAAGGTAAAGAATGATCCCTTCGGACTGATATCCCGTCTTTTTTTTTTTCTCTCCACTCTGCTCCTGCTAAACCTCTCTCCTTCTGTCCTCCCTCCTTCCCCCAATAATGTGCTTTTAATCATATCTCCTTGGCTGGCTCGCTTGCGTGGGTGAGCGCTGCGTCCAGGCCCTTTGATGGGAATCTGCGATGCGCCCAAAAGTCTTTTGAAGTGGCCGGCTGGGGAGCTACAGGGGGGCTAGCTATGGGGCCGGGAGCTTTGATGTGCCAGGGTCTGGAGAGGCCGGCTGCACGCTGCCCTGCACCGATCTGTCAGTAGCACAGCTGCACTGCTCGCTGGGGAGCCCCTGTCTCCGACCCTGACTGACTGTTTGGCTGGCTGACTGGCCCACTTACTCACCTAGTTGACTGTATGTACCTGCAGTAATAAGTACCAGGGTTAACTTTAGTACAAGTTCTTGCAGAAGGTGAGTCTCTTTCTGACGACGCTGTGGGTCGACTCCATACCTACAGTATAACTGCACTGTATACATTTATTTAATATGTTGTTTTGAGTGAATACATCCCCAGAGTTCCTATGAATCCAAGTCCTGCTGCAGAGCGTAGAGTTTCATTTTTCCTTTCTCTTCCCCTGCTATTTCCTTTATTTCCTGTCAAGAAGCTCACGAAGAAAGAGTACGTAGTGGACGGCTGCTTTCTGCTCAGAGTCTATGTAAATGTGCCATTGGGAATTTTTCAGTTTGACCGGTGCCAAATGGAATCCGTTTTCTCCGCAGCTGCACGAAACCATTAAAAAGAGACCATGTGTTCTAACCTGTTAGGTTTCAGTCGAGCTCAACCTTGGCTCAACTCTCCACCTGGAGAGGAGAGCGGTTTCCAAGGCCGAAGCTATTGACACTTAGCTCACCGCACAGCTTTTCTCTCTTTTAGAGGGAGGATGCAAACGATGGCCTGACTGCAACTCGGAGCGTTATTTAACAGCACAGATATTTATTTTATATGCGTTACTGTCCCACATTTGTCTTTAATATGATTTATATTCAATCTTCCATATTATTGCTTTATAATAAAGAGTGTCACATTATGATGAATGGCACAAAGGGTACAGCACTATAATGACAGCCAGTTACTTAAACCTATAATTAAATAAAGGTTGACTCTAGATGCTCTATATTTTGTGCATTAAGTGAAGACTGTGAATACTGAATTTATTTGATTTAGTGCACAGATGTAGCCATCACAGAGGCTCAGCTTTGAGCTGAGTATATTTCATGCAGTAGTGAGTTAAAGTTTAACTCCTGCTCTAGCCTTTAGTAAGGGTGTAAGAAAATATTGAGTATCGCGATATTATGTTGTGTGATACCGTATCAATTCTCCAAAAAACACTTTCAATTAACCTCTTAAAAATCCCACGGCCCGCTGTCAGGCCCGGCCGCTATTCGATCTTTGGGAGGTTGTAGTTGGCTGAGTTTTAAAGCTGGAGTGATGTCGAGAAGGAGGCTAAATAACACTCCAAAGTTATGCTAAATTTTTGCGAGGATAAACTGACATGGCCATTTTCAAAGGGGTCTCTTGGCATCTGACCTCAAGATATGTGAATGAAAATGGATTCTATGGGTACCCACTAGGGATGTTAATAATTAACCGTTTAACCATTAACCGACATTAAGTATTTAACCGATTAACCCTATCGGTTAAAACGGTTCAAATAAATGTTAATAATTAAATTAAAAAGCAGAGGAAAAACTCGGCGTAGAAAAGCTGGTCCACCTCAAGAGAGTCTGAACTTTTACTGGGAAAGTGACTGCATGTCCGCGACACTACACGCAGCATCGTAGCTGCTAAGTTAACGCTCCCGGACGGTGAACTGGAGACTCCGTTGTCTGTTGTGATCATACACTGCAGCTGGCGCACCGCTGCATGCGAGGCACAAATCTTGTCGGTTAATAATCGGTTAACGAGGGACGGTTATCGGTTAAGGAAATGTTTCAAAATTAGCATCCCTAGTACCCACACCTCTCCCCTTTACAGATATTCACAGTTTCTGCTAGTCCTATGCAGTTTGGGGCAAAAACCATGCAGTTTTTTTGCATGCGGTATAAATGTGTTATTTTTGCCTATTGTAAAATGGTGTATTTCTGGTGTTTTCTTAAAACTTCATTCAAAAACGTACTGCTTACAATATATATCGTAATATATTGAATCGTTAACCAAAAAATTATGATACGTATCGTATCGCCAGATTCTTTCTAATACACAGCCCTCATCTTTTTCTATTTTTCAGAAGTTGGAAAATACAGCAAGAACAAATGAATACGATGCAGGATCGGTATTTTACACAGTAACACATTTTCACACCTGGGAGAAGTCCAGCAGAACAGCATATCAGCACTGCACATTTCCTTTGGATTAGTGCCTACTGTAACGTCACAGTAGTCGCTGATGTACTGTAGGGCAGAGCGTTTTTTTTACACTCACTTTTCCTGCAGGTTTACTCATCCAGTCTAGAATTCACACCTGCACACAAGTGGCCATGAGCCAGCTTCTGAGTTAGCTACATATGATTTAGCAACTACTGTGATAGTAATGGAATCTGAACAGAAGGGTGGATAAATGATGAGAGACTAATACGAGTAGTACCCCATTTATTTCTAAGGATTAGCTTGACTGTAATGAAAAACGGCAATGGTGAATGGCTCTCCAGCGGCAGTTTGTTTGTTGACATTGCCTCTGGATCCTTCTCTCCTCTGGAGGAAGGATCATCCTCAGTTAACCTCAACATCACTTAAGATTTATGGCTCTCCTCCTTTCACCTGTGGTAGTACTCCTCTACAACAGGCCAGCAGACAGACACTAAGCAGGCATGACGGTCACAGTTTTACCCCCAATCTGTCAGTTTGTGGGATTAATTGAAAGTGTTATGTGCTGGTTTTCATTTTAAAAATGAATAGTCTGGCTGCAGTCATGTTTCACTTGCTCCTTTTATTTCCCCCGAAGTAGCTTTAAGGTTGGAAAATCATCGAATTATTCACTGTCCGATGATATCATTTATATTCTGTATCAGATTGTTCCAGCTCTTTGTTGTTTTCGACACAAGACCCTGTGGTTTTTCATTCAATTTTGTTCCATTAAATGGACATTTTTCAAGTTTTTTTTGGGGGTTTAAACAATGTGTGGCTCCGCAGCAGAGTTTATAATCACCAACCCACCAGTGGGTCAGTGTTAGGAGGTTCCCACAACTCCTTCAACCAGTTTGGTTAGAACAGATTTGCCAAAATCTTCCTACACACCTTAATTTCAGTGTAATATACACTTTCAAGAGCCACCCAACTTTAGTCTAATGCCTCGTTCCCATGACTTGATTTGTTAACATAACATAACATGACATGTTTTTGGAGTTCCCCAACGAAAGCTCCAGATCAGAGACAAATCGGCATTGGCTTGGCGCTCGAGCGCTACGTGCAAGCTATTTACACATCGTGCTGAGAGGTTCGCCAACGCATTGCCGATTTATCACAGACACATTCTAGATAGCACGCTAAATATCTGGGCCTGTCGGAAAGCTGCAGCCAATGAGAGCGCAAAACACAGATTTAGCGGAAACCTTGGCGAGGGGGTCGCCTGTAACTGTGTGTTGCATTTGCAACACCGACCAAAGTTGTTGTTGCTCCTAGCGGGAAATAGATCAATAGTAAAGACGTATAAAAACAGAATATTTTGTGAACACGTGTGCCAACGTCAACAAGCATGACTACGTGCGCGGTATTGCGTAATTTACTGTTCCATTTCCCTTGTGTGTTTTCATGACAAAACGTAGTTTTTAGAGACCAGACATTCCTCCCGGTGAAAGATCTTGTTGTGTGTGACCCCCCTGTTGCCAGTCAGTCATGTAGTGTGAACAGTACAGCGATCTGACGACTTTGAAAGCCCTGTAGTGTGAACTTGGTTTAAAGATACTGTTTGTAACTGTATAAATCATTGCGGGTCGGTGTGCATGTCCCTCGCGTGTGGCTACGCTGTTCAGACTCAGACTCCAACACAAACTACATGGAAGCACCAAAACCGTAAAGTTCTATCTAGTGAAGCCCGTCTTGCAAAACAGTGTTAACTAATCCTGCTCCAGCCTCCCGACCGCGGTCAGAAGACACAGGGGAGACTGTAGCTTTGGTCTTCAGGGCTGGAGTCGATGCTGTACTCTGCTCCTCTGCCTGCTTGCCTTCACTCATGCACCGCGCTCGTTCTCACTCGCTCTCTCGCTCCACCTCTCACGTGCATGCGCGCACACTCCACACTGCAGAAGAGTTAGTAGCTCTGAGAATATCTAGTGAATGTACAGTGGACGTTTGTGCAGAAATAAATGCTGCAGCTCCTCCAGACCAACAGAGGTTTCCGGTGTCTTGTTTCCTGCTGCTGAGTGAATAGACGGGGCTCCGGAGAGAGTAACGTTATTGTCTCCGACCAAAACTCCGGTGTCTTCCCTGTTCCTTCTGACCACAGTCGGGAGGCTGAAGCAGGAAAAGCCAACACAAGGATCAGCATCGATTCATGGATAGACCTTCGTCTGGTCAGCTAACATTACTGCCAAGCAGCTGGAATATAGAGTGATATTGTGGTTTTAGCTGACGTGTGTTTCCTCACTGTCATGTCTATGTAGAGCTAGCACAAGCGCGAGCAACAGGACGCTGACTTTTGTTGACTTAACGGCCACAGGTGTCGCTGTTAACAAGCAATTTCTGATTCGTACATAGAGTCCCTTTAAGGTTTCTTCAGATCTTTATAAAGCGTTCTGGCACTGGCTGAATTTGAAATACGGACAGAGCTCTTCACAATTGTTAGTGCAGACTCAATTCTTTTAGTGCTGGACTCATCAGATGCCCTCAGCATGACCTGTGAGTGCAAACCCTCTATCTTCAACACATCTGTGCCTAGTTAAATGAAGGTTGTATTTTAGGCCCATTATAGTCGAGGAGACAACGCGGCCTGACTGCTAGTTTGACCACTCACCCCTATCTGACTTGCACATGTGGTCAGTCGCTATGGCAACGTGCTGAAAAGACTGCTTCCTGAGACTTTGTTGTGTTTGGGGCTTGGCAGGGCATTGTAACCTAGATATTATTTTTAGTCCGTCAGCGAAGGCCCAGCGTGTGTTGATTTAGGATGTGAGCTGAGTGCCTCACACAACCCCTTGAGTACACAACAGACCTACAGAGCCTGCATGACAATATCAGACATTTTTAACTTTGCAACGTACTGCTGCAAAATCATGCATTGATATTTTTGCATCTCTGAAGGCGCAGACATCTGTCAGCCAATCTCAGGTCATTGAAGTCATCATCAGCAGTGACGGTATGTGAGAAGCTCTCTGTTTCTCTGCTCGTCAGCTGTGTTGTCCGACACCCATCTGTGGCCTTTTATTGCTTCTCTCTCTCTCTCTCTCTCTCTGCCTGTGGCAAGCAGTAATAAAGGTCTGACAGGCAGAGCGTGAAGGTCATGGTTATTAGATGGTAAAGGCGAGAGCCACAGCTGGGCTGGGCAGGCCTCCTCTCTGGCAAAAGTGATGAGTTGTGTGCGTTTGGACGGGGGGGGCTTTATTTGACACAAAGTTTTTTTTCCTTTCCTTTCAGCCACCTGGTTTGGTGAGGGGGAAAAAAGCCCCAGGGTCTTTTGATAAAGTGTGAGGTGTGAGTGAGAAGAAGGGGTGGTGATTATGAGCAAGCCAACAAGTTGAAATACTGTCCGTGTGTGTGTGTGTGTGTGTGAGCTCATCTGACGGCCCCGGAGGCGTTCACACCTGCTGCTTCTTCAGCTCCATTTGAGCTTCTGTGGCCAAGGCTGCTAAAACTAAGCTGTGACACATGTAGACAAATACGTGCTTCAAATCTATTTTTGATGAGATGGTAGCTTTATAAAACCAGATAACTAAAACCAACAAACATCTTTTAGTTTCACTTAAGTTGGGGAAGTTCATTTGAAATCGATGATCCAAAGTGGAAAGATTGTGAGGCGGGGCGTCTATATACAAAAAACAATTAAAATCCATTCCCCCTGACAACATAGTGATTTAATATATTCATTGAAATAAAACAACTGTCATAATACATTAAAACAGATCATAACTAATATTGTTCCCTCCAAGCAATGTTGGCACTGTTTAGAAAAATACGACCCCTATAAAGCAATTTATTTCACAGTTATACTGTTATTTATGAGAAACTGTAAAGCTGCAGACATTATAATGTGACTACATTGACTACGTTTACATGCACACTAATATTACATTATTAATCCAAATAAGATAAAATTCTGAATTTGATATGGGTCATTGTAAACAGCATGTTCCGTTTGGATATTCTGAATTAGGCTTTATTCCGTATAGAGCATTTTTCCGATTTAGACGTGATGTGGGATGTGCCGAGATTATTCTGGTTTCAAGAACATTCTTTGGACATTTATACAGCGCATTCGGAATATGCATCACGATTGGGTTTTTTAAGGCAGTTTGCGACACACAGCCTCGCTGCGTCTCTCCTGTTTACGGCTAGTTCTGTGCGTTGTACACAAACCAACTCAGCCGACATTTTGCAGGGATGCATGCCCACAAGAAAAAGCCCACATTTCTGGTCAGAAGGCGCAACACACCAACTTTTAAACATTATGAAAGACTTGGATATCAACAGGTTTGTGGATTTGCTCAAATATCGCAACGCTGACCATTTCAAGAAGGTGGTTGAAGGAATGAAAGAGGGAGACTGTGTTCACACGATCCAACAAGTCCACCACCGGTTACGTTAATCGGAGTATGCACGACTGAAAAAACTGAATATTTTGAGCATCTAAACAAAGCCATTGACCCAGAGTTCAATTTATGTTTGCCAGCATAAGGCATATAGTTAATGAAGTTAATCATGCTGATAGCCAAAGTGGACGTTGGATCATATTTCACCCAACAACTCTCAAATAAAAGTTACATTTCACTGACTTAAAGAGGTGTTGCATTGTTGTAACACCAACAACTGGGTTAGGCCTTTTGGCTTTGCCATATTTGCACCATAGAAATTGAGGCCCTCCGTTTGACATCCCAGGAAACCCACAAGGAAGGCAAAGTCTATATATTCTGAATTTCCTTGAAAAATGGAGGTTTGTGCAAGCTTTATCATGAAGGATCTTTGCAAAGCTGGTGTGCTTCTTCATCTGAGAGAGATGTACAACTTGGCTACCATTGCTACTGGAATAAGGAAATCATTATTCTGCAGTTGCACTCATCAAATATGAACCTCAACATCTAAGTATTTGCTCGACTACTGTTTATGTACAAACTTTATGTGATTACGGCACTGAGAATTTAGTTTTAGCTGGTGTAATTGTACACAATGCACACAGTTTGGATGCAAATTGGTGTAAACTTTTAATGTTACTAACCACTGTCAGGTCGTAGCTCCGCCTGAAACATCTAATACCGTTTTCAGTTTTTTTTTGGGAAAAGACTTTCTTGTTGATTTATCACAAAGCAAAACAATAGCTATAACTTGATACCCATATAAGTGGTCTTCACTTGGGAGCAAAAGAGAATCAAACAGAAATGTAATACGTATAGATGATTTGTCTTATGTCCTCTTTTTTATCAAAAATATTGCCTTTGGGTGACATCCAACTTTTCTCATAGCCACTGCCAAAATCTGACTCGTCCAAACCTCAAGTATTCTCAAGTGGGCTCAGAGCTGTTTTGGAAAAATAGTGCAAAAGAGAGAGAGAGAGAGAGAGAGAGAGAGAGAGAGAAAGCAGAGTGGAGTAGCTCCACATTGTGATGATGCATTCAGCAGAGACTGAATCAGCCTGCTTTTCTCTACCGCGTACACAAATCTATCATCTCCCAAAGCGTTCTAGGATGAACTCCTCTCCAACCTCATTTGCATTGATATGAAATTTGGACAAAAATCCGATAAAGGGGGGACACCCCCGGGTGATTACGGGGTCACTAGCCAACCACAAAGGAGAATCCCTACAAGCCGCCGCCGCCACGGCCAAGAAAAGAAGCACCGCGTCGGACGAAAACAGGATCCAGACTAGGGCTCATTGTGTCTGCTATCTGTCTGCACAATGAGCCGTCTCATTCTTTGGGACGGGTGTCAGGAGTTCAGCCTTTATCGCCACGACCTGCATTTGACCTCACGGGAGGGTAGAGATGCAGCTGAAGAGGCCTCGCAGAGGCCGTGGAGACAGAAACACACGCCCCGGGGTGCTTCTCTTAGGCTCATCACTCAGGAGGAGCTAGTAAAACAACAACGACACACACTGACACAGAAGAAATATCTAAAACATGTCAACCCACCCTCCTCTGCCGACGGCTTATGATGGGCAGATAAAGAGTTTAAGTAAACACCAACAGCTACAGAGTGATGAGCAGAGTTATGGGGCCCCCCTGACTACGACGTTTATTGTTTTGTGAAGAGAGAAGAGGTGAGGGAGAGGATCAAGAAGTGAGGGATGATGGGACTTCCACCATATCTGCCGCTGGAGAGCAGGTTGGGCTGGATGTTACTGACGTTTAAGGTTAAATGACATCTGAGTCTGCAGACATGAACAACTAATACATACAGTAGGGTTGGTATGTTACGGCTCGGTGATAGTTTATTATTTTTACACATATAAAGACTTTGGTCTCATTTGATCTGATTTTATGCCTCCACACCAGCGTTAGCCAAGGCTGAAGGCATTATGATTTCGGGTTGTCCGTCCGTCCGTTCGTGTGAATGTGATATCTCGGGAACGCCTGGAGAGAATTTTTTTAAATTTTTGCACAAACGTCCACTGATTTATATTTTGACGGTCAAAGGTAGGGATATATTATATACTGGTAAATCATAATTATCATAACAACTATGTAAGGCAATTATATGACTACAAACGGGGTCTGAAATTACGGGTGAAATCATCAGGACATCCGCCACTCTGGCAGGCAGGGAAAACGCTAGTGATTGGAATAGAGAACTGTAGTTGTCCACTTTCTTGGCATCTCATGCCTCCGTGACGATTGATTCCTGTTATTGATGCTTCCCGACAGTTACGCATGCACAATGAGGCATACACACGCTGTATCATGTTTCAGTTTTTTTTTGGACCGGAGACACGGCGGAGAGAAAAAGTGCTCAACAGCATGACGCTACTAAACCTGAGGGGACGCACCCTATTTTTCCCTGATAATGAGACACTGTGAACAACAAACCTGTGTTTAAATCAGCAGGAGGAGAGTTAGTAACATTAGCTGTTAGCAGCTGGTGGGCAGCACGGTCCTGATTGGATAAATAACGGAGCTACTAACGTTAACGGAGGTGCCATTGAGTTATTATTATTAGGCGTTCAAAGTCTGCTCAGGAAAGAGGACTATTGGGCGAAGGTAAATTACAACATTATCATGATGTGTTCAAATGTAATCTCGTAAAATTAAGTTTTTGGTGAGAAACTTGAATAAATCCAGTTGTTTGAATATATATATTATATTAGAGAGGGAATTATGACCTGTTTAACTTCATAACACTAGCTCTAATAAGCTTGCCAAGATTTTTTTAATCAAAGCAAATATTTAAATAATCATAATCATTCGAATTGTGTGTTTTTATGCAAATAACTGCTATAGATGACAATAACAAAGTACAGTACTGTGTACAGTACCCTCCCTCCACGGTGTAATTCGAACACTGTAATTTACCACGTATATAATGTTTTTATGTCAAATATATCGAACATTGAATTACTGACATCAGATCTAAGATGTTATTCCTTTCATTTAGCGCAGAGATTTCAAAAGTGGCAGATAAAATTTCTGTCTGAGTGGCAGGCAGTGAAACTGACTACAATAAATAACAACAGTGTTGAGTTTTCAGCTTGTTGCCAACAAACAAACAAACAGTGAATGCAGCTTTAAATCAAGAAGTGTCTGTGTATCTTCTCACCCAGTACCGTACATACACACAGCACCACCATAATCATAACCAACACAGTCATTATCATCCTCATCACTGTCGTCATTTCAACTGTCATCAGTTGAACCGCTCATTTTTTTGTCTGCATGAATTACCCCGAGGTCCCAACCTAACCCCAACATTATAAAGTGTTATTCTTCCATAGGCAAGAACCCCGCCCCACCCAGCCCACACAAACACACACACACACACACGCATGCACGCACACACACACACACACACACACACACAAACACACAGTCCTCCGCGAGGGAAACACACTTGTTTGATTTCCACTGGTTTCGGAACAGATTAAAACGCCAGTGCTCGGGGTCTCGGGTCAGCACCGCCGCTCATACTGTACAAACATTCCACATCCGTCTGAGGGCAGGGCGGACCTGCCGTCACTCAGAGAGGGTGGAAAACATTTACAGGCACATCATTTGGGCGCCCAGCAGGAGCTTATGTCAGCTTCAACCACACACACACACACACACACACACACACACACACACACACACACATATACTGTATGTATGCAGGGCTCTGGATTTGAAGAAGAAAGTCAGTGGTGGTGTTCTCGTCACTTATGATGTCAACTAATTAGGCTTCCTTTGTGATCAGGTAGTTGATGTATCGTTTGATGTTCAGTGAGGTGTTTAACTTCTTTGATCAGCTCCTCTCTAGAGATGTCAGGTGAAGGTGAACCAGCGAGAGATGAATTGTACCTCGCAGCTAGGGAGGCACGATATGGACTTTTTTCAGCCGATACCGATAATTAGCCGGTTTCTCATAATGATGATAATTTCACATTTTTGTTTTTTAAAAAAGAAGTTCATAACCTGTAGTTTATGCACACCTGGGGGTAAGAAAGGTTAAGATGTAGTTTGTAGGGCTGTCAAAGTTAACGTGATAATAACGTGTTAACGCAAATTCGTTTTAACGCCACTAATTACTTTAACGTATTGACGCAACGACTTTTAGATTGTAGCCGGCTCAGTTTTAAAGCAAGTTTTAACTGCAGATACTGGCATCATCACCATGCCATTGTTGTGAAGGAGGCCAAATAACGCTCAGAACTTATGCTAAATTTTCACAAGGAAAAACTGGCATGGCCATTTTCAATGGTCCCTTGACCTCTGACCTTCAGATATGTGAATGAAAATGGGTACTTCGGGTACCCACGAGTCATTGACGACGAAACGATTGGCTCTCTTGCAGGCTTGTCGTGGTTGTCGGTGTTACACGATGGTCGTGCACACGTCGATTACATTACGTACCCACCACCCCCACCGTTGTTTCCCTTTTTTTTACTGAAATAAAACTAATTTAGTTCATTTTGGCGTAGCAGCGCCGTGTTATCAATACAAAGTCGGACGACGGATGCTGCAAACTGACAGTGAAAGTGTCTGCTCCGTACGGAGTCTCAGCTCAGAGTAGCAGGAGTCAAATTTCACACACAAGAGAGTTGAGAGACAAGACGATGAGAAGCGAAAAGCAAAATCGCCTATCTGGCAATAGTTCAGATTTAAAACCAATACTATAAGGGAACCATAACGTTAATGAGGTAATCACCATGAGTAGGACGGAGTGGTCACAGCCGGTGTGGAAACCTGCGGCCCCGTAGCGAACGCTCTACCGGAGAGGCCAGACACACTGCCACCCAACGGTAAAGATCAAAATAAGCGCACTATATACTGCGCGATATAGACTGTCATCTTTTCTTGTAAAATATCCGGTGTAATCGGTAACACCGGTGTTGTCATGAGTTTATTAACTGGTGGGAAAATTTCCTCACCGTCACATCCCTACTCTCTAGTCAGCTGCTGCGCTTCTTCTTCCAATTTTAAAGGTGCATACCACCACGAGCTGTATTGGTGTGTGTAGATGTTGCGCTTGTCAAGTCAATGAAAACAATTTGGCTTTGTATTATCAGCCGATAATTTATCGGCTATGATGTCATCATCAGAATAATGCATAATAATCTAAATTTCCAATTACCGGCCGATAATTTCTTGGGCCCGATATGTATTGTGCATCCCTACCAGCAGCCAGTGATATCAGCTGGTTCAGTTTTACACCTCACATCAGTCCATCATTGTTTCTCTGTTTTATTCAGATTTTCACTTTCTGGCTTTATTCCAGTATCTCGTTCTCTGTCTTCTCTTTTATTGTTTCTTTTACCTCCCCCTTTTTCACCTCACTTCACACCATATGTGGAAAAAGACAGCTGTGTGTTGGATGTGGTCATGTGTGGGTTTCTGTTTGTGTGTGTGTACATCTTGCTGTTCAGTCCTGGGTGAGCATCTGCTCGTAGCCTGTGATGCGTTTATATGTTTCTACGGGTGCGTACAGTATGTATGTCAGCCAGCTGTGGATATAAGCATGTTACAGCACCTTTGCAGACTTCTCTTACACAGGAAGTGGACAGCAGTGGTGGGGCGGAGTACCAGCATCAAAAACAACATGCCACATGAAACAACCTTTGTACTGCCAGTTGTACCTTTTTATCTGTCAGCATTTTTAGAATTTAGAGAATTTGCTTTGCATTTAAAAAAAAAAAAAGAAGAAAAATCAACATTTTCCCATGTATTTGGACCCCAGATTCATGCAAACCTCCCGAAAAATAGAACCATGCAGGCTGTTGTCATTCACCATTTGTAGCTATACCTACAAAAAGAAATGCACTGTAATTTATATATATCCCACAAAATCAATTAGTTCATAATCCATGTTATTGTGAACCAGGAAGTATAAAGAGCGACAAACGCTGTATAGGGAAGAGGTCGGGTTGGATGGGCGGGTCAATAAACACCGGACTTTCGTCCAGGAGGCCGCTGTTCGTACCCCGTGTGAAACCAGAAGTTGTCAAGTCACGTCCGTATTTAAACCTGCAGTAGTCAGTATATTTTTGGCATCATTGGGCAACAATTCCATAATAACCTTTCAGCATATTGTAATTCAAGTGTTCTGAGAGAAAACTAGACTTCTGCTCCTCCTCATGGCTCTGTTTTCAGGCTTAAGAACATCTAGCCCGTGACGGGAGACTTTGACCAATCACAGGTCATTTCATTGAGAGAGCGTTCCTATTGGCTGTGCTCCGGTCATGTTCCTTCACCAGATTTCACAATGGCATCAGCGTCACAAACTTTCTCATTTTACAGCTAAACCGTGCACTACAAGATGATTCTGAGAACATCTGAGGAGAGAAATAGGCATTAACGTAACAGAATATTGATTCATATTTGATCAGCGCTGCCTAGTTTGACCGTTTGGTCGGAGTTCACGAATGATTGACAGCCGACTCTCATAGACGGCAGCTGGACAGCAGACCTCAGATCAGCTCTTACTGCTTGTTTTCCTCCGGTATGTGAAATCTTGCAGATGCCGTTAAGAGCAGCGGAGGACACAGAGGAACATGATTTTTTTCAGGCTACCAGTTTCATGTTCTACTGTCACCATATAGCGACCGTTTCAGCTTTAAGTTGTGCCACTTCCGGAGTTATTTTAACCCAAACCACGATCTTTTCCTAAACCTAAACAAGTAGTTTTGTTGTCTTAACCTAACCAAGTTGTCTCCAGTGAAGACGGAAGTTTATTTTGAAAAGACTATGCATGTAATGAGCGGAAAGTGACAGATGCGTCACATGTTGCTGGACATTCGTGGGAAAACACAAGGAAAATGAGGGATACTTTTTCGTAAGCTGTACGAACCGTTGTATAGCTGAATACGTTGAATCCATGCATGGCTGTGAAAAGTGCATGGCCCTAGTAGCAGTCGCAAAAGATATTTTACCTGTCGGGTTTTCATTTTCTTGAGAGTTTATTAAAGATGTGTGTTTCTCAGTTATTTGCCGAGTCGTGCACTGCAAGTGTGTCTTGATATGTCTCTGCTTGACAATAATATCGTCTTCATTGCATTCCCTGTTGACACAGCAGCCATGCACCCCTCCATCACACTCCAGCTCTTGTCTCTTAGTGTAAAGTCGGGAGAGGAAAACCAACACACGGTCCTAACTCTGCCAATCCACTCCCCTCCTCTCGTTTCGGCGTCGCTAGGCAGCCCTCTTTTTTTCTCCCCGTCACCCTCTTTCTCTTCCTCCTTTCGTGCATCTGAAAGGGGTCAATGCCTCTGCATGATGGAACCACGGGGCTAAAAGTCTTTGGGCCAGACACTGGAGGAGTCCACTACTAATTGCTCTCAGCGAATCCCCGACCATTGTCCTCCACTGGGTTTCAATTTGAATTTGAATGGAGGTAGCTAGCTGGTGCTGAGAGTGTAAGGTACACAAATGACTGTCACTGGGAATGGATAGCAGCGCTACAGGGATTGTGAACTTGTCCCCTAAATAAGCACTGTTGGCTTTTTGGCTCTGCATAAGTTACGGTGTGTTTGCACTAGCATAAGCGCCATATTGATGTACGCTTGGCTGAAGTAGTATTGGGATTGAATGGGAGATGTTTTGGGGTGGACATTTTGTCAAGAGGATTTCTTTTTGGCTTCGATGGAGAGGTGCTAACTTGTTCCCTGCCCTTTTGCAGAATCACATCACATCATTAGACACCGGCATAAAGAGGGAAAAAATAATTAGCAGCCCGAAGCTGTTCCACTTGATATTCATACTTTTTATTCTTATTTGCCTTTCTCTTCATCTGTGACTGCGAGGACGCTGTGAGACAAGTTCAAGTTGCCCCTCAAGTGCAAAAGCTAAGTCAATACGTCCAAAAGAAAGATGGAAAGACAGTGAGACGGACCGGCAAGGTCTGCCCCGACAGACAGACAGACAGCTGAACAAATTGCTAGACCTCCCCCTCCCTGCAGTTCACTTGTTCCTTCTCTATAGAGGCGAGGGTCTTGGTCCGTGTCCCCCTCTTCTCCTGCCCCACTAGTGGTTAATTGAGCCCCTGCCAGGCCTCGCCCCTTTATTGCCTCCATTTGTCAAAGCCTGCAGGCCTGAATGGTGCCAGAGACCTTATACAAATGAAGAGCCTCCTCGCCTCTCCATCTCTCTCCATCCCTCCATCCCTTTATCGCTCTCTCCATCCCCGAGAGCAAACAGGTCTGACCCGGGGCAGTTCAGGGCAAACAGTGGCTCGACAAAGGCAGTGGCTCGGTCGCGGGGGGTGCGGGCAGGTGGCTGATGTTCTCCCTGACACCTCCAAGGTCAGTGGCGCTAAATGTCACTGTGAGCTTACCTTGTGCCACCCTCCATCTCCTGCCCTCCCAGACTGGAACACACATGCACGCTCAAAGAGCGTCGTGGTTTTGTTGTGGATCGGTTCAGACCTCGTAGACCTCAAAGCGGGAGACAGGTGTACAGTGGGAGGTATTGTACGGCGCCAGAGTCTGTCCAGTGTGAGGCTGTCATCAGCACATGTGCTGCTGCCATCCCGTGGTCCGCATACTGCAGATAAGAGCAGCCATTCAGCCAAGAAGCCATTCACTATAGTCATCTTTGTTTGCCCAGGCCAGAGACAGACCTGTAACGTACAGAGAAAGACACGGGAGGAGGGGGCAGGAGCTCTTACAGGCAGAACAAAATACGAGGAAGAATGACAGAATGAAGGAAACAGAGAAAGAAAGAGAGTCGGTGCGGTGCCATATGGAATCGAAGAGCACAGGAGACCGTTTGTCTGGGCTACGTGTGTCGGCTGCCACACGCACCATATCAGATTAACGCAGAATTAGAATTAGAATTGAAGTCGGCCCAGACTTTCATAAAGCCGTGCTGCGGCTGGCTAGTTCTTCCTTGTCATAGACACAATTACTGTCTAAAGGGGCCAATTTACTGATCTTTGACCTGAATCCTTCTGTTCTGGTGTCAGGATGACGTGTACAATTTAGGCATACAGTATCAACACGTTTTATGCTTTAACTTACCTTCGCTTAGCTTACACCTTTTAAGCTTTGGTAAAACTCCACAGCCTGCAATGTAAAAGGTGTCATCTAATGGAGAGAAACTCATCTTGTTTAGAGCTGCAACTATGAAATTAATCGCCAACTATATTCATTACCTATTAATTGGTTTGAGTAAATAGTTTTACAACAAAAAGTAAGAATTCTCTGATTCCAGCTTCTTAAATGTGAAGATTTTCTGGTTTCTTTACTGCTCTATGACAGTAAACTGAATATATTTGTGGACAAAACAAGACATTTGAGGACGTCTTCTTGGGTTTTGGGAAACACTGATCGACATTTTTCACCATTTTCTGACATTTTATAGACCAAAGAACTAATCGATTAATCGAGAAAATAATCAACAGATTAATCGACAATGACAATAATCAATAATCAATAATTGACATACTGGAGAAAAAGGATAAATGTACTGGTGGAATTATATATTCAAGGTTATTCAACAACACCAAAGTGTCTACCTTTGTGCCTTCATGTAAGGTTAGTCCAAACACTGATATAAGTGTTATCTATCTATCTATCTATCTATCTATCTATCTATCTATCTATCTATCTATCTATCTATCTATCTATCTATCTATCTATCTATCTATCGGTTTAGGCTTTTGCTGATAGTGCTGCAATGAGCGGCTCACACATGGCTCACCAGCTTGTCAGCGGGTGGTATGATGCAGAAATACTTTGCCGGTAACCATCAGGTGCAGGTGTGACTGGTAATATTTGCACCTCAGGGCAACTGAAACTGAATCTGAGTCACCACGGTGCAGTTTCGTTCCATCCACATCAGTGCAGAGGGAGTGCCATTGTTTCTGATAATGAGGGGGTCTAAACTTTCTTCAGCTGTAATGATATTAAGTGCTTTGTTGGTCATTGAATGCTCTCTGTTTGAGTTTAGTTTTGATCGTTTTGGTATTGTATTATTAGAAGAAAAAGAACAATTTTTGCACATTTGCCAGTAGCACAAAGACTTTCTCCTAAACACACTTTTTATCACACTAAAATATTGTCGAAGGTTGTTACTTTTCTTTCATTCTTTGGCAAAAGATGATGAACATGCCCGACTTGGCATTTCGTTAATGGTGACATAGGTGTCGTAAATACTGTGAATGGAGAGAAGTAATGCACCGGGTCTTGCTGCTACAATGGTGTTGAAACAGGAAAAAGCTGCTTAGACATTAAAGCGAGTGTCATCTGGTTTTAAGCTTACCACGTTCTACTTTTAAGTTCATCCTCTCATGCATCATCCATTGATGTTTGTTTTCCTAGATGGCATGAGACATTGCGTCATATGCGCCTGTTTTTTCCACGGGTTGACCCCACCCTCAGTTCTTTTGAAGTTCAAGTTCATCACCGGGATCCTGAAGAGTTCATGTCCAAGTGCACAAAACATCATGATGTTCTCGCGGTCGTAAAACGCTCAGGGGATTTGAAGCTTGAGACATATTTACTATCCGGGTGTGGACGTACTGTATTTGACGGGGTTACAGCAGAAGACACATAAAAAGTATTTTAAAAATGTATCTTTAACTAAGAAGTTAATACTTTTTAAAATGTCTTGCACAGTAATTAGAAATGTAAATGAATGTATGGACACATTTAAAAGTATTAATATTAGTACAAAATTAAAAAAACATGGCATTTGATGACCAAAAATCTGTTTGTTTGTGCAACATTTTTTCTGCTTTTTTACAGTTTCTTAATGTTGTGAAGTTACGCATTCATTCACAAACCTGCAAACACAACATAAACAATATACAATACATCCATATATAGATATATCAGGTTGTGTGCGGCGCCCATGTGTTGTTGTATATATTTGTATTCATGCACCGCCGGGGTGCCGTGCCCCGGTGCAGAGGTCTTTGTTGTGAGCGCGGAGCCGTGAGTCAGGCCTGTGGGAACAAGCCCAGCTTCTCTCCTCCCTCTCTCCTCCCTCTCTCTCTCTCTCTCTCTCTCTCTCTCCCCCACACTCATCCCATCCTGTGCACCTCTACTTCACCCCCGGTGATGGGGAGGCGGTGTGTAGTGAACACCGCCGTGGAAAAACTCACACGCACATGTGTAAGGGTCATCAGACCCTGAGAAAAAGAATGTGCACGTGATTGTATGTATATGTGTTTGCATGCGTGTGCAACTTTTTCCCTATTGACTCATGGTGTTATTCTGGCTGCTGTTGTCTATTAGCGACCCTGCCTAACATGAAGTAGAAAAAAAACACAAAGAAATTCATAAGCTGCCCACATTTTCCATCTTCTATTCACTAAATTGTAGATCCTCTCTGAACCTCTTCTTTGTATGTGTGTAAGCTTGTTTTGTTACTGATGAGTAGTTACATTTACAGCTTATAGCAGGCCTATTCACTTTTATGAATTTGTGCGCAAATGAGAAAACAGTGAAGTGCAAAGGGGTTGGACATTTATATCTCCTATCTGATCTGCAAAGATAGGAATTTTAATTCCTGCAGCTGGATTCTCACGATGTCAGGAGATCACGCTAGAATCACAGTATAAAATATCACAAAAATCCATCTTCATCAGGCTTCAAGTAATGCGTTTGTGTCCGGCCTCGTCAGACCACGGACCAATCAGCGTCATGTGAGGAGCTACTAGGAGCTACTAGGAGCTACGGGCCTGGTATAAGTGTGTGAGACGACACAGAGAGGCGACGTGTTCCTTCTAAACAACAATGGTGATCATCAGCATCTACGCTACCCTCTTCAGGAGGGTAACGTAGATGCTGCAATAGCATCAGTTATATCAGAACTGGATTTTGTATTTCCTTCATTGAAATAATAGCAAAGAACAACACTGAAGGCGATGCTTTTGGCCTTCAGTTAGTTTCGCTTTCATTAGTTTGATTGACAAAATTGTGTTTGGCAGGCCTAATATTTTAATATCTCAGACCGAGTACAAGTACTTACATTTGGGTACTCTCCGATACCGAGTACCGATACGAGTACTTCTCTGTGCCAAAAAACCCTCGTTAACAGCCAGTTGGAGGGTGTGAGCGACACACGGCAGGCTGGGGAGTCCCGCATACGAGGTGGTGCGCCGCGACCGGCTCTAGTTTGGCTTTGAAAGGCTCAGGGCGAAGGTGGCTCGTGGCCGCAGCTTTACAGCGCTCCCCTTTACAGCGCTCCCCTTTACACTCTCTCCTCCGGCAGGGACGGCCCCCTGCTCCCGGTGCGACTGTCGATCGTACTGAGGATAATCCGCCCCGACCGCGTGGTGACGTCAGATCGGGGCTCGGCCCACGCAAAAAGGCACCAGGGGTCTGCGGCGATGTCGGCAACCCACACAACCCGTCTTGAAACACGGACCAAGGAGTCTAATGCACCACTGAGTCACCACTGTCATTTTCCATTGTTTCGTTTTTACATTTTCTAATCGATAGACCAGCATCAAACTCAAGGTGACGTGATCCATTGATCAAATCGTCCGTGAGTCAGAAGGGGGTCTAAACTATCGTAGTAGTACCCTGGCTCCCATGAAGTCTTGCCAGTGTCGTATTTTTCTCCCAGTCTCAATCTGGCAGTGCCCAGTGATCCCCGTCCAGTGGGTGCCATCTGGCTGGCTGTGCCCCAATCAAAGAGCTCATTCGGGGGGTTAACTTAGCAGCAGCGGAGCGATGGGGGGAGGGTGTGAGGGGCAGAGCCAGGCAGCCAGACCAGACCCAGGCCAGGGGGCTTTGAAGCCCCTCACCCTAGCCCACAGACAGGGGGTCTGGGCCAACCAGCCAGAGCCAGAGAGAGAGAGAGAGAGAGAATGAGAGAAGGGCCTTTATCAGCAAGCTCGAGTACAATTGTGGTGTGCAGTGTGGGAGTTGGGGGAGTTAACTCTTTGTATAGATGAATGGATGAATAGGAGAGGAGGGCTGAAACACTAGCATCTCCCCCTCCTCACTAACCCCCCCCTCACATGCTGGATCTCTGTATGTTTTAGGTCGGCCATCTCGGGGCCCCAGGGCCCCTCTCCATGGACAGACCGACAGATACCATCAATTACCAAGGCCAGCCCCTGGCCACCATATGGCCGGTGGCTGTATAGGAAAGGAGGCTGTTCACTTCACAGCACCAGCCCTGCATATGCTGCAAGCCAACTAGCAGAGGAGCCGTGTGTCTTTGTACATGTGTGTGTGTGTGTGTGTGTGTTATGTACTGCGCTGGCATAGGTTTGGCTAGTGTTACAGGGTGGCCTACATGTCAAGGGGTCAGGATTGTGTTACAGGATTGAGTTATACCTGTGTGTTTGTGTGCTGTTGTACGTCTATCTTTGTGAGGACCAAATTGAGACCTTAAAAGTGAGGACATGTTAGGAAAATTTGGACATTTTGGTGCGTCACTGCTTCAAAGGGTGTCATGGTTAAGATTATAATTAGATTCTTGCACGTTTAGGGTAGAGTACACTGAAATTGGAGGACAAAATCCGGTCCTTGTTATGTCTGAAAGTGCAGGCAAAGCTAATATGACACTATGGCCCCGGCCAGACCTGTCATTAACATGCCTCTGGGTTCACCGGAACAAAAACACCAACACATCATCGTCAAGCTATGAAGCTGTATAACTATATATTAAGCTATTTTGTTGAGTTGCCACTTGATGCAGTGTATATATATATATGCCCAGGGCTTTTATTTTGAAAGGTCAGAACGGAATGAGTGAAGCTGTTCTGCACACACAGACACACACATGTCAGTTGAGTAGGCAGTCCTTAATGTGGCCCAGGACACATTCACATACACACTGCTAAAAGATGTGGCCGTATGTTGTGATCGGATCTCAAGTGGACAGTTCTAAGTACAGGTGCGAACGCACTGAAGACGCACTGAAGACACATTGAGATTTGATGGGCCACATATGACCACATTCTTTTAGCAGTGTGTGAACATTAAAGACCGCCTACTCATCTGATGTCCTGCTGTGATCCACGGGTCTCTCTATGCTCCTCATGTGAATAGACGGGCAGACGCGAGCACTGGTCCGCCTCGCAGAATGGAAACGGCTTCTGTGCTGTACTGTATCCTGTCGGTACAACTGTATTTCATTAAAATATATCGTGTTTACAGGCTCCATGATCTACAGACTATCAGACTAGGCACGCAACGTGCTTTATAATCATACTGTCAGAGATGTGTTGGTGTTTTTGTTCCGGTGCTTTGACACCTGCCCGCCAGCTTGTTCGCTTGCCAGCTCTCATCCCCGGCTCTCTGAAGCTCTGTACCCCGCTGTTGCCTGGCAAAGGTGGCGATGCCGGCAGCACGTACAATAACCTTTTATTTAGATGTTAATAAAATGTACCCGCATTCACGAATATGTAGGATATTACTGCTGACATTCATGTAGTATTATGTCACAACGTCTGCTGTATCAGCCGTGTGTTTACTACGTGTTTATTTGCATATAGAGTGGGGAAGTGAGATCGGATCACAAGTGGTCACTCGAGACGCAGGTGGAGTCACATTGTAATGCCAGGTGTGAAGAGACGTACTTAGAGCTGTCCACTTGTGATCCGATCACTCAGAATGCACGCTACTGCCAGGTCTGAACAGGGCCTTAGACAGTCTAAGTTAAGGGCTCACCATTGTCCCTGCACCAAACCGTGAGCCATCTTCTTTGCGGTTATGAGCACATTTTCCACAGCAATTACATAATTTGTGCGAGTCGTGCTCTTGTCCTTGTGTACTCAAACACACAGGAATGCCACGTTTAAAGTTGACGAATGCAGGAAGAGGTGCACCTGATGTCTGTTAAAGCTTTCACACAGGCTGTATGTCACCATCGTGCAGCGCATGTGTTGTTTTTATGAGCCAATCATCAACAAGGAGCAAAGCGTGGCCTAGAACCGTGATGTTTCGACTTTTGAGAGGCACGAAACCTCTAGGTTAGGTTGTCCTTCGCAATTACATAATTGGTGCAATTGCACGGATTGCAGGTGCGCACATGAGATTGCACTGACCTGCACAAGAACCATGCCGTGGGCCTGAGCCAAAACATCTTCCAAAATTACAGTATTCTAGTACAAATTCCCTCTTTTGTGTTTCCCAGGGACAGTGTTACCTCGCTGAACCCAGGGGTAGTCACATGTAGGTCTGCTGGGCTGCACACACACGCACCACTGCAGAGACAAAGATGTATCTAACTCAGACTGATGAATCCTCGTTAGATTTGACTGAACTTAAGGATTGCATTAATGCATTTTTGCACAGCACTGTGGATATTGTCCCGTATTTCTCACAGCGTAGTCATGTTAGGACCAGTAAAGACAGGAATAATGATTACAGCAACCAGTTACATTTTAAATGCACATATGGGGATGCAAGTATCCTTTAAGATGGTCAGGGTGAGAGGTCGGGAATGCATGTCAGTGTCGTAACAGAAGTCCAAGTCTGTGTGTTTTGCGTAACTGTGATTCATGTCTCAGCTGCCAAAGCCATTATCTTCACCTGACAGCCAGTCAATACACATGATCGGACACCTGTGAACCAGACGCTTGGAATTAGGACTTGTTTTTGCGAAATAAAAAGCACATACTGTAAAGAAGTCAAGCTGTCTGTTCTGCTCCGTGCTCCAACTTCTTGAAAAGGACAAATGCATTGTAATTTAATTAGATGTGTCTGTTTGAAATCAAACTGCAAGTGGAAAAGAAATCCTATATCTTGTCGGTCCGCCTCCACTCACTACATGCCCATTAACAAAAAACACATTGCCTTATGTGGGTGAGAGAGGGAGGGAGGTTAAGCGAGAGAGATGTTTCTGTTTGATATATAATGTGAGAAAGAGCCAACAGCAAAACAAGGAAACATCTGGGTGATTAATCTTTTGGAAGGGAGGAAAACAGGGAGGCAAATAGTACCAGCCAGAATAGGCACACACACATACTTACACACACTCGAATGTGCACACACACACATGCACACACAAACAGCTGGGAGCCAGAGACAGCGATCCATGTGAGTCACGATCCTCATTAATATTATATCAAAGCCTCTTTGATTAAAGCTCTGGTTGCATTAGTTAGACGAAAAAATGAAAGGAAACTATAAGCAGTTTGTACTCAAGTCTTTTTTTTAATAGTAGCTTTTAGTCTTTAAGTCCCAAGAAAGTGTTGTTTTTCATTTTTTAAACCTCTAACCAAGGCGCTTTTACTGGGAACATATGCTCTTCTCATTCATTCAGTAACACACATTCACACTTAAGAAGCTGCCCAGTACGACCACAGCCATTTTGCCACTGTGCTTTACTCCGCTGGAGTAGCTGCGGGCAAAGCACCTTGCCTAAAGGAGGGAAAGTGTTACTCATTCACTTTCCCCCCTCCACCCAAATTATGCCTTTGCTGGGATTTTAACCACAGACCTACTTATCACAAGCCAGCCTCTGTAACCTCTAGGCTACCGTCGTGTTACGAAACACAGCACACAAGGTCAGGATAGCTTTTTGGTGGGATGGCGTGACTCTAGAAAACCAGCTCTTATATGTGACAAGTATGTGTTTTCATTATTAATCCATTTAGTTACAGTGCATGCTTTAGGTGTTTAAAGTGCACAGTATGAGCTTAACTTAAAGCGTAACACTACGTTTTTACTAAGGCTGGGACGATACGCCCATCTCCCTGATTCGATACTATCACGATACTTGGGTGCTGATTCTACAAGTATTTCAATTCGATATTATGATTTATTGCGATTTTTGTTTTTAACATGGGAAAAAGTTTAATCATACACTTCTAGGGACTTTTAATTTGAAAAATATTGAAATGAATACATTAAAATGTTTGATTTTCTGCATGTATGTAGTCAGAGATGTCCTGAAGTCAAATATATCAGGATCATTGTCAGGAATTATTTATACATTTCTTCTAGCATCCCAAAAAATCAAAGAATAAAAACATTTCCCTCACAAATTAGTGGTATTTTCTTTTTAATTTATAAGGGACATGTAATGTTTTATACTTTATATATATTCTTATTTCTATATATGTATTTTGTATATATAGTTCCCTTTGTTAACACCTTATTTTGAAAACCGGACGTAGTCACACATGTATACTTCCGCAGACTTCTCCAAGTCTGTCGCTAGCGCTCCCGTCAGCTCCGTTCTCTTTATCCATCCATGGTCAGCTCCATCGGGGCCGTTTGAATGCATTTAACATAAATGTCAGTATATGGGTGCTCTTCAGTTGTAGCGTCGGACCATTTGACCACGGAGATGAGAGCGACGGCCGGCTCGACCGCACGTTACCGTGATACAATAACGTTTCCTGTCCATGACAGAGTTAGCATGCAGCTTTAGCCGTGATGTCTAGCTCTGCTTTTCCTGTCAATGTGTGAAACTCAAAGTGTTTCCATCCTTTATTGGATGTGTAGAGTTTACCACGCTGGATTTAACATGTGAGGGTGCAGGTCGTATCCATGCGGACCCTCCGCCGTTTTGTATGTCCTCACTGCGGCCGGCTGCGGTTTGTTTTGGTTGACCGATACTGAACGGATATGACGCCATGTTACTCAGACTACAACAATAAAAGCAGCAACTTCCTTCTACCTCCACATCGACTCAAATGAAGCAAATATATAGATTCTGGTATTAAAAAATAAAAATTCGTAAAAAAAATAAAAACATGGCGATACATACTGTAGGTGAATTGATTTTTTATTCCACCCTTAGTTTTTACTCAAAACGTGAATCTAGAATGAATTCCATTTGTTCAGCATATGCTAACATTAATGAGCCAATGTGCTAAAACTTTATTGCATTTCTTTACAGCATTATGGTGCATACAGTTTATTGCAACACATAGGCAGCTGCAGTTGTGCTTCTTCATTCCCTCAGGCCCCCCCTGGCTATGAATCCTCCCGGCAGGACAGGGCACTGCTGTTTACTTTAGCCGAAGCTGACTCACGGTAACAGTAACAGGCTGCAGCATAACAACCCAAGTGGGGATGAGTTGAAACTAGCACATTTTTTTTGCTGCCTCACAACCTGATGAGATGGACAGATAGACAGGGAACATCTGTTAAAGCTGAGCATACGTGCACTCAAGAGCACACTCGTACACGCAGCAGGGCCCCAACAAGGGGTCTGATCCTATCGTAGTCACTGCAGGTGTCCTGTGATAGGCACACACACACACACACACACACACGCTGACAACACATGATCAGACCACACATACAGTATACACCGTTGGTGTTAAAGCTCAAAATCGCCCATCTCACGCACAGTTGGTGCTGTGATACTGTGACAGCCCATATTGGCTCCATCTGTTCAGAATTCATTGTACAACAGCTTGACATGTAAATCCCCGCCATTGTATCGTCATTCAGCAGCAGTTAGTAGCTTCTAAAAAGATCATGGGATTGTTAAATGTCAGTGCACTAATTGTTGTTATTTGCATACATTTGTGTACCTCTTAAATGGTAATCACAATAGAGCAATATGATGCAAATCTTGTTCAACAGTTGCCATTCAGGGCGCTTTCACAAGCCAACGATTGGTCAGCTTTAATCAAATTCTGGTGCAGTTCGTTTTGGCAGTTGTGAACGCAGTAATCGTACTCTGGTGCAGACCAAAACAACTTGGAAACGGTCGGAGACGACCTCTCTCAAGCTGTCAAGCTGGCATTTGTTGAGATGGACACAGGTAAACGGCAGGTTAACACAAGTGGGAGAGGACTGACCTGGACTTCTGCATTAGTCCGATGTTTGTTTGACGTCTGGGCCGAAGAGAACATATGGAATATGATAAATAAAGTCCATAAATAGTGACGAGAAGAAGGAATTCGTGCCCACAGTAAATCAGTGCAGAGTCAAAATGAAAAATACTTTGATAGCAATATATCAAAGTCCGCAATTCCCTGCATAGAAGTGGCAGCTCTCGAGATGAAAAAGATAAATTTGCTTCTTCGTACACGCCCCTCAGCTAATTATTATTATTTTTTGGTCGCTTTAATTTGTGCACTGTGAAACCAAACCAGACTAAATAGAGTATCAATGTCACTCTGATTCAGAATAACCAAACGGACTATGGCTTGTGAAAGCGCCCTCCATTCCATTCTAATGCACACTTTACCTTTAATTTTTATTTTCTGAACTGCCTGTCTACAGTTAGTTGAAGTACTCTTGCATGCCTGTCTTTTAATGGACAGGAGAGGAGATGAGCTGAAACACACCCATGCACACCGTCACAGACACAGAAGTGCACTGACCTCTGAAGTGATGCACATACTGTAGTATATCAGGCTGTTGTGTTTGCCCCAGGGCCTCTGCCAGGGCTTGTGTGTGTTGTCCGTCAGTGTTGAAGGGTCCTGGTTGTTTGGAGCTGGAGGCCATTAAGGAGCTGCCTCCGGGTTATATAAGACCCGCCTCAGCCTGATGGTCCGGAGGCTCCCTTTCCACTGGCACCACCTTCAGCAGGCTGTCGGGGTGGATGGCTGGGTCAAAAAACACCTGACCTTCACCCAGGAGGCCGGTGTTCGTACTTCATGTGAAACCAGAAGTCAACATAGATTTATTTGTCACGTAACTTCTGTACTTAAGTTACGCTACCTCCATAGTTATTTTAACCCAAACCATCATCTTTTAAAGCATGTAAACGTGTTCTCATAAAAAATCCCAAATACAAGTATGAACCTGAAAATGAGCATGTCCCCTTTAAATGATATTCCTTTCTTTTACTTAATCCCACATGTGTGATTCCCTTATTTGGACGCAACATTGCACATCTTTACCATATGCAGAAAAACAGTTTTAAATCTTCTACCATTGATTGACAGTAAGATCAGTTTTCCTTCGTAACACACACACACACACACACACACACACTCATTGCTCTGTTAGTGGTGGCGGATGGCCAGTGTGAAGTCCCGGCCGCGGCCCCATTGTGCTGGGGTTTTCCACTCAGACACACTGGCATTGGAGGGCCCCGTCAGCCTCATGTGAACCCTCCTACAAAACCAGAATGCACACACACAGACATGCGTTGACGCACAAAAACACATGCACTACACAATGTACTACAGAGGTTTACACAAAATATAATTAGAAAAAAGCACCTAACAAAACACATGCACAGAGGCAGGAAGTGCAGCCCAGTGGCTCTTGGCTGCCAGTTCAAAGCTCTCCTGTTCGTCATGAGACCAGATCCTTTATGAATGTCCTTTCTCCAATTCACTGGATTTAGAGTGACAGACAGGCTGCCCAGTCCAGTGGAAGGGGCATCTGTAGTCCAGTGTGTGTGTGTGTGTGTGTGTGAAGCTTAATCCAGGATGTGCCTCCTCCCCAAGGAGTAGTGCTCAAAAAGGAAGGAGCATGGTAATAGTTTTCTCAGGTCTTGCATCTAAATATTATATAATAATAATGAGTCCTAAAACCTGGAAATGAGTTAGCATTTTAGCACTTCCGGTCCTCTCGTCTCAAAGTCAATGGGTTTTTAGTTTAGTTAGATGCCTGAAATAAGGTCTGTGGTTAACACAAGCTGTAGGGATTTTAACATTTTGTTCGACGATATAAAATACATCGGTAAATATCCCACTCGTGAATTTTGAAGCTTTTAAATGTCTTCAAAAAGGTGGATGCTATTAAAGGTACCGTTTGTAACTTCTTACACTTACACTCTTATAAATCGTCCCATGCTCACTTGCGTGTGGCTACGCTGTTCCAACACAAACTACACGGAAGCACTTCTTCCTGCTTCAGCCCCCCGACCGCGGCCAGAAGACACGGGAGACCGTAGCTTTGGTCTCCAGGGCCAGAGTCGATGCGACTTTCGTTAACTTAACGGCCACAGGTGTTGCTGTTAACAAGCAATTTCTGATTCTTACATAGAGTCCCTTTAAGTGGCTAAATGAGACTACTAAACGTCATCACTCCGACTCGTCCACCTTTACAGCCTTGTTGTGTATAATTGCGCTCATGTGACTGTAGTTTGTTTATAGCCTAACATTAGCTTTTTACTTCTGGCGATTGCATTCACACTTCAAAAATTACAAAAGTGATGTTCTTTCGTGAAGATTATCTTACTGAACAAAACGTGTAAGTATCATAAACTTTTGTTTACCACAGTGCTTATTTTCTGCAATTATCCAAAATCCAATTGGAAAATCCCGTTGGCTATTTGTGGAGGGAACCAGGGCGATGCTAACTTCCTGGTTGTCCCTAAAAAAATTTAATCGAATTGTATTGAATTGGATTGTCTGCACTGTTCTGAGAATTCATGGCAAGTAACCAGCACATAGATATTCAGTGCTGGTTATCTTGTGGTGTGCAGGAATTCAGGATTTAATTCTTACTGCCAGTTAAATATTTTGGATTTATAATTGGAATCAGCACAAATCTGAGTTTATTATTATGTCCACAATTGTTATTATCTACAGATTCTATTGCAATTGTTGTTTGTATAAACTTGGCCTGGCATAAGCTGCAGCATAACATTCACCTTCATTATTCTCATTATGATCATCATTATCGTGGTCGGTAGCATCTCCGCTGTCAGTGCTGCCATCAGTGTTTCCATTGTCATTGCAGACAATCCCTAACCAGTCCCAACCAGAGCTGATAGCTGCTTCAGTTAGTAGCTACAATAACTCTCCCACAGCCAGTGAGGTGGAAGCGGTGGATGTGGACCTGAAATCCCCACTTCCCCCTCCTCCATTCCCATCCCGCTTTCTGTCCCATTCCTGTTGTGGGGACAGAAAGGAATCCATCCGGTCACACGCTGTACAAAAACCACGCAGTTAGGTGGAGGGGATCGCTGCTGGCTGCGACCGTGCCTGATTGTTATCACTGGATAATCCCCCTCTGCGGAGAGGCAATGACACACCGACCCTGTTATTGTGTGACACTGCAGATGAGCTTTATACAGTATAGCTACACATAACATGCTAGATATTGTGTTTTTTTCAAGTGGGAAAGATGTCACTGCGATTGGCAGTGCAGGAGCATCAAATCAACCTTAATTAATATGACATGTTTTAATGCAAAATTGTGATCCAAAGTGCATGTATTACAATAAAAAGGGGCATGGATAGTGAACAACTAACAGGCCAGTATCACAGGAACAGATGGATCTGTACCTTACACTAGAAGACAGAAATATAAGCAGGTGCTAATCTGTCAAGTGGCGGATCTAAAAGTCTGTTTAAAGACAAACAGGGCATGAAATGAAAGGAAGAAATTTGTTTCATTTTGGATAATCTGCAATTTATATAAGGCTTATTTTGGTTTGAGAGCATTCCAGGCTGGTAGCGATGAAGCCATGCAAGCAGTAAGACTTTCATAGTCTGCCCATGACAGAAAAAAAGACTGTTTGTACTTTTGTCTGTCTTGATACCTCATTCTTCTTGTCTTAAGAAATCTAAGAAACCTAAGGCCATCTGATATTCTAATATAATAATATTTATAACATGATAAACACAATTTGGTTCAGGATGTTCTCGTACACCGTTTGTAGCTATGCCTACACAACATTTTGAAGCTGCAGGAGGATGCAAAGAACTTCATCACTTTGGAGAACTTGGATCAGCGCATTAACGTTTTGTAATTTCCACAAAATAAATTAGTATGTAATCCACGTAATGGTGAACCAGGAAGTATAAAGAGTGACAAACACTGCGTAGGGAGGAGGTCGGGGGGGATGGGTGGGTCAAAAAACGCCCAGGATGCAGCTGTTTGTACCCCGTGTGAAACCAGAAGTCCAGATTTATTTGTCACGTAACTTCGTTACTTAAGTTTCGCCACTTCCGAAGTTATTTTAGGCCAAACCACAATCTTTTCCTAAACCTAACTAAGTAGTTTTGTTGCCTAAACCTAACCAAGTCAATCTTTTCTTAAGCCTAAGTAAGTAGTTTTGTTGCCTAATCCTAACCAAATTGTTTTCTGTGAAGACCGAAGTTTATTTTGAAAAGACTGTATGCATGTAACGAGTGGAAATTGACACGTGTTGCTGGACATTTGTAGGAAAACGCACAACAAAATGAGGAGTAACCTCATATGTATGAGGATACATTGTTTTGCTTTAGAAGTGACTGCTTTGCGATGTTACAAAAATAAAAATATAATCTTGTTATGACCACTTTTAAAAGCATCAATGATGGTGCATGAATGTTAAACAGAGGTTCATTTTTGTTTATTTATGTTATGCATATTTGTGTGCACAGTTGCATGGGTGATTGCATGTGTGCATGAGTGTGAATGCATGTTAGATAGTTACAAAGAAAAAAGACATGAGGCGTCGCTGTCATGTTGCAATTAAGATGTGAAAAATAGTCTCAGCAGGAGACGTGACAGTGAGAGAGGTTAGTGCGCCGCGGGCCCCATAGCGACAGACGGAGAGAGACGGATCCATATCATTGTCCATATCAACTGAGGCTCCCCTGGGTTTGTTGCTTTAAACAAATCCCTGCTCTTCCTATCTCAGTCACAACACTCCCTCTGCGGCCCCGTGTGTGTGTGTGTGTGTGTGTGTGTGTGTGTGCGTGTGTGTGCGTGCGTGTGTGTGTGTGTGTGTGTGTGTGTGTGTGTGTGTGTGTGTGTGTGTGTGTGTGTGCGTGTGTGTGCGTGTGTGTGTGTGTGCGTGAAATCAATTTCTAGCGACAGAGAAAGACAAAGTGGGAGAGATGCACTTATGACTGGGGGTCTGTGTTTGTTTTAGAGCCGTTCAGAGTTCAGTTGGATGACAGCGCTGTTTGTATCCATTGCGTTTGTTTTAATCAGAACTTTATTGATGTAAAATCTTCCTAAATTATTTAATCTCATGTTTTTCATGACCCTTTCAGTGCTTGTCATCTCATTGTCAAGCATTTATGAGGCATATATTTCTCTAAATGCTCATCTCCTATAACAGCGCCTCTAAATCTACTAACCAAAGGGTGCTTATAATGTCTCGGCTAATTAGCATCAAACTAAACTAGCATGAACGCTTCAGTTCCAATGCAAATTCCCTTTCCTGGGTCTTGCCCTGGGAGATTGTACTACGTGGCCCGAGTGAGCGAACCAAAGTGGAGCCACATATGTCTTGCATTTGGACATTAAAGCCGACTATTATGAGATTAAATCAGGGACTTGTGATATTCGGTTCAGATCTCAGCTCCCACCAGCCTCAGTCACGCAGAGGGAACGTTCAAACTGATATTATGTTCACTTTCTGCCAAAGCTTCACAATCAACCGCAATGAAAAGGAAGTGAATAAAGGTGTTTTGTCTTGAATTGTAGATCAGATAGATGTGGGCCGTGGGGAAGATTCAGTTGATACTGTAAAAGCTTTTTTAAACTGCAGGTTAAAAGGGTCGTAGGCCTAAACATAGAGCCTTTCCCCTGACATGCACTTATGCTTTTTTTTTTCTCAGAGAAGTTTGAAAGTTTGAGAAGTTTGCAGGTCTTTCAGCAGCTGCAAGTTTTTTTTTTATTTTTCTCTCCCTCTCTCGTGGGGTTGTTACAATTGACAGAGCGGCAAGGACTTGACTGGCAGGCAAATTAAACCATTTAATTGTATTTTGCGCCGTCATGTGTGATGAATTATCATAAAAAGAAGCCCTGAGCAGCGTGGTGATATCGGATATTAGCGTTGTTCTTTTGCACCCACTTCCTCCACTGATGAGCCTGGGCCCTGTAAAAAGACTTTTTTATTATGTGGCGAATACTGTTACATGCAAAATAAAAATCACAAGAGATGGGACGGAAACCGGCAACATGTTAGTGCACTTAAAGCTAGGGTTCTCATTACATATCGGCAGCAATCAATTAATCAAATGTTCTCGGAGGAGCGGCTTGTCACTAAAATGAGAATAGCTGGTCCACCTTAAAGGTCAGTCCATCTTGAGTGAGCTTGGTCCAAAGTTGGCGCTAACTTCGGGGCCAACCCCTACACTTTAATCAGCAGGTGGCAAGCAAGACAAGAGAACTTGGCTCGGGTCTTGAGGAGTTGTAGAATTTATTCACAGACAAATAAACTGTAGACACACTGCACTGCTACGTTCACAGCTACAACGTTACTGCTAACGCTCGTTCCCTCTCTCTCCCTCGACCGTTAACGTTACGGGCCGCCCGGCTTGTAGTACACCGTCTGGCCCGTCAGAAGCCTGTCTTGTGTCGTCACCCCAAAGAACACATGAACTTTCTAGTAAACAAACACAACGTGCGCCAATGTCTTTACTGAAATGTGATCTCCTCCATGTTGCCGGTGTTGTCAGACACTAGTGGCTCTGTTAGTCCGTTTGTAAACACACAATATTACGTAATTTTCGTCGTGATAGTGCTTATTACTAATGCAATACAAGCTGCATTTAGCACCGTGACGCCGTCGGTACAGGTTGTTGATGTCGGCTACTTTTTAATTTGCCAGTATGTGTCATAATGATAAATGCAGGTTTAGCCGTTTGGCATGTAATCAAACCGATAAACGGACCGGACCGGCAAAACCAGAAAAAATCAACCCAACTCTCTTGTCTATCTACCTAACTGCCTGCCTGTGCCCATTCATGCACTCAATGCGCATCAACAGAGTTCATAATGCTAATTTTGGGGGAGTGGCTTTGGGGGGAGGCCTGAAGGGACAGAATGTCTGTGTTGCAGACTTGGTGACTTGCTCGCTAGATTTAGGGACTTATGGAGCAAGTCCTGCTAGCTACTGTCATTGGAAAAGAGTTGGCAACACTTGGCTCGGTTTTCGGTTGGATCATCTTGCTAGTTTCTCAAGATTACCAACCCTGGCTTTAAGAGAGAGCGAGAAGAAATCTGAGCAAGTGTGCTTATGTATTATTAATGTGTGTGTGTGTGTGTCTCATGTCTTATCCATGCACACATCTCAAGTTGCCTTCCTTCCTTTACCAAACCTCCTGGTGCTATTTTCATTTAGTGGATATAGTGTGTGTGTGTGTGTGTGTGTGTGTGTGTGCGCGTGTGTGTTTGGCAGAGTGGGAGCTCCTCTGTCCTGTCTTGTGGGCCTGTTAGGTGATGAATGACCTTCAGGCCCACTAGTGACAACTCGGCTCCTAATGACCAACTGGCTGACTGACTGATCTTAATGGAGGACCTGCAGAGCTCTGGGAAGGCATGGCACACACACACACACACACACACACACACACAGGAGGTTTCATTCTGACATGTGTTCTTGCATTAAACAGGAGACACACGCAGAAACACACACTATTATGGTACACATTACGCATACTGAACGGTTGGGAACATATATTTTTCTCTTCTCTCCCTGGTGAAAGAAACACATGACAGAAGTTGTTCCTACAGTATTTATCACTGACACACGGTACGATTGTATCAGATTACTGAGGCCAAGGCCAGCCCTGATGTTTGGGAGGCTACAAGCCTTTTTTTTTCCCCTTAAGCCCATATTTTCCTTTCCAGCTTCTGAGTCCTATTAGGCCCTTCCAAAGGAGCGGGAGTCTTGGGTGGGGGGAAGGAAGAGGGAGAGAAGGAGCTAGATGGATAGAGGGAGAAGGAAAAGGAAGAGAGAGAGAAATAAACTGAGAGTGAGAGAAACAGTCCCGTTACTGCCTTCAGTCAGCCAACTGGGCTCGGTCCAGTTGCTAGGGGTTCTGGAAAAAAAAGAGGCCGTCATCTGCAAACCATCATTCAGTGTCCACACTTGGACCTGCTTTCAGCACCTGTCACTCGTCCCGTCACTGTGACAAACTCAAATAAACATCCAAAATTAATCAGACCATTACCACTGAACCCAACAACCATCTTCCTCCTGCTGCTTTCCCTTTAACGTTCCTAAAAAAAGAATCATCCCCAACAGAGCAGCTGTGGGATTTTCTTTTTTTTCTCTGCCGTTCCTTCATTTATGTTTAATTGTTACGAGGCACATGTGTGTTCATACGCAAAGCTGTCAAAAGTTTGGGCGCGGTTTACAAGCCGTTTAGTCACGGTGCAGTGAGGGAGGGCAGCACGGTTGGTCCCTTCATTGCTGGGTTTCTCCCATGGTCTTATTATTACACTGAGATGCACTGCAGTACATCAGCCTGTCTGTCTGTGGGCGCACACATGCTACGACATTCACTTGGAATTAATTAAACTAGTCCCACTGCAAGAGGGCTGCTTGTAATAAGAATAGGATGAGGCCAACACATTGCAGGGTGTGAATGTGAGCTGATACTCAACACACTGTGATGGATCTCATGCAGTAGGCGAGCATGAGTTGCGGCCATAATGAAAGCTTCCAAAACAAATGGAACATATTTAAAAGTCACAGTGATAAAGTACCACACTTCATCATGATGTTTAACTCTATTCAGTTGAATTCATGAAGTTGTCCTCAGGTCTTTAGTGTGCCAGATAGACACAAAAAGAGAGTGTACTTTGGAACAAGAGTGTGTGATTTTTGGTTATAATATCGAATGTCATTAATAAGTTTTCTCGTATTGTGAGCTGCCAGGCTCTAGGGATGGCAAAGACTGAAATCTCTCAGCAAGTATTGGATGGATTGCCATGAAATTTGGTACAGATTTGTTTTTCAAAATAAAAGTTTGAACCAATTTGAACGAACAAGGAATTTGTTCGAATGTATTGGAACGCAACCCGTATAGCGTAATGCATCACCCCTCCCAGGGATGTCCATATATCAGAGGTCAGAGACGGTGTCTTATCCATCAGTATAGTATTTTCAGCTGCACTATGTGCCTTGAGATTGTGCAAATTTTGAATTCAAAAAGGTCATTAGTTGGAACAATAATTCTAAGTTTAAAAAAAAGCATATGAATCCTAATGACTCTTAAAGTTTTTTTTAGTGACTGGTGATCCCCTGACTTCTCATCAATACTTTGCTTTATGACTAAATACCTGCAATTGAATGATATTCCCATCAGCCGCAACTGTACTTTGTGTTTAGTGCTAAATGCTAGCATGATAACACACTAAATAAAGATGGTGAACGTGGTAAACAACATCAACATGTTAGCATTTAGGTCCACTGTGCCCAAGTACAGCCTTACAGAGCCGCTAGCTCGGCAGTGTGTAAAATAATTTGCGATAGCCTTTACCTACAGGTATGCTCATTCATTCTGGTGGCCTTAGAAGAATTAAGTCGACCGTTGTATGGCCTGAACTACAACCAGAGACAGCCTGGAAAGCAGAGACTATATTGAAAGAGACACAAATTTAGATTTGGCTTTCAGCGCGAGCTTCTCTAAGCCAGCTCTCCTGACACGAGGGAGCTGCATGGGAAGGTGAGAGTAATGGCATTTTCTTCTACCGTGAAAAGAGGACATTTTTTAACACCTTCAACCTTATTTTGACTGACTTAGTTCTCACTGGACTCCTCCCGGGTCTGACAAGATTGGATCTGTCTCATCCTTGACTGATAGCAAGAAATTCTCCCATAAGAAGGGAAGAGAAAAAAAAGGAAATGAGCAGCTTCAATAGCCATTCCACCTCCATTGAGTTAGAACAGTCCTCCGTGGGGACGAATGCCAGCCCCCAAAACTACCGTCCAGAATAGAGAAAACTCTGAGGTCAAGATTTCTGCTGGCAGGAGGAGCAGGGAGGCTGCGCAGCGCTGCTGTGTGTTTACTGAATGCAGGCTACACATGTAATTTCTGCGCCGATTTGTTGTTTTTAGTCATTGAAAACCAAAACAGAGTCACTTTTCTCTGGTCTATTATAGGCTGCAGCACGCCTCTAGCTGATCGTTGTCATCTTCTTTATGTCCCCAGAAAGATCTCCTTTTTGTTTCAATGTAGAATTGTAATTTTATTTTTGATGGAAAAAGTATGGTGTACAGCCTAAATGCATTTAAAGCATTGTGTGCAGAGTGTGTGCTGTCTTTGTGCAGCCGTGTGGTCGTCTCTACTATTGTATTCTATTGTGAAGTTTTTCCATGCGGTGCGTTTCCATGGTTTTACTGCGTTGCAGGTGTGTTTATGGTGCAGCAGGTGCTGCTGGCTGCCATGCTGCGCGGCGAGGGAGGGAGGGTGTCATGGCCAATATACGAGGGAAAGAACCTCTCACACATGGCACTGGTATTGTAGGCCTCTGGAAAATCCATTTAAACACTCCCACAGCCCCGACACACGCTCACAGCGAGCACCAAGACGTGCACATAAGTCACATAAATACACACACGAGGAGAAGACACATGTGGATACGAGGACAGAGTGTTTTTCACATGCACACACAGAGACTGCACCTCAAATACCGGCTTGTTTAATACACCAAAGAAGTCACTCTTCTTGGAAAAAACATATACGGTGGTGAGGATAATTCAAAGCATTCGACTTTAGGGAAGGATGAAAAACGTCTTGGCGTTTTGTCCAAGTGACTGTAAGCGTGCATGAAAAGTTGTATGTTATAACTACAAACTTATACATATATTTATGTAACTCCTGTTGATATAGTAATTTTCATCTGTCGTTGCATCAGACAGGATGCGGAGCTCTTTCTGCCTTCTTTTTCCTCTTTATTTTTTTTTCCCTCTGTCTCTTTCACTCAGTGTCAAGGTCACTGCCGTTAGAGTTTCCTGTCCTCTCTGTAGGGGGCACTCTCCCTCTTCTTCCCTCCCTCTCTTTCTCTGTCTTGTTTCTGTCAATCCATAACTCCTTGCTCTCTTCGTTTTTTTTAAATTTCTCACTCTATTCTGCATCTCTCTCCATGCGCTTAAGTTTTCTCTTCCTTTTTTCCCATCTCTCTCTCTCTCTCTCTCTCTCTCTCTCTCTCTCTCTCTCTCTGTGTCATTCTCTTAACACATTTCCCCACTGGTCACTGTACACAGTGTCAGACTGCACTGTGTAAACAGTGGAGGTGTTTGTGTCTGCATGGCCAGAGGCCTTTCTTTCTCACTGGCTACAGCTATAGGTTGCATTAGCAGACAGCGGGATGTATGAGCATGTCTCAGTGACATAAAGGTCACGGGGTGGGGGGGTGGGAGAGGGTTGCCTGAAAATGGTAACAGTGAAGTTATGTACGCGACACAAACACACACACACACACACTTTCTTCACTTCTACTTTCTTGAAGCGGTATTATTGTTGACCCGACTGTTGGCTGTTGTGTCTCCCACTCAAATAACCCCCCCCCCCCCCCCCCTCCTCGTTATTACAGAGCAACAAATATTTACGTCTACAGAAACATTCTCATGGCCTCCCTGATCGGTTATGTCATCGGCAGTCATGCTGTGCCAGCACGGGTTCCTTTAGTCACGAACAATTACCCCCCAAAGAAAGTACTGAGGAGTACTAGTGATATTAACTATGTTAATTTCTTTAGATTCCAGTTAAATCTATTTCCTATTTAGGGCCCGAGCACCGACAACGTCGGGCCAGCGAAGGCCCTATTGAAACTGTAGGAATTATTCTTTTTCATGCAAATGAATTGCCTTTTTGAGGGCCTTAACATGCTAAAAAAACGTTGTTTACACTTTTCAGATGTGGTGAAAAATTTGATATTTTAATGGTCTCCAGCTTGGGTGTTTCAAAATGGCTCGCTAGCGCCCCCTAGAAAATTGGTAAAAAATTGAGCCCCTCGCTACGGTTTCACCTACATGTATGAAATTTGGCAGACAGATGTATCATGTGGAGACGCACAAAAAAGCCTCTGGGAGGTATGCCCAAAACTCAACAGGAAGTCAGCCATTTTGAATTTAATTTGCGATTTTCTGCCATTTTTTTTGCGTTTTATAGGCTTTGTACTTTAACGAACTCCTCCTACAGATTTAATCAGATCAACTTAAAATTTGGTCAGGACCATCTTAAGACCTTCAGGATGAAAAGTTATCAAAATGGTGAGTTTTCACTGAATGACCTGACCGTGGCGGCCAGTTTGAGCCATTTACCATGAAACTGGAAGTTGTGGCCTGACGTCATTTTCATGTCATATATGTATATGTCATGTTCATATAGATTCATAGCCCCACCCCAAGACGTTAGCCACGCCCCCTTTCATAACTCATGAACCGTTTGTCGTAGAGTCTTGTGGCAGGTGTCATTGCTCTCATCAGAATTCCGGTTTTATTGTGCCTGGCTGCGTTGATTGGCGTCCTGCCAGTACCCCCGTCACGCGGGAAGGTGCAAGGCCCCTTCATCGCTGCTTGCATCTTTAATCAATAATCTTTTTTGTTTTGATCCACATACATACTTGTTCTAGTGAGAAAAAAATATTATTAAAATGAAATAAATTGGTATGTTGTAATAAAAGAAAGCGTCATTATATCAGAATATTGTTATGACACAGTAAAAAAGACCTCCTGCAACCTGAGCATTTCCCCTCACCAATAGCCCTGCTTGTGATAGACACTAAAAAAATGTTATTTAACCACTTCTTGGTTTGGTAAATCAGAAGCTAGAAGCATATGCCTTACCTATTATATTGTTTTCGATGAGTATATTTAAAGATGGAAAGCTGTCTTGTTTGTTTTCTGAATGAAATAATGTTTGAATTATAACACAGGAGGCAGAGCAAACAGAAAAAAAAGAATCATTGTCCAGTAACAACCAATCAGACTCCTCTACTGACTCCTTTGTGCCCATGACGCTCGTTGGTAATTACTATATTTACGTCCTGGTGGATGGAGCCAGGCTGGCGATCACCTGGGTAGCTACACAGGTATTCCTGTCGTACTGTGTAATTTTCATTTTATACCAGGGGCAAGCTAAATATTTGCATTCCACCGCAGGACAAGCCTCCGCCCTCCCCGCCCCCGCAAAATGGGAACTCTCCCACCATATAAAACTCCCAGTGGCTCTTCTCTCAGGCCTCTGAGGTGTTTGTGACCACCAACCTGCCATTACACCATCGGGTGATATCATGGTTAGGGTTTTATGTGAGAAACAAAATGGCTAAGCGGTGTATTTGCACATTATACCGTACGTGTGTTCCCATCGAGTGTCAGGTGGACAACTCCACACAGAGGAGGGGAAGAGAGTCACTTCCTCCTCGGACTTTGATGTCGAGACTCATTTCCTGTCGTCACAGTACTAGAAAGACCAGGGAAGTGGAAGGAAAAAAAACATGTTCTTTAGAACGGGCTGCCTTTGTTTTGGCTAGAGGCCTTTCTCATTGCATGCAGAATAGTGATTGCGCCAACAGGGATTGTGTGAGCTTCAAAACTCAAGTTGGAGAGACTTCCCCATTTCAGTAATGTTTTTCCAAGGTTAATTTTATGGATGACTACTGTGACATGGGAACATATTGCGTTTCAGACCAAATGAGTGCTCAATCCACTCAATCTCCTTTCAGTGTCATTTGTTAGACAAACAGCTTTGGAGCAATGAAGACCAACTTGTACATTTATAACCCCTTCTGTAAAAAACATATTGAGGCAGAGAATCTTTAACTGGCCCCCGGGGAACAAACGGGAACATTCTGTTATTGTTTTCAGAGAGGAAATAATCCGTTAACAGTAGGATGCGCTCCGCTGGCTGCCTTATTTATTTATTTTCAGAAGCAATTAGGGTCCGTTAATTAAGCCCATGAAGCACAGGCTGGGGTTGTGCTCCAGGCGTAGCCGTGGCACTCAACCTGGCACGTTTCTAGGAAATGAAATGGTGAAGTTTAATCATTCATTGGAAATGGAAAAGGCGAGTCAGTAGGGGAGACCTGGTCTTAATTTGTGAGGGAAATACGTTTGAGTTGTGCCTCGACATGAAGGAGGGCTGCTTTGGTAACATCATTCATGCATTCTAAATCGAAATGTGAAATGAAAACATTAAGGCGTATAGGGTAGATTTGGTTACCGTTTCCTGAGAGCCTTCATCAAGTCGAGCATACCGTATATGATCGATGACACCACCGTGCTAATAGAGAAAAGGAACCCCTTTATTTGGGCATTAGGTAGAACTGCTTGTTTATGGCAAAAATCATAATCAAGAGTGTTTTGGTAGATCATTAAGCGGCGAGGTCCGTGCGTAAAGTGGTGCTGTAAAGCGCCACCTTCACCCCGGGCCTTTCCAAGCTGACCTGGAGCCGGTCACTGCGCACCACCACAGAGGGAATACGTAGAGTTTGAGCGAGAGTTATGGTGCTTTCAAATGAAACTCGTGTTTACAACATGGGAAGTCGTGTACACAATACACTTGGTGTTCAAGTGGTTAAGTCGTGAGAACGCCGCTGCCAAGCAACGGCAATATTAACGTTACTGTTTAGCAGGCTAGCAAGCGGGTAATATAATAGAAAAGACCCTCGTTACAGCCAGCTGGAGGGTGTGAGCGACTCACGGCAGGCTGGGGAGTACCGCAAAGGCTCGGGGCGAAGGTGCTTCTCGTGGCCATGGCCAAGGTGTCACCGGGGCGGACTGTCCTTAGTGCGCCCCAACCGCGTCGTGCCCCCAGGGTGGGGCTCGGCCCACGTAAAAGGCGCCAGGGGCTTGCAGCGATGTCTGCAACCCACCCGACCCGTCTTCCACACGGACCAAGTAGTCTAATGCACGCGCGAGTCAGAGGGTGCAAGCAAAACCCTGTGGCGTAATGAAAGTGAGGGCCGGTCCGCACACCGGCTGAGGTGGGATCCCGGCCTGTCTCGCCTCCCCTGCCAGGGAGGTGGAGCGTGAGCGCGTGCGATAGGACCCGAGAGATGCTGACGAGAGGTTAACATCACGCTGCCGTAAAGTGGTATTGGTGCTGTTGTTGCACAGCCCTAGAGCATTAGGTGTCTCATACGTAAATTAAAAATAAGGCTATGGGACTTTTCTGGTGCACCAAGATCTGTTTAGAAGTCTACATAACACTTTCACCAGTCACGTGTGATGACTGACGGAGCTTGATGTCCAGCGGACCAGGTGACAGATGTTTGTGCCTGTGTCTGATGGCCGACTCGCCTCTAATGAACTGTCGGCGCTGCGGTTGTGACAGCCCTCAGCAAAACAAGACCAGAAGAGCCGCCGCACCACTCCGAAATGTCAGTGTGTGCCATATGTGCACGTGTCAGTGTGTTGTTGAATACACAGTACGTCTACACTGCTTTGTTTCTGCTGTATTGCTAACATATGTGTGCACGTATTAATAATCTGCTGTACATATGGAAGCATGTTTGAGTGTGCACCCTTATGTGTTAAAGGAGGTATTTGTGTGTGCGTGTGTGTGCGTTGTCTAGGGATCAGCACACCTGTAGGTGGGTGTTCATTACAGCAGGCCTGAGTGATGGCTTGGCCTATGGGAGGCCCTTGTTCATTGTCATCTCCCTTCACTTAATTAGCCCTCACTCACAGGTCAGAGGAGACCACTGAAGGCCCCCTTGTGTGTTTGCGTGCACACACACACATGTTTAGGATTGAGCTTTTGTACTTGATATAGTGCCAGGGGATACACACACACACACACACACACACACACACACACACACACACACACACACACTGTATCTACACCTCTTAACCTTATCAGCAAACCACCTGTGCATAATTTGAAGACAGATTAGACTGGCACAGGCCGGCCCTTGTTTCGTTGATACGTTGAAATTACACCTCAGTGGTTGTTCAGAAACAGCAGCGTCTCTCTGTTTCCATCTCTATCGGGGACTTTCACTCCAGGAGATTAGAAGTTGACCCATTACTGGAAATGCTGTAAGCAGGCCTCATTGTTGGGAAATAACACTGAGCTCCACTGCAAAAAAACAAAAAAGAAGCAAAGGCTGAATATGTATACTGCTCATGAAGAGAAATGTATTTTTCATCACTGACAATTGTTACTTGAAACTTTACGTTGTGTAGTCTGCTTTTGTATTAGTTGTTGTCATTGCACTGATGTAGAGGTATAATACAAGTATAATCAATCCTGATTTAGACTAAAACAGAGAGGGGAAAAAAAAGTCTTGGTTGGATATTTCTTGTAGTGTGGATACCCGTGCAGGCCGCTCTCTCTGTGGCGTGTGTGCTGGAGTTAAGCTGCTTATTAAATGACATCGCTATACCCCACCTTGGGCCCGGACCCACTTGGCCTCCAGCGAAGGAGAGAGAGAAAAAAAGCGTGAACGTGAAATATGAGTAGTGGAGGAGAAAAGAGGGAAGAGAAGGTGCACAGTATTTTTTTTTTTTTTTCAGAGGGAGAGGATGTCAAGAATAAAAAAACTGAGTGTATGAAACTGAGAGAGTGGTCGAGGGTGTGTACTGTGTATTTTCAGTATGAGTGTTAGTGTATGTGTATGTGTATTCTCAAAGAGAATCATAATCACACTCATTCAAGTTGTGGTCAAATATGACTGTTAAAAAATCTTCTCAGAAATGATGTTGTAATATGACTGCAATTCAGAACTTACTGCTAAACTGCTGTATGATTGCAACAGTATTTAACACAAACGTGCTGAGGTGAGATTCACTGAATTCATAATCAATCTTATTCATATGGAGCTATAAATAATCTTTTTAAAGGTGCTAAATGCAAGTTTGGGATATCTGTTGCCTCCACGCGGCTCTCAACATGGCGACGGCTGAGAAACAAACACAACTTTCAAACGGGGAGACCGTTATTTTGTCACGTCAGTCGTTAGTCACATGACTCGTTAGTATCATACGTCCTGTGAGTTGCTAGTCAAGTGAGGTTAACATCAACCACGACCTGTTTCCTAACCCTAACTAAGTGGTCGTGTTGCCTAAACCTATTTTCCTGTGTAAGCGGAAGTTTATTTTGAAAGGACACTATGCATGTAACGAGCGTATATTGACACGTCCAAAAGTAACGTTAGAGGAGGGGTGCCCCGAGCGTCGGTCTCCGATGCCAAGGGGCACTGACCAAGTGGCGGCACTTGACGAGTTGGGAGTGAGAATGTGTTGTAGCTAGCCAGTGGAGCACACACACATTCACTAACATGCACTAAAAGGCACGTGTGGCCAGCCCGGCAATGTCAACAAAGCACAGAGAAGCTTGTATTACAACACAGAGGGAGAGAGACTTCATTTTCTGCTCAGGTAGACATTACTGCTCTATATCTTTACATTGCAAATAGTTGTTTGCTGCTTTATTAATGCTCTGGATATCGTATAGAGAACCTTTAAATATGTCTTCACAGCAATATCTTAAGAAGATTTCAATGTATATAGATTGCGTATTTCACTCTACATGGTCTTCCCCATGTTCTGTAAAAGTAAATAGATTTTCTCATGCAGACCTCGTTGGTACCAGCAGCAGCAGCAGAGAAGCAGAGATTTCAGAGGGAGTAGTCGGTACTCCCAGCTAATAACATTTCATTTAGTGGAGTCAGTAGTATTTCTGCTCTTTGCTCCCTAACTTACACCCATCCACTCCCTCCGACGCCGCTCACATGGGTTCTGGCATCACTCCGGGGCCTGGGGGTGGTAGAAGCCGGGGAGGAGGAGGAAGAGGAGGAGGTGGTGGGTGTGCGGGGCGGGCGGGCGGACTCCTCTTCGCTTCCCTCTTTCGGACCTGTCAGGCAAGCGGCCAGGGAGTAATGTGGAAATGTGGCTGGCTGGCGTCGACTTGATTAAGTCTGCGCACGTGTCTCTGCAGAGAGGAGACCCCGGGCTTAATCACCCCTAGCCCTGACACTCTCTTCCTCCTCCTCCTCCTCTGCTGTCTCTCGCTCCTTTTCTCTCCATATCTCTTTCTTTCTCTCTGTCCTCCTTCGCTGCCTCTCCTTCTCGCTCCTCCCACTCCGAGGCTGAACGTTTTTTTTTCCCTCTCTGCCCTTTTTTTTTTTGCTGATTTTCGTTTTTCAGTGTTTTTTCCCCTGCCCTCCTCGCTCCCTGTGTGTAACTGACTTTTCTTTTGTTTGCGAAGCCCTTCTTTCACTCTCTTTATCTTGCACTCTTTCTCCCACTGCCCTTTCTCTCGCTCTTTCCCTTTTCTTGCACCACTCCCCCCCACTCCTTTCTCTCTCTGTTGTTTCTATGTGCGTGAGTTCAAGGCCATCTTTTTGTGAGTATGTGTATCCTTATCTGTGAGAGGAGTGTTGAACACACACATATGAGCCTTGTGTGTGTTGTATGTGCAGCAGTGTGCACCGTGCAGGGGTGGACAAGAACCTCTCCTGACAGCTCCGGGCTACCTCACCTCCTGCATGGAGAGGATTTCACGTATGAAATGTCCTCCCTCCTGGACTGGCTTCATGCCAACTGTAGCACGAAGAACTCCTCCTACACACCCAGTCACATGCTGAGTCCTCCACTGAGCTTTTTCTATTGACATATGAACATGATTAGTTTGTTGTTTGGTGTAGTGGAGTAATGTCGCAGCAGGCTTAGGTTCTAGTTTATGATCAAAATTATCAGAGTAGAGGGGTTTTCAATCTTTAAGGGAATGTATTACATTAGAAGTAGGGCTGTCAGTCGATTAAAATATTTAATTGTGATTAATCACATGATTGTAGTTAATCACATATTTTTTATCTTTTCAAAATGTACCACAAAGAGAGATTTGTCAAGTATTTGATACTCTTATCAACATGGGAGTGGATGAATATGTTCCTTTATGCAAATGTATGTATATATTTATTATTGGAAATCAATTAACAACACAAAACAATGACAGATATTGTCCAGAAACCCTCACAGGTACTGCATTTAGCATAAAACAATATGCTCAAATCATAACATGGCAAACTGCAGCCCAACAGGCAACAACAGCTGTCAGTGTGTCAGTGTGCTGACTTGACTATGACTTGCCCCAAACTGCATGTGATTATCATAAAGTGGGCATGTGTGTAAAGGGGAGACTTGTGGGTACCCATAGAACCCATTTACATTCACATATCTGGAGGTCAGAGGTCAAGGGACCCCTTTGAAAATGGCCATGAGTTTTTCCTCGCCAGAATTTAGCGTAAGTTTGGAGCGTTATTTAACCTCCTTATTACAACTTAGTATGACATGGTTGGCAGTGGATTCATTAGGTTTTCTAGTTTCATATGACGCCAGTATCTTCAGCTTCTAGCTTTAAAACTCAGCCAGTTAGAACCTAAAAATTGCAAGTTAACCCGTTATTATCGCGTTAACTTTGACAGCCCTAATTAGAATATATTTCTACAAACATATGGAATAGAGAAGTCGGAAGAGCTGCAGGTTCTGGGAGTATTTTTCCTCATTGTGCACATCAGTGTTCCTCAAAAATAGCAGCGGAGATGGCTCCTGGATAATGTAACAAGTTATGTTATGTTCGGTATTTATAAATATTTCAACATTTGTTTCTCCTGTCACTTGCCATGCCAGCTGGCTGTAAATGCTGCAGAACCACTGGCCTCGCTGGCCTTTGGTGTGGTAAAGATGCCAGCCAAAGGCACAAACCAGAGCTGTGGCAAATTTAAAATACTTTGTTGAAAACTGACTTCATCCAAAATTGCACTCTTTTTTTTTAAGTGTGTCCTGGCCAAAGGGACAAATAACAGACTTAAAACAAACCGCAAATTACATCAAACAATGAATTAGCAGGGTTGTTCAGTAACAGGACATCACCAGGGGACATTTGGTTGCAGCCAGGTATTAATACACATTCATCATAAAAACATAATCACATAATGCAACAATCCAGACGGATACACACAGTGGAGCAAACAGTACAAAAGTGAGATCACTCCAAATGAAGCAAAATACAGCTGAATGTCAAATGCATAAAGTGCTTAGGTGCCGAAATCATGTGCAAATTCAGGCTACTAATTACTAATTAAAAACTAATTGCTGACATAATTTGTCCGCATAACCGAAGGTTGCAGCTCCTGATAGTTTTAGTAGTCGGTAGAGAACATAAATAAGGAGGAAGTTCGTGCTATAGGGCCTTTATGAAGAAAAATGTACCAGTGTTTAATTCTACGGTTATATAACTTCAGCTCGCCATGGTGGTGCACACAACAGAACTTTAAACTCAAATATCTGATGTTTTTTTGTTTTTTTTATGCCTCCATCCCGGCAACAAATTTAGTTTTTTGGGTTATCCGTACGTATGTCCATGAATTATGATATTGATGAATTTTTTGAGAAACCAACTACAGTAATCTCTGAGTAGCCACTAGTAGTATCTTCATTTTCCTTTATTATTTTATTTTATTTTATTTATTTATTTATTTATTTATTTATTTATTTATTTATTTATTTATTTATTTATTTATTTAATTATTTATTTATTTATTTATTATTATAATTTTTTATTTTTATTTTTTATTTTGTTATATATATATATACATATATATATATATATTTTTTTTTTCTCTTCTACTTCTTCTTCTTATTATTATTATTTCATGACTTATTTGCGGATACTCTACCTGTATTTCCTACAATTTGAATTTTATGTATCCATGATTGAGAATCAGTTATGTCTTTTGTGGCTGTCTGTGTGAATGTTGATATCAGGTATGATTGATGTCACAGGTGAGTGTTGTTCAGAAAAACAAAAAATTAACTTTCCCTGTATAGTGACTGTTCTATTGATTATTGACAATTAATGAAAAAGACCTTTGCTAGATATTGTGAACGCGATATCTCAGGAACGCCTGGAGGGAATTTTGAACTGAACTTAATGAACTGATTATTCAGATTAACAGTTTTATTGTGCAGGGAAAATCTAATATAAGAGTTTGGTGGTCAAAGGTAATTCATATTCTAATTACGACAATTTCACGTAAATGTCTAACAGGATAAAATGATGAAGAGATGACATTTTGGACAGACATGGATGTAAACTGCAAGTGGTGGGCGGAGGCGTACAACCGCAAGGTAGTGATTCTAGTTTTATCAAAAGGCCTCTTTCTCCTGGAGCGTTGTAATAATCTTTCTATCAAAAAACTTTTTAGTGTGTCATCTTTTGTGCTGATTATTCAAACTGTAGGTTTTGGTGGCCATCCAGGCCTTGAAAGTACCTCAGCTGCCATTCACCCAACATTTATCTGTGCAGAAAATAAACTGGACTTGTTTAATTTCAGAGCCCTGGCTACCCGACATAAACCGTATAAACTGCAGACACTTACTGTGCTGCAGTAATGACAATGGCAGCGTGCAGCTTTTTAATTATTCCAATTTTCTCAACGATCTCTATCTTTGAAGCGGTGACCCGGTTTATCGTTCTGCGTCAACAAATGAAAAGCTCGAAATGATTACATCTCTAAAGTTATTCTTATCCAAAGTATATTTATTTTTGACTTGTTTGAGTTTGGAAAGTTGTAGGTCAGTGGCGAGCTGTGAGTGACAGTTTGTTTTCGGGAGTAGAGGGAGGGCACACAAGGCGGTCCTAACTAAGCCGAGATGGCACGGCGCAGCGGGCTTTCCAAAAGCAACATGCCCAGTCATCATTTTACTCACACGCTCAGAGATAGACAAGGCTCTGTGCATTCTGCCCTAGAGGGGCTTTGCCATGCTTATACACACACACTTCGGTGTCAGCACACACACACACATGCAAGACGCCCACGTTCAGAAATATACACACAGGCGCACACACAGATCTTGATGCCCACACCTTTAGCGGTGACTCAGCAGGGCTAGTGTGGTGTGGCAGCAGATTCAGGGCCGTTGCTCCATCCATCACGTCGTTAGCCCAGTGTGCTAAATGATTCTATTAGCGCGTCACGCTGGCCCCCTCAAAGCTCCCACTGTTCCCACCTCCACAATGTGGTTCCAGCGATCCAACCCATGCGTTGATAATTTGCCCTGAAAAATTGGCCAGGCACAAGCATCCAATTATGGCTTTGCACCCCCGTTCCCAGCGCCTCGTTTTCAGATAACCGCTCTCATAACCGAGCTCTTTGAAAACAAGAAGAATCCCGCTCTTCTTCATCTTCATTCTTCATTGTATTATTCGCTCTCTCTTTATTTTTTTTTCTTCTCATCCCTCAAGTTTGATGTAAACATCACTGACACTCAGTGTTGTATCACGCCAACGTTCGGTGAAGCATGACAGATATCGACTGATCTGAAGTTAGTTTACTATTATGACAAATGAATGCTTCTGTCATTTAATGCTCCGGGCGCTGAGCCAGCACGTCTGTTTTCCCTGTCTGTCAGTGCGGAGTAGTGTTGGAAGTCATTTTTCATCATATTCATCACCCTGACTTGCAGACGGCGTTGTGTGATTAGGTCAGTGTTGTTATATCATGGTACATCAGTTACAACAAATCGTGCATGTCCTTGCATGATTCTGTATCTGTCTGTCTCGTGTGTTCACATTTGGCCCTCAGCTAAGACTCAATTAACTATCCCAGAGTTTATACCATTTCTTAAATCTGCAGGATCGTTTGACATATTATATTACTTTAAGTCATTATTCCAATACATCATATACCTTCAGTGTTTTGTTTGGAATTGGAGTTTAGTTTTATCGTCTGGCCTTTATAAACTGGACCTTCAGTTCACTGTGTTCTGTTTCGAAGGTTTGGCAGCCGCTCAACATTGTCCCAAATGTTCTGGCTATTGTTGGTTCTCCCTCCCAAATTAGATTTCATGTCTTTTGGAGCGCAAGATCAGCAGATCTGGCCGCTCACGGTTGTAGAACTTGGAAAAAATAACACAAATATCACTCAAAAAAAGATTCAAACATTCAAACTCGAGCAATGTCAAATGTGGTGTTGTTGAAAAATAACGTGATGTGTTTTTAACTTCACGTCCTGAGTGGTGACACAGCCCATTACCCGTTCACGTCATATTCACACAACACTGAATAAATGAAACATTTTGACTCAAAGTGCTGAAAGGACAAGGGCAGGTTTTTACTGTAAGATCACATGTTGAATATCAATAGAGCCCCAGGGCCTCAACCAGTATTCAAATGTTGTTGAAACAGCTGTCCCATAGCATTTAAATAACACTCAAAACAGCGCTGATGCACAAAAAAAAAAAAGCTTAAGAGCAGCGATACAGGCCCATAATTCACCCCGACACACTCCCCTCTCACATCTCATCTCACCAGAGAACATTAGGAGGGTCAATTTGACCAATCATAGACCCTGCTGCACCCCCGGAGCCCCCTGATCATCTTTCACCTCCTCCTGGGCCTGTGAACTCTCCGTGTACAGTCATCTGATCCCACTATAGCAGCAAGCAAGAAGCAGTTCCTGACCCGGACTGCTTACACGCTCAGAGAGGTGGGATCGCAGCCCGTAGTCAGCCTTTTAAAGTCTAACAGTGCTCCTCGTTTTGTTCACTTGTTCTCTACGAGCATAAACAAGAACCGATACGGACTGTCATTTGTTCCAGTCACACGACACCAACCTGTTCTCAGCTTATACCACCAGAATTTAAAAACATTAACCTTTGACTGTTTGACCGGATTACGTTGATGTAACTATTCAGAGAAGAAAAGGAACTCTTTTTTTTTTTAGACGTGATAAAACTCCTACAATCCCTTTAGGAATTGGGAGCCTCTATAACATGCAAATAGTGAAAGAGTACACTAACAAATGCCCACAAATTAGAATTTACAACATAACCTTTGCTTTCAACAGCAGAAAAATGCAATAGCACAGCGCATGGAGCTATGAAAAAGATATAGATTATAACAAAAAAAGCAGCTGAGGTGGCTTTAGATTGCCGATTGAGACAAAGAAAGAGCAAATTGAAACATCTGGACATGTGAGAATATACTAGTAATATGACATATGGGCTAAGGTGTAAATGTACCAGTGTAAGAAGTGTTGGCTCAGTGGTTAATGATGTCACTTTAGAATAACAAAAGATGCAGGTCTGAGTCTGAGCCTCCTTGTCTGAATCATATTCACCCACAGTATATACAGAAGTTCCCACTCACAGTCCAAAGGGAGGCACGTCAGGTGGTAGTGGATTGTCTTTTCAGACATGTGTAAGTTAAGTCTGAAGCCATTCCAGACAAGTCCATGTCAAATCTTAAATCCTGTCAAAGCAAGTCTCAAGTCAAGTCTCAAGTCTTCATAAGCAAATTGCAAGTCAATTGGAAGTCTTTAAGCTCTCTGAATGGTGACCGTTAAATCACGTGGTATCTCAACCTTTTCACAGCTGTGTTAAAAGTTCTCAATACAATATTGAGAGCATTAATATAGCAGTAAGCAACTATTTGCTATGTAAAGATATAGAGGAGTAATGTCTACCTGAGCAGAGAATGAAGTCGCTCTCCTTCTCTATGTGTGTTGTAATCAGAGCTTCTCTGTGCTTTGTTTACGTATTTGAGCGTGCCCCACTGGCTAGCTCACGGCTGCTGCTCTACACTACTCTCATAGGGCCGTTAACGCTAATAACGCCGTCCCGACCGACGGCGTTGTCGCGTAGCGCCCACCCTCTGGTCCCCCCCCAGGTTAACACTGTTAGCTCTGTCAGCACTGTTGCTGTTGTTTGCACTATTCATGCTTTTAAAACCAATAGCTGCTGGCCGCCAGCTCAACCGTCACCAGTTTACACCGAGTCAGCTTTAAGAAAAGAAAAAGTAGAAAAGGCACAAGGTAATTACAGTTCAAAGTGAGCTGGGTGGTGTCTGTCCCTGAGGATGGATGTTGTGGAGGCAATCCTTCTGCTCTGAATATCATATAGAGAACCTTTAATAGTGTCATTTACATACCAGAGACCAGCTCCTCTCAATATATAGGCCTTATAATCAAAGTCCCCTGGTTGACCTGATGTTTCTCTATACTTAACTAAAGGTTTTTAAAAAGATTGAGACTTTAGTGAGGTCTCAAATCCTCATTTCTGGGAGGCGAGTCTGACTTGAGTCCAGGTCTTAGGTCTTAAGTCTGCAGCTCTGGTGATAGAGTCTCTAAACTGCTACCTTCTGGTTGCATGGTTGGATAAGCTGAAGCCCACCATGATCCTGAAAAGAGTCATCAAACCGTGATAAAAACTCATAATTATAACTATTTAATATCTATACTGTATCAGAAATAAATCGCTAGTGGAGAGTTACGGCCACATTCAGCCTCTCTCGGCTTTCCTGTCTCTCTGCCTGGCTGCTTGTGTGTTTAAGCTGCTGGTTTAATCACCGTCCATGCAGGTAGACACCTAGAGACAGAGGCAGTTTACTAATTGTACGGTTGACCAGGAATGGAAGCTATTAAAGCAAAGACATTCAGCCTCTTCTGCTGCCATAAATCCTCCTCTCCTTTACGACTTACTGTTACCACTACCACTCCCTCCATCTCTCTTTCTATCACTCTGATTCTTTCCTTTCTCCCAGTTTTAGCATAATGCAATTTCATTATTGACTAATCAGGTTGATCTGCAGAAACTGAAGAAACTAGAGACGGCGCATCTTTCTTCCGCTTCGTCTCTCTTTCTCTCGTACACAACCAGACACGCAGCGATCGCCACTGGCCATTAGGGAGGCCGAGCAGGAACTCCCATAGCTGAAAGCAGGAACAAAAAGGCTGACCACTGAAGAAAGGCCTAATTAAACAGCAGTCTTTAATGTCAGTCAGCCCCCCCGACTGTAGCCCCAACCACACATGAATGAAAGAATAATGCTCTTTTGAAAAGGAGCACAGTTTTATAATCTAAACCCATTGGCTTATGAAAGGGAAGCCCCTTAGCTAAGAAGGCCCACAGGTCACCCTCCATCTCCTCCTTTCTCCCTCCTTCTCTCCTTTTCTTCTTCTCTTCTTCTTCTCTGTCCTCCTGCTGGGTCCATAGCCAGGGTTAAGCCAGGCTGAACGTGGGCAGCTCTGTGACCGCCACCTCCAGCAGGCCCTCGCTCCCCCCCCCGGGGTCGCGGTGGTGCTAATTGCTCCTGGACGTACACACACAAAAAACACATGTGTGTTGGCATGACCGACCACCGGGCTCATGTGCTTGGATTATCGGAGCGCTATGAAAGAGAAACAGCCAATTGAATCCAAAAACGCTGGTTGGGGGGGGCTCGGGTGCTCAGGGGCCTCGGTGCCGGGGGTTATCCCGGAAAATGATTAGGGGGGTAAAAAAATTCAAGAGTCCAGTGTGCAGCCTCCCCCCTCCACGACCTCACCTTACCTCACCACCACCAACCTCCCAACAACCTCCCAACAACCTCCCCGCCCCACCCAGGCGAGGGGACCCCCCGACTGGCAGCAATAAATAGATTCTTTCTCTAACATGCCTAATCCTGCTAAACAGCAACAAATCCTATTAGGCCATGAATTATAAATCCTCCCTCGACCACCTCACCCCCTCGTCCCCCACCGGAGAAACCCAATCGCCCTCCTTGTCTTCATAACGCGCACGCGCATACCCACACACATACAAACACTAGGCCTCAAGAATGTTGGTCTAAACAGGGAGGAATTGTTGGATGTCCATGCATTGGTATGTATGTATGTGTATATATATATGTGCCTGCTTGCTTCCATTTATACTAGATGCTAGTGCATGTGGATTTGTGTGTGTGTGTGTGGTCCCTTGCAAGGCTTACTGCTCCCCACTCAGTCAGCCAAGCTTTCATACAGATATTCCAACGCGTGTGCAAGCAGGGATTCTCTCATACACACCACAGCCTCCTAAAAACATTCCCAATCAACTTAAGGATGAAAACGTATTTTGTTGCATGTTACATTTGTCTTGAACAAATCCCAACTAGTTTGCAGGCGGCCGCTGCGAGTAGTGACGTGCAGAGCAGGTGAATATTGAGCAACCATTAATGAAAGTTACATGGAATAATAACAGCATAGGTCTAATGACGAGTATAAATCATCTAAACGCAGGCGGGAGGAGCGGCGGATCGGTCAAACAAAGACTGGACTTTCCCCCAAGAGAGTGCTCTCCGTGTCCCGTGTGAAACTAAAAATCTACGTTCACTTAACGTCGTCATTTTAAGCCAAACCATGATGGTTTTTTTTTACTAAACTTAAGTAGTTTTGTTGTGGTTTTTCTTTTGTTTTATTTCAATTTACAAAGTCAATCACTGTTTATAACTACTAGAAAATACGTTTCCCTCCGAACATAACTGAGAATGCAGTTTAATTGTATGGGAATGTAATGTTGGAGGAGACAGGGTTGAATTTAAAATGCTTGTAAAAGTGAAATAGCTGAAAGCAGAAACAAAAAGGCTGCCTACTGAAGAAAGGCCTAATTAAACAGCAGTCTTTAATGTCAGTCAGCCCCCCCGACTGTAGCCACAACCACACATGAATGAAAGAATAATGCTCTTTTGAAAAGGAGCACAGTTTTATAAAAAAAATGTTAAATATCAGTTTGCTGTTATATATTATTTTTTGTTCAAATATTAGGCCTCTCGACTGTAGTTGATATGTAGGACACAGCTTGAACAAGTAGAAAGTGTTAAAGAGCATAAAGACCAAAATATAACCTAAACGTAATTATAAAAAAAGAAGTTAATGTGCAGTAGCTGAAATGTGCTGCTCCGGGGAGAGAACGTGTTGATATTGATGCTTTTCAGGAGAGTCGTTGTATCGATGCTAGAAAATAGGACATTGGCGTATCCCAACTAGTTTCCAGTGATGATGTATGTTAAAATATGCCGGTCGGTGTGCAGGCTTAGAGGGAAAACAACGGGTGCAGATGTTATGACGTGTCATGTGCTTGCCCTTTAAGGCAGGGTAGCTTTCCAACATCGTTGACCCTATCTTTAAGTCAGACAAAGAGTCTATAACCACGCTACCAGCTCTGTGAAGTTGTTCTGCTCATTGTTAAAGCCAAGTTCACACAACACAACTTTAAAAGTCCTTATCACGCTGCACAATGATGTCTTGTAATTAGGAGTCTTGAAGTCATTTTGGTTTTCACACTACACGATTGGCTGAGGATCTGACTGAAAGATCTGTCACCGTGAGGAATTCCCGATGAGGTCTCCAAACATCGTTTTGTCACGAAAACCACACGTAAGAAGTGACACGGGCGTAGTCGATCTTGTTGGCACATGTTCACATAATAGCCTGTTTCCACACGTCTGTACTATTTCCCCTATAGTGTGATGTATAGGTGTAACAACAACTTTGGTCCGTGTTGCAAATGGCACACACGAGCCCTACATCCCCCCAGGTTTACCCCTCAACCCGTGTCTTGCGCTCTCATCGGCTGTAGCGGCGACTGGAAAATCTGGGCTGAAGTTGCGCAGTGTGAACGAGGCATTAGTAAGCCAAACTGTTAGAGATATAACAAATTTGAAGGAGACATTGCCATCGAGCCACACCGCATAGCCAGAAAAAGTGCACCTGAATGGACACAAAACATCCTTAAAACCAGATTTACGTTGAAAAATGCCCTCTGACACACCTTAGGCTAAACATTTAGACTAAACGAAGGTCTGGCACCAAAGAGGTGGGCCATTAACCCCAAATCTATCCAACTCTCTAATTAGGTTCACTTTGAAGAATAGTAACCGCCACATCCTTCTCTCGATGCGACACCTTAGGCTGGAACATTAACCCTCAGAACCTGAATCAGCGGTCACATGACGATGAGGTAGCCATTGTCCCAAACTCTTTATTTTACTGCTCCTAGTTTGTCTCTGGCAGGAACAGCAAGACCGTATCTTAAAAGGATCCACATATCAAATTAATATGTGAAGTATATTGCAGTATAAAAAAAACAACATCTACATAAGAACCCATGGAAACTATATCCTTGAAATACTTATTGTTATATTTTTGTTTATATTTTACAGACTACAATCTTAGTTCCTCGTGGCCTTCAGACACTAGCGAAAATCTTTTTTTCCCACGGCTGTAGTTTTTCATTTTCTCGCCCGTCTAACTGGAAACCTCCTCGTCCAAATCTTTAGTTAATTTGGCAGTTAGAGTCGTGTCAAGAGGAGTTCACCAGTCATTAGTCTACTTGTTAGAAATGCTCTCCTCTCCAATCTTCCCTCCGTGCGGTGGGAAAGAGCGGCGTCTGTCTCTGTTCTCCTCAAATAATGAGAGGTTGCGAGACTTGGCGTCATTAACGTTTAACACGGGCGGGACTCTTTTTCTGAGGTCACCAGGATGTCGACCATCTCTCTCTAGAGAGAGGAGCTATTTTCAACGGTGGGATTCTTTCACGACGGGAGACTTTCATTCACATGTACCTGCAGATGTGTGTGTGTGTGTGTGTGTGGTGACTGTGAATGTGTGCATGAGATAGGGACACTTTGCACAAGCAACATAGTATCTTGGTGGAAATCCCAAGTACTGTATGTATCACCACAAAATTCCTTTCAATACTGTTAAAGTCAAGAACAAAATATATTTTGGGCTACACTTGTCTGCATTTTGTTTTTATACATTCCTGCATGCAAACGTGTCCTTTGTTCACAGTATTCAGTAGTTTCACTGTTTGTGATAGAAATTCAGCAGTTTAGGGTTCTAGTGATTCTACAGTATCTGTCGTTTACTCTCGCTCTCTCTGTGGCCACACACATCAAACACGGCTCGCTCTCTCTGTTCTCTCTTTGTCATCAGCTCTTTAATGGGCACTGGGCTTTGATGTGGATCGGTCGCTGCTATTGTCTCCAGCATGTCTTGATTGGTGTCCATTGATCTGGAGGGGGGCTGGACGGGCAGCATGAAAACAACTGGAGCTGACGCGGGGAGGAGGGAAACGGTTGTATCAGAAGCCATATTTAACTATAGCTGCGTCTTGCTGCATGGAGTGCGGTTGAGTCTTGTGTCAAAAAAAGTCATAGAAACACACAGTAAGAGACGGAACGACAGAGGAAAGCAGAGGGTGAGGGAGTGAAGAGCTGTGTTTCTACTGCATGGTACGGCTCACTTTTGTTACGAGGTCCCTTTCTCTAGCCGTGTTTCCACTGTGAATGGTACCCGCTCAGTGTAGGAGGATTCTCAGCTGATCGTCGTAATGCCGGCAGCACATTAAACTGCCGTGGCATCATCTTCAACCAAACCTCTGCACTTCGTCAGTTGGTCGGCATAGTGTACATTTTTTTAAATCTGGGTCGAGTGAAATAAAAATTGCAGTCGCTATTGGCGACAGCTTGGCTATTTAAAAATTGCAGGTTCATGCAGGATGTCTCCTGTAGTACTAGTGATGATCCTCTCTGACCAATCGGTGGTCTGCAGTGTTTTAACTCCATCTTCTAGTATCGGCTCAGCTCGCTTGGAACCTCGACCGAGGAGATACCAAAAGTGGTTCTATCGGTTCCATCCGCAACTTTTGCTAATGGAAACACAAAAACTACCCTTTCTAATGTGTAAGGAACTGTACGTACTACATTGCTTGGTGGGAACCTGCCAAAAGAGACTGCAGGCATGGTAGAGGGAAAGACGGTGAGAGTGACAACTTGGCAATCAAAAAATGGTGATTTGGAAGTCTCTGCACAGAAATTACTGTTGTCCTGGTTTACAGGTACCATTTATGAGCTGCAGTCAAATAACTATCCTGTTCAATCATCAGTCAACAGAATCATAAATATTAGGGCTGTCATAGTTAACGCGATAATAACGCGCAATTTCGTTTTAATGCCACTCATTTCTTTTACGCATTGACACAACTTGCAATGTTTAGGTTGTAGCCAGCTCAATTTCAAAGCTAGAGTGAAAATACTGGCATCATATGAAACTAGAAAACCAACCATGGTCCCAACCATGTCATACTAGCTTGTCGCCAAGGAGGCTTAATAACGCTCTAAACTTACGCTAAATTTTGGCAAGGAAAAACGTATGCTTGCATAAGGCAAGCATATTTGTCCACTCCCATGTTGATAAGAGTATTAAATACTTGACAAATCTCCCTTTAAGGTTCATTTTGAACAGATACAAAATTTAATTAATTTGCCATTTATCACGATTAATTATGGACAATCATACGATTAATCACGATAAATTATTTTAATAGATCGACAGCCCTAATAAATAAATGCAAATAATAACATATAAATTGTGATTTCAGCAACATTTGGCTGTTTACCTATTGTTTTGGTGTTGCACTGAAAACGGACATCTTTACGATAACAACCTGAACGTGTGAACACGCAGCGTTTTCACAGGTGATAAATCATCTTCAGATTCAGCCGGTTTAGTGCGGAGGTGGCCTGAGAAAGACAGAAAGTTGTGTTTAACTTCTCGCATGCAAACCACTCTTTAGAGCTGGTATCATTTCCCACGAGAAAAACCCTTTAGAGGAAAATTCACATGGGAGAATTTGTTGCGTTTGAAGCCCATTCATTTAAAACCCTCATCGAATGGAAGAACTTGGCTGTTGACGATGTAGTGTCTCTCACTTATAATTCTTACCACGGCGGCACCCTCTGGCATGCCATCACTTTTAGATCAAACATCCCTGAAAGAATGTAGTCATCTTATCCTCCCCAGATATGATAAAGGGATGTCTGTTTTTGAGGAGAACAGAGGAGCACATCTCTTTGATGGACCAAAGCACCAGTCATAAAGCTTATCTCTCACACACATGCACACATACACACTGACACACACACACACACACAGACTGGCCAGCAGTCTTGCTGGGCCCTGACCGGAGCACATTGATGTCTAAGGCTGCTCTCTCCTGACTGACTCCGAGGTTATTGCAGTGCACCATGGAAGCACAGGATATTTGACGGTCCCCTGCCAAATAAAGAGCCGAGGGGGGTGATGGGGAGAGTTGCCATTGACAACTCCGAGATCTCCAAAGTGACCATCAGAAATGAAAAAAGTTATTAAGAGAGGAGGGTCCAGGGGGAGGCCTAAATCTGTCGCAGCTTTTCAGGAGAGGGACACGACTCCAGCAGCTACAGCTTGTACATGACTTCTACAGATGACCTGATGAAGAATAGCGAGTCTGTTGAGAAGAGCCAGGAGTTCGGGTTTAATCCGTAAAAGAAAAAAAAAAGAAAAAAACAGCCTTCCCAATAGAGACTGAATCACAGAGCGCAGGACAATGGGAAATATGTTGAAGTGGGCGAGATCTGAGCTTTGCTGACTCAAGAGGAGTCCCCAGGATACGCTGTGTGTCAAATCCTCTGCACAGATGAAAAATAAACACGAAGAAGAAGAGAAAAAAGAGAGAGGCCGAAGGAGATGAGAAGGAGGCAGAGTCAAGTGTTTGAAGGGGCAGCAACAGCAGAGAGTCGTAGGAATTACATTTCTCTGTGCCAAACTTTTAATGTGAGTGAGGTGGGGGGGTTGGTGTTATTCTTTTATCACACTTACCCAATGAACATGTGTGCACATTTGTGTCAAACGCAGGAAGCGAGGAGGAGGGCGAGGAGGGAGCGGGGGGTACAGTTGTACAACGATCAAAACCGCACATGTTTTTTGTTTCCTACATGTGTTTTCTTTCCCAATTACGCTCAAACCTCCGAGTCACACAGAAACACACACACATCCTTCTCCTGATCGACGATGGAGAGGTGGGGTGTAGACTAGGGCCTCATGCTCTTTACGTTGGGCATTGTTTGTGTGCATTTCCTCCTATAGCTCGGGCAGGCCCGGCGTGGAGGGCAGGAAAAAAGACAGCAGCCCCGACAGCCTTTGATGTTCATGTTTTATGGTCCCATGTAAACGCATTGTCTGTTAAGTCCTTTTGTTATCCCTCCGTCTAATTAAGACCTCAGAGCGACTTGTTGACTCTACAAAGACTTTGTTTGGGGAGCGGGGGGAGGGTGCTGTGTGTTTTTTGTGTGTGTCAAGGGTGTGTTTGTGTGCACGTGGGTGTGTCTCCTCTGATTGGGACGTAGTTTGAGAGAAATGTTCATTACCCCCTAAAAGCACACAGACTTTGATGTAATAATGGAGTCATTAATTTCTGTTTGAGTGGAGAAGACATGACAAGTGTGTAGAAGTGGCAATGCAACCCTGATCATTGTCTTATATTGTCCTCCATTACCTTTTTTATTTCTGCCATCTTCCTCCGCAGAAAGAATCTGGTGACGTCGGTTTGCCGTTAATCCACCCCTGTCAGCAGATACGCTGCTCCTACACACACCGTCCCGCGGTTTAGCAGCTTAACTTTGATGTCTCTGATACCAACAGATGGCTGAAAGGTCACCTGTCTCTGAGACATACTGTACATGAAATAGAAGACAGATCGAGAAGAAGGCACAAACAAATGGAAGCCTGCTAACCGGCAGACAGGGAACTGTTTTTATTAGATATTTGTTATCTGAAGTAGCACATAATACTGCATTATCTGTGCTTTCACTCTGTAAGAATCAAGTCTGTAATAGTCAATAAGCATATAAGGGCTCTTCAACAATCTAATGCATTGTCCTTCTTACATAGAGGACTAGTGCCTGGTAGTGAGAGGTGAACACGGATGTACTGGACCCCTCTTTGCACTTGCACCGATCAGGGGCGGAGCCAGATGTTGTAAACATTCGGGGCTCAGCCCAAACTAACGAAGGTCTGGGGGCATCCTCCCCCGGGGAGTTTTTTACCCCATTTATGGATTCTATTTTTCAAGTCATTTGAGATATTAGAATATCTGAAAATCTGGAAAAACATCATCCTGTAGAGAGGACATCCTATTTTGTTTCTAATTGTTCTCCAACTGTCTTCATCTTTCTGAAACCATAACTCAGCAAATGTTGAGGATAAATTTTCACTCCTAAAAAGAGGCAATATTTGGCGGATGCTACTGTTTTTAAGTTACTTAACGTACATTGGATAGGGTAGGAATTTAGCGTAAATAGCATTACTAATCTTGAATCCCAGACTTTTTTTTCAGACATTTTTCTGACTTTTTTTTCGGACATTTTTTCAGATCTTTTTTTTCAGACTTTTTTTTCAGACTTTTTCCAGATCTTTTTTTTCAGACATTTGTCAGATCTTTTTTTTCAGAAGATTTTTCAGACTTTTTTTTCGGTCATTTTTTCAGACTTTTTTTTCAGATCTTTTTTTTCGGACATTTTTTCAGACTTTTTTTTCGGACATTTTTTTAGATCTTTTTTTTCGGACATTTTTTCAGACTTTTTTTCGGACATTTTTCAGACTTCTTTTTCGGACATTTTTTTAGATCTTTTTTTTCGGACATTTTTTCAGACTTTTTTCGGACTTTTCTTTCAGACTTTTTTCCTATTTTTGTTATACTATTTTGTCTATTTCCCCAGTAAAATAAATTTGTGCTTTGATCATTTTCTGGTCTAGTCAGAGAGACTGAGGTGAAATGACACAAAATTGAGGGTATTTTAAAAAGAAACTGAAAGAAGGAGCAGAGAGCTTTCAAATTAATGAATTTTATGAAATGAAATCAGCATTCATCATTTATTTCTGCATTAAAACCTAATGATGAACAGTATCAGTATCAAGAGAAATGAAGGGATAGAGAGTGTTTTATGTTCATTGTACACACCTCAAGTCTCAACTTTGGGGTGTGGACAACAAGAGTGGTGTTGTGTAGTTTTTTTGTGCATGTCAAAGGTCTGCAAAGTCCCGACCAAAGGGAGTTATTCTCCCCCGCAGAAACGCTGCTCCTGAGCTGCCTGAAACGCCTCGCTTGAAGTCCCGCCTTTTCTTCTGTAACGTGGTGATGTCACCAAGTAACACATTTGCATTAGGGATGCTAATTTTGAAGAAAATTCTTAACCAATAACCGACCCACGTTAACCGATTATTAACTGTTCACCGACAAGATTAGTGCCTCGCATGCAGCAGAATATCAGGAGAGCTACTAGCAGCCATGGTGCTGCGTGTAGTGTCGCAGACATGGAGCCACGTTCCCAGTAAAAGTCTCCACCGCACATTTAGTTTAGTTTAGCAGATTGTCCGCTGTGTCTGCCCAGATTAACGATAGCGGTTGTCCGACAAATAGAGTGTTTTTGTGCTACGTTAGCATCTATAGCTCTGCTGGTAGCTTCGTGCTCGCCGCCGCTCTCTCATTGTGGTGTAACTTTTGCGAGTGTCCGAAAGTCTATGTGTGTGGCGGCGGGGAATGTGGGTTTGTCGGTGGCGTTATAGCTGTGAACATAGCTGTAGCAGACAGTGTGTGTACACTTTATTTGTCGGTGGATAAATGCTACGAGGCTACAACTCGCTCCGCTCAAGCAAGCTATAGATGGGGGGGTGGGGCTTGAGCTCAAACGGAGCGTTTCAGACAGAGGGTGAAAAGAGGTGCTGCAGTACAGCCCACATGAGAAAAATAAAGTGTTTTTTTAATAGTAAAGGATGCAAACATGTTCGAGTAGAAACACAAAATACAAATATGAACCTGAAAATGAGCATAACAGTTCCTCTTTAAGATAAATACCAGAGTGTGCTTAATGTATGATGTCTTAGGAGCTTCCTCAATGCCCTTGAATATATAACACAACAATATGTCTTTCTTATATTCACCTGATGATTTGACAACTCTTTAACTGCTGGGCTCTCTGTGTGTCCCTCAGTGCCTGCACACAGTATTTGTGTGTTTTCAATCACTCGGGCCGCTGACATCCAGTCACTCAACACATTTTCAGCCCGTGTTTTCTCATTATCTATTTTCACTCATGGCACATATCGTCCAAACACGCTGCTGTCACTTATCCAAGGACGTGCTTCGGCACTTTCTGACAAATAAATCACATGAGCACCAGAGCTCACAAGGAGAGCCTCCTTGAAAAAACAAACACAACTGCATGCCGTACAGTCACTACGGTATGCAAGCATGAGTTTGTGTGTGTGTGTGTGTGTGTGTGTGTGTGTTGTTTGCATCCAGCGGTTTCTGTTTCAGTGTTTAGCTCCGTACCAGTGGGCTTTCCTTTTCGTGTTGACACAGATGTGCTGCTTGGAGCCGAGGGGACGCGTGTTTTGGGACTCCTCTTAATGCAAACTCAGTCTGTTTTCCTTCTGTTTCGCTTCGCACCGTGTTGTTGCAGAATCCTAGTTGTGAAAGATAAGGCAAGCCCCGATAGAGAGCAAGGGATTAATCTGTGTTGACACATACAGTTAGAGGTTAAACATGTATTTGTTGTGAACATGAATGCATACCTGTCGACGTGTGTGTGCTCTCCTGTCAGGGCCACATGTTCTGCTGTTGCATGGTGCACACATTGTTCATTGATTCTTGAAGGTTTAAGGTTCTTTATTTGTCATTTATCAATTCCAGCAAAGCAGGCATTGCCAATTAAAATCAAAATCCAAAACAAGCCACTTTTTACAACAAGGAATCATCTGTAGATTTGGTTAACCATCAGTGTTTTTCTTTTAGACTAAATAAGTCTTTCTTTCTGTCACAGGTTGTCCCATGCCCAGAGATCAGCCGTAAAAGTCCTCCGCAGAATGCAGTACTTTGTGGCCAGGACGAAATTTCAGGTAAGCAAAAAGGAAATCCACATGAGGAGGGAGAAATTCTGCAGAGTTAAGGAGAGCAAAGGAGGGGGGGGTGATTCAGATATAAAGAGAGACAGATTGAGAGTGAGAGAGAGGGAGTGAGAGGAGTGTGTGTGTGTAGTGTTTTTGCGGTTATACAGGATGAGCAGGGGGAGCCCCGAGGGTATATATCAGCTGCAGCGCTGCTGTGCATGTGTACGTGTGTTTGTGTGTTTGTGTGTGTTTGTGTGTAAATGCCTGAAACTTGCACCTGCATGTCTTCTTTGTGCTCACTTCAGTTCAGTCGTAGTATCAAGGGAAGTCTACTAACCTGTCTCTGGGGCTACAGTAGGAATTCACTTATTGTAATGCACTCACAAAAACACACACACCTGCAAAACACTTATACACACACACACACACAGCAGGACATGGCTTCATGCACAATTATGTTCAAACACTTTTTTTTGTGCAGTTAATAATTTAAATTAAAATCAAACCAACATAATCATGTTTGAGATACTTTGGCAAATCATTTTCATGCTACATGTTATTGCCGAATGGTTCCTGTATTCTTACTGTCTCCGAGTGCTCGATATGTTTTCAATTATGGCCTAAGTGATGTCAGCTGCAGAGGCTATACCAAGGATACCCTAAAGAGTTCACTGGGTTCGTTCTGATGCTGCTTGTGTCTACGTCACACTAAACAAAGCTGTGAAAGGATCCTTAACACGATTCACGATCGGTGCACGCACACACAAACACACACACACACACAAGGAGTTAACAATGAACCCTTTGCACCCAAGGGGGTTGGGGATGTTTTCGGGGACCGAGCAGCAGCGACTATAGTTGACAATGGCTTTTGTGTCCCTCCGTCTGTGTGTGTGTTTGTGTGTGTGTGTGTGTGTGTGTGTGTGTGTGTGTGATCCACAGCAAGCGCGGAAGCCCTATGATGTGCGAGACGTGATCGAGCAGTATTCCCAGGGTCACCTCAACATGATGGTCCGCATCAAGGAGCTGCAGAGAAGGTGGCGTCCTTGACTTTGTTTCATGCTCTTTTCTTCCTCGCTTTGTTTCTCCAACTTTGTGCCAGATGAGTTCAACTTTTTTCTTTTTTTTTTACATTTTTGCCACCGTTGATGATCGATACCTACGGTGGCCGATGAGGCACAAAACATTTCCATCACGATAAATGTGTTTCAGCCATAGAAATGACACCAATTCAAAAAACACACATGAAAATCCAAAACAACAGAAACGTGCGGCAAATGAAAAGACGTGTTGCAGAAAGACAAAACAAATGCATTAACAGCAAACACAATGCAAATACAGAAATTATGCATGTCAAAACACACAAACCCTGAGAACAAATGCAACAGAAAAATGCTGCATAAAAGCTACATTTGGCCTTAGTCAATATTATAAAAGTATAAAATCTGTTGCTCTTTTATAATATTGTAAAAGACTAAGGCAAAATGTAAAAAAAGATTACGTACCTTTTTATGCAACCCTGTCTCTTACACAATAAAGTTCCCATACAACTAAACTGCATAACCAAAATACGCTTTAAGGGTATTGTTCCCGGATTATGGTTGAAGTTTTAAACAGTTATAAACACGTGATTTACGTTACTTCAAACAGATCGAAAACGCAACAAAACTTCTTGATTGAGTTTAGTAAAAAAACAAACATCATGGTTTGGCTTAAAATGACTTAAACACAAAATAAAAACGCAATAAATGTGTGTTTCACAAGGGACACGAACAGCGGTCTCCTGGGGGACATTTCGGTGTTTTTTGGACCGATCCACCTCCCCCCCCCGCCCAACGGTGGACTTTCTCACTTGTTATTACACGGCAGTGTTGAATACTCGATTCTGATTGGTCAATCACAGCGTTCTGCGGTCTGTAATTTCTATATAACAGACCGTTGCTATGTATAGCAGACGGTTGCTATGTATAAAAGACCGCTGCTATGTATAACAGACCGTTGCTATGTATAACAGACCGTTGCTATGTATAACAGACCATTGCTATGTACAACAGACCGTTACTATGTATAACAGACTGTTGCTATGTATAGCAGACCGTTGCTATGTATAGCAGACCGTTGCTATGTATAACAGACCGTTGCTATGTACAACAGACCGTTACTATGTACAACAGACCGTTGCTATGTACAACAGACCGTTACTATGTATAACAGACCGTTGCTATGTATAGCAGACCGTTGCTATGTATAGCAGACCGTTGCTATGTATAGCAGACCGTTGCTATGTATAACAGACCGTTACTATGTATAACAGACCGTTGCTATGTATAACAGACCATTGCTATGTATAACAGACCGTTGCTTTGGGCGCAGCTCTGATGTCGGACTCTGGAGGACAGTTTTTTGTGTCAAAATCTTGATTTCTTCGGTAAGTAGTTGTGTAATAAGCGGGATAATGTACAGCTAGCAGGTCTCCCTGGGATTCTTTCACAACAATGACTGGCTCGCTGTACATTATCCCTTACTTATACCCACTACTATTCAATAACTTTTTTTATTCAATGTATTTTCATTCACGGTCGCTCATTGTACGACGTCACTCGCTGCAGCCGTCTGCGGACTTACAACAGTATTTGTGATGCGACAAAGATGAGCGTTTTCTTCCAAACATAATTGAGAATGCAATTTAGTTGTGTGGGAACAGAATTTGTAGGAGCCTCGTCTCTCTGTTCTGGTCTCTACTGGGCCGAACATCAAGTTGTTCCACTCAGCGCTCCCCCTAGAGGCCCGGAGAACTTCTGTTGTGTTGACCGCTGGATATGCAGCGCTTCTCTGTTGCATTTGTTTTCAGGATTTGTGTCTTTTTGACTTTGCATCATTTCTGTATTTGCAGCGTGTTTGCTATTAATGTGATTTATCACTTGCATCATAATGTTGTATTTAATCTTGACTTTCATACGTGTTTTTGAATTGGCATCGTTTATGTAGCTGCAGCATGTTTCTCCTAATGGAAATTGTTTGGGCTGGCTCGTTTGGCCTTGTCAGTCACTGACCTGAACTGGGTCATGACGACAACAGAGAAGAAGAGTGAAGGCTCCGTAACATATTTCTCTATTCATCTTTCAGTAATTGCAGTACAGTTTGTTTCTGTTCTTAAAGCTCATCTGACAGATGGAACAGGGCCTCACTGCTCTGTGATTTGTTACACCTTGTTATGCCGTGTTTCCAGTCCTCACTAAAGTTTCCCGCACTTTTTTTCAGCTTTTTTTTTACATGATTTTCACAACCCTCCAACATGAAGGAGGTCGCTTAGGTAATAAATTGGGTCAAATGTATGTAAGCACGTCACCTGGGCCCTCGTAACACCTATTTTTGCAGTAATTCAGCTGAACCACGGTAATGCTCTGTGAAATGTTGAAACCAGCAGGGCATCATAATGTGTCAGTAAATCAAGAAAAGACTCAGATTCTTTGATTATTTAATACAATTTCTAATTAACTGGAGTGATAAAAAAGCTTCATTACAAAGAATCATAGAACCAAAGGGTCTTTTAAAATCACAATGTGTCTCATAAACATCCAAGCTGCTGATTTATTGTTAAAACTTTTTAAACAGACTAATACTAAAACTTAACATTCAACAGAAAGATCCGAAGAAAAAGATCACAGCGCTCGCCACATGTGACTCCTTCAAAAACACCACAATAATGTAGCGACCGCTCGCTTTGCATCAAATGGGTCCCCGACATAAATGAAGGATAGTTAAAGACATGTGATTGCTGTGATTAAAAAGCCTTGATTTAAGGTGATGAAAAGAAGAGAAATGCTTTGCCGTGCATATTGAACTGTTTCGGTAACTTAATAGATGACTAACGGTCCACATGTGCAACACAAACCTCTTGCAAGTCTCATTGTTTATTTTGGAAGCTTGACTTCTCAATAAGAACATTAATTTATTCATCCTTTTAAAACTTGCATGTGGGTTTTTTTCCCAAAATCATGAATACCGTTCAAGCTGACGCCATTTGTTTAATTTTATTGGCTCTATAAATCCGCTTACATTATTTTACTGTTTTGTTCATGAGCTGGAATAAAGTGCTGTTTACTCAACTGAATCTCCTCTCTGTATCTGGCCAGCGTTTTGACCTTCCTCACTTCAATTACTTCTGTCTTTCTTTCCTTCAGGCTCGACGGCACACTGGGGAAGCCGGGAATGTTTCTTCCAGGTAAATACACAGAAAACACAACAACAGTCTACATCTGATAGACAGCCGTCACTCCTCGCTCCATCTCTGTGTTTACGCCTCACACATATACACAAGCTGTGCCAGACTAAATATGAGAGAGAGGGGTCCCTAATGTGTGTCTCTGTTTGGATGTGGGCATGTTTACATGTGTGTTTTTGTATATGTGTGAATGGGGGAATTTGTGCTTGTTTCACCGTGCATGTAGGCACGTACAAGCAGGCTTAGGGGGGTTTGCATGCGTGTATGGATGTACTTCAGAGTAGCTACTTTGGTTTTGAATTTATATCATATTAACCAGTAGGCCAGTTGGACAAAAGGATTGGATTAAGAAAACGGAGCCCTGTACTCTCCAATCTTGCATACTCTCTAAAGCACACACACACACACATTTCATACACATATAACAGTGTGAATGAATGCTTATACTCACCATCAATCAATCTGTGAAATCAGTTTTTACACTTCTGAAGAGAAGTTCTCAGAAACCCCTGCGTTGCTAATGCAGATCTAGAGTTCTAGTGCAGGCTTAACCTACCTAAACTCTGCTAACTCGTGTTTTTAAGGTTACATAACTGTTTCTGACATGCATTTACCGTTGACATTACAGTAGGGGGCTGTAAACTGCCACTGTGGCGCGTACCCACAAAAGGCGGCAAAAAATGAATGAATGGATGTTTTCACTAAGAATCCTGAGCCTTCAGGGCTCTTACTGTAAATGACAATGTTATGTTTGTAACGTGTGCGTGAGCGTAGCGGTAATTGATCTGAGTGTGACCAAATGCACTTATTTTCTGCATCTGTTTTTTTGTGTTTTTGCAAATGCCACCAAGAAAATCAGTAGTTATAGTAGCACTGAATGTTTGTTTGTAATATGTTTGATTTTCTTTGTTTTCATTCACCAGGAAAAGGAGAAGATAAAGAATACCCAACTATTGGAGCGCGACTGATCAGGCTAGAAGATAAGGTAGGCACACTCCTGCTGCTCGGCGTGTGTTTTGTCTGGAAGTCTGAGAGATAGACTGGTTATATTACCCTTGGTGTTCATATGTGTGTGTGTGTGTCTGTGAGTTATCAGATGAATGCGTGTAGTGGATTCTTTTGATGTGACCATGTTTTGGCTGGTCTCGGTCAGTCTGCTGCACCAAAATGCCAAACATACACCTGCATCCTCCCCAACTTATCAGCATCTCTTCAGCGCTGCGTTTACGCTGCACTTACATTTCTGTTCATTCTGCTCTTTTTTTTGTTTTCTTGCGGGCTGAGTCATTTTGATGATTTTTCCATGCCAGCCCTTCTTTTTTTCCTGTACGTTGGGCGGCGACAATTCTTGGATGTTTATGTTTCCATACGTGAATATTAGAGTCCTGGAAGCATTAGTCGTCATACAGTGAGGCATAGCCAATAGACAACAGCTGTGTTATGAAGGGTGTAACTAGGCGTGTCCTCTTTCTCACAGAGGAACAAGCACAACGTGACGCCAGCATGATGCCAACCCCGATGCCAGTGTAATGCCAACGTAGACGTTTCCTTTGTGGGGGGATGGTTGCACCAGTTTGGACTGGTGTGACTGCCGTCCTGTCTTTTCCATGATCGAATCATATGCAGTGTGTTTGTTAGATTGAGTTGTGTGGCTACATCTGCTGTCTGTTTGTCGGCCTGGTGGCACCGCTACAAAGTGAAATCATGTTTGTGGATGTGGAGATGTGTTATGCGTTGGAGCATGTGTTTTTTCACGTCACTGGTGAAGACAAACCATCAAGTTGTTCTCACATGTTACAGTAAATGAAAACAACTCCTATACAATAGAACAATGCGTTCTGTCGCCACTTCTTTTCTATTCAAGTCAGCCAGCTCAGGATTCCCCCCCCCACTTTGCCTTGACATTTACCATCCCATCTCTGCGCGCCCATCGACACCGATGTTCTCTCTAATGTTTGCATGCGTTTGCTGTTCTCGGACTCCTTTTGTTACGGAGAGAGGAGTAATGATCTTGAACCGATGTACTCTCCGAGCCTGAAGACCTCCCTCGGTGATTGAGTTACGGCCCATTTGCTCTGGGCTACATGTTGTGATCGCAATCTCCTGATTGGAAACATAAACCTGCGTTCAGAAGTGCCTCCCCTACCTATGACTTGCTCTCTTTTTTCTCTTTTAGTCTCTCTCTTTTCCCTCTTTCACTTCTTCTCTCTCCCCTCCCGGCCTTGACATGAAGGCAAACTACAATTGAGAGGTGGATAATTGAGAAACAAATCAGTTGAACCCCCACTGATGCAGGCTGGAACCAATCACCATTCCTCTAATCACAACTGCATACCGTATGCATGCATTGCTGCAACAAGCGTCCTCTCAAAGCAAAACAGAAGCGTACCCATCCTTCATAATTACTATTTTCCTCACCTCAGCACCCGCCCCCTTCCCCCTCTCTCTCATTTCTGGTCGTGTGAATTCCTTGTTTTGATTTTTCTGACAGGACGGCACACCTGTTAACTGGGAAAAGGGGGGGCGGCCTCCTTTTCCCCCCCGAGGCGGCAGGTGGATGAACCCACCGACCTCTGTTTCTGGGTTCATTCCCTTGTCCTCCTCCAGATACGCCGGCACCATTAAGCTCCAGTAGCACTTCATAGATATCACTGTTATCACTGTCCACTAGATAGACTCAATATGTCAGCTTTATGTTTCTGGAATGTATTTGATAATTACTCTCATAGTGTAATCCTGAATGAAATGACCTACAGGAGCATTTCCTTTGTGCCCCTCGTCCCATTTTCACGGTTTTCTTTACTTTGTTGAAAGTTAGAAACCTGAATGTTTTTTTGACACCTACAGTAACAAAATGTATTCACTCTTGAAACAACATTTCAACATGAAACTTGTGTTTCAGCAGCAACATAATAGGGATGTCATGAGAACTGATACTCTGGAAACAAGTTGATGTCAAAACTCGTCTTTCTACCGTAGCTACCGTCCAGGGCTCGAGACTAATGGCGTGCCGTCGAAAATGTGTTTGGTATGGCATAAACAAACTATCAACGTGCCCAGGGGACGCACACAATGTTTTCCCTGATAATGCTCCATAGTGAAAAACAAATCTGTGTTGAATTCAGCAGGACGCGAGCTAGTTAACGTTAGCTGTTAGCTGTTAGCTGCCTACCGGCTGCTAACAGCTAACGTTAACTAGGAGTGTGTTCCAATCCATGTACTTCCAGAAGTACACTTCAATGTCGTGCACTTTGTGCACTCTGTACTCACTTGAGTAGTGTGTAAATTTCAGCGGGGTAGGGTCGTCTCAAATCGAATACTCTGCGGCGCACTGACCGGAAATGACGATCGCAACATTTGACCGCGGCTCGCTACCCGCCAAAATATCTTCTGAAAAAAATGAAAGCAGAGTGGAAATTACGTTTCCAACACCGTCGCCTACGCCTACGATGTGTCCTCCTGTTGGCTGAAAATGCAGCGGTATGTTTACGTATTGTATTGTTTTGTTCTGTTATCTACGTATGTTTGAATAGCGGTCGTGGCTCCGCCCCTTCCGCTACGTAGCCAAGGTGGCGAAAGTTGAGTGTGGAAAGTGTCCAGCGTTCCACACTCAACGATCTGACCGTTTTGAGTACAACATCCGGGTACTTCGAGTGCACTGCATTTTGCCGTACTTCCCAGTGTGAACGCACTTATGCACTCAAAGTAGTAAGTGTAAGTACAGAAGTACGCGGATTGGAACACACTGTAGCTCTCGTCCCGCCGATTTCAACATGGGAGCTGCCGTTGACATTATGATGCGTTCAGGCTCTATTCAGTAAAAATGGCAAAGGTAAATTTCAACGTTATGATGTGTTCAAATACAATCATGTGAAATGGAGTTTTTGGTGAGAAACTTGTATAAATCCAGTTGTTTGAAGGAGATGTTTTCACTGCAATATAAAATAGATAATAGAGGGAGTTATGACCTGATTAACTTCTTAACAAACGCAAGTATGCAAACGGTGATAAAGGAGTGGATGTTGAAGTACACAGGATTTATTGTTTTACTTTTGTTTTTTTCTGTGGTATCAAATTGGTATTGAGAGTCGTGGAATTTCACTGTTATTGGTATCGACCACTAAATCATCCCTACAACATAATGCCTCATCCAAACATAACGCTCGAGCTAAATGAGAGTTTACATGAGATGTATTACCAGATAAAATACACAATGAGTCAAGTTTGCCGTAAGTTCAAATGGTAAGGGTGCCCTTGAGTTCAGTTGCGTGTTGTTGTTGCAACAGAATCTCCGAGCGCCGACCCTTTTGTTTGTATCGCATCACTGCACGCATTTCATAATGTTGTGTAATTTCTGGGTTGCGTCACCTCTTTGCATGTTGCTCATAATAGTAAAACCTAATCACACAGGAGGCAAAGCCCCGGTGTCACAGTTGAATCACCTCCGTTGAGGAACTTTCCCAATAGCCCTGAGGAATTATTCATCAACTCTGTGCCCTAATGTTTGTGTGTGTGTGCATAAGAGTGTGTTCCCATGCCTTTCTCAATACTCACTCTTGGTCGACGTCCAACTTAATTTTTTTTTTTGACAAATTCCCACTTTCTACTCCCCTTTCCCCCGTAAAACACCAGACGCCGACCGCTGTGACTGCGCTTTACGCTGCAGCTGAGTAAGTAACATAGAATCATTTTCTTGTCCAGCTATTGTCGGCACATCACTTGTAGATGAATTTATCTTCAGCGGGCTGAAGGGGGCTCCGGCATTGTGTGTCCTGTACAGGGTTAGACAGTGATTTATCACACAAAGACAAAGATATAGGTCGACACACACACACACACACACAAGCATAGAGTCGATTAATCACCGGTGTGTCTAACCCCACACACTCGAGATTGAATTCTCCAGGAGCGACTTGGAAACGAAGATGGATGGCACTCCGTGACAGTGTGTTATCTTTCTGTCAGACACACTCGATGAAAAATACCCAAACGACAAGCTGAAACAGTGGCCAGTGTCTCTGGGCTTCAGCGTGGCCTTTCAGAGCGGAGCTCGCTGCATGCTTTAGGATGAAGTCAGCTCGCTGCTTGTGGTAAATCTCTCCCAGTTTTATAGGAGCGGGATTTTTTTCCCTCTCACAGCAATAGACAGAAAGGGGCAGGGAAATTACAACAATATGCCTTCACATTACAGCCTGTAAATGTCTGTCTGAAAAACAAAGCTTTTTTAGTCTTTGTTTCACAGATTTAATTATATTGTGAAGTGTTGTTGCAGCCCAGCAACTTAAAGCTGAAATGAGCGTGTAGAGCTGAAGGCAGCAGCCTTTAATTAGGGACTTTCTTTTGTTGTTGTTCAAGGTCGAACATTTTTCACAAGGTCGAAAAAATAATAGTCCACTCCAAACCTATAAATGTTTAATTTGTTATTTGCTGGCATTAAATAATCTGTCATTTCACAATTAATAATTTATTTCAAAACACATCGTTGTAAACAGAAGTAGGGCTGGACGATTTGGACAAAATCTTCTCTCCCAGTATAGGTAATTTCATATCTTGAGAATGATGTATGTCACAATATAGCATGTTTTCTGGTAATTAGATGAGTCTGTATGAAATAACCACTTACATGGTAAAGCCTATGTGTGAATTAAAAACATTGACAAATGAAAAGTACTGCGTATTTTCTCATTTAATTATAAACTTTAGTGCAAAATTAACATTTTCAAGTGAAATTATAGAGAGAAAATATATATATCTATATATTTCCAGCTATACAATGACTGTAATTACGTGCATGGGCACAAAAACAGAGTAATCACATTAATAGTTAGATTTAACTACACTTGGATATTCCCATAAGCTGAATAATTATCAATACAGATTTTCTGAGAAAGTTCAGTTAGTATATGCTTGTTATTATCAATTTAGATATCGCAATTGTGTTTCACAATATCTTGATGTATAATTTCATCACGATATGATTCCATTGAAAGATGATAAATTATTATATTGATTTATCGCCCAGCATTAAACAGAAGAAATGGAGGACGGAACCTGCCAAAATGAAAAATAAATAGATAAATAAATAATTGTCATTAAATCTAGCAAAAATATTAAAAATAAATGTAGCCATTAATTAATTGATAAAATGTGACATAAATTGATATTTCTGTTTTAATATGCTTCTTTATTTATTTATCTTTTTATTAATTCCCTTATTAATTTACTCTTCTGTTTAATTTTCCCTTCTATTTATTTATTTTTGCATTTATTCATTTATTAATTTTTGCACTTATTTTTTATTTATTTTATATTTATTGATGTCTCTCTCTGTTCTGATCATTTTACTAATCCAGATTTAACATTACATAAAAGATAGAAAAATATATTTTCCAAAATAAGTCTGTATAAGTCTGTTAAGCTCGCTTAAAAAAAGGTGTATATGAAGAAAAAAATACTTCTACTTCTCTGGCACATACTAATCAATGTGTGAAAAAAAACAACGTTATTATTATTCAGTTTTTCACGTTCAGTATTTAGTCCGTCATGATTTAGTCATCAAAGTGGTATTCAGTTTAATGTGGAAGCAGCGTTGGTCTTTGCTGGGTGTAAAACCCGTCAGCATTGTCTAGCGAGGAAAATACCCTCTAATGCCCCTCCAGACCTGCACAGACACGTCTCCGCTCAACACATCATTATTTGTGTTGCTCTAAGTACACTACGTGGACCATACATCACACTCACTCTGCGGTTAACTCCGCTCCGCTATATTAGGGCAGATATACTGTGCCATGTATGTCATGCTTATATCATGTGCATTAGCACCAGGCGTACGCAGAAGAATGCGTGCCCTGACCGTAATAGCATCTCAATTAGGTAAATATGCTGTAAATTACAGCAAGGCCAAATACTGGAAATACTTGAGGGCCGGGACAGAGTGTTGTGTTTGTTAGGAGTCCATCTGTAAGGCATTTAGGGCCCCTCGCCTTTACCAGCACGGCTTTGAGGGGGGCGGGAGTGTGTGTGTGTGTGTGTGTGTGTGTGTGTGTGTGTGTGTGTGTGTTTAGACTGCTCCGATCCAGACCCAGCAGAGGGCTTTAGACGTGAGGGCCTGGTAAACACACACACGCTCATATATACATATTTATACATTAGACCATATACAAAAATACAAGTGGATATCCAGGCACACATAAATATACAAGTGCAGTCACACATCCAGCAGTGTCTCAGCTCAGCAAACGGCTGGAGGGAAAAGCATGAGGAGCATTTCACGCCTTCAATCTATGAATGCATCAATAAATCTATTGTGCAAAATCATGTTCTCCTCGATTTTTGTATATTGGCACCCAGAACAAGTTCCAGCCCGCATCAATAGGAACTATTACTGTAATCCCTTTTTTAGTGCCGCGGGTATTCGCTGTGGCTTTAGTTGTGATGTTATTTCTCTCTAAATTTTACGATCACAACAGAATTAATGCGCAGGAATCAAAGCCTAGAGGAAATATTTATTCTTAACTGAAACCAAGTAATGCCGTAATAAGCCGAACAGCATGTTCAGCAGACCACATACAGAGATGTAAAACGGTTTCTTTTTAAAGAGATTTTTAAATTCTTTTGGACTTGAAAGATGCTGCAGAGTTCAATGAGGCCTCCACTGTTCTTATGTCATGCTCAATTGGATTTTAGGGTGAAGGGGGTTGTTTTTCAGCCTATTTAAGTTGACTGGAAAGTATTTAAAGCAACAGATCTTCAGTCTTTTTGGGATAATAAAAGGAGGAATTAACAATCTGCAGACTTCAATCTTTGTGCAACATTAAGTTGGCATCCTGCACAGCACAATCATGTCGGACTGGTTTGTAATTGCTGTATAAAAAACGTAATTATAGATAGATAAACTTTAGGAAGTTTATTCACTCGCTGTGTTTAAGTATTAATTTGTCACTTTGTGTGGAGTTCAATGCAGGAAATTGAACTAATTCCCACTTATTTATTTATTTATTTATTTAGAGTAATGAGACATACAGTATGTTTAAATTTGAAATCCACCCTGACTAAAGGATGAACTCATTAGATTTTGGTGGTCAAAGGTCAAAGGTCACTGTGACCTTACATCCGTCCCATTCTTGTGATGTTTTGGGAAGCCCTTGAGCAAAGTTCCTCAAATTTGGCACAAACTTCCATTTGGACTTGAGGATGAACTGATTCGAATTTGGTAGTCAAAGGTGTGGAGGCAATTTCTGTAAAGAAGGACTCGAAAATCAAGAGAGAGTCTTTTAAAGGTTTAATAAACACTTGCAAGTGGACAAACAACCATCAACATAAATGTTCAGGGCTGAGAGCCCTGAGTCTCTCCGTTTCGTGACATTTATACCCTTGCGTGCATGCTCACAGTTGTATATCTTACATTGTCTGTCTGACTGACACTTCTGTCCTTTTTAGGGTTACTTGTCCTCAAATAGGCGCTACAAGTTCGTTGACTAGGTAACCAACACCGAAACAGAAATAGGCCTTAAGGGCAATGAGTGTCACAGGTCATGACCTTAGTAATGTGCAGCATGTTTGTATTTTTCCAGCACAAAGGTCACTGTGACCTCACAAAAAAACACGTTTTTTGTCCATAACTCAAGAATTAATATGCTAATTATGAGAATTTCCGACAAATGTCTAACAGGAAAAATTGATGACATTTTGGACAGACGTGGATTTACACTGCAACTTGACCGGTTTGCAGAGGCGTGCATTTTTTGAAAATGTATGTTTAACTTTGGGTGAATTTAGAAGAAATCTCCAGACGCAAATAAACAAAGTCTAGTAAAATAAACACCTAAATGTGTGTTTTGGATGTTTTCTATCCACTAGTCTGAAAGAAGAGCCCTAAATCTCAAAAATGACTAGTACATGAATAAGGATGTTTTTGAGAGTGGTCACGCTGTACATTGGCCTCCTGCTTCCCTTCGTCTGGGTCATCGGTGTCGCTCTATTCATTCCTCCACTTTCATTGAATATTGCTCAACTCTCTTCCTCTCCTTCTGTAATTAGAGTGATGGTCACAGTGACCCACTGTCTGTCTTTTCCTTACCCTTCTGTTAGACAGGGTGAGAAAGAGTCTGCCACCATCCCACCTCCACTTGCCCAACACTCTCTGCCCTTCTAGTCCTCTGTTTTCCCGTATGAACAGCTCTCCGTCTTTCTCCTATTCCCAGCACCTCTCTGCCCTGCGAGCACCCTCTCTGTTGTTGTGCTGTGTTTTGATATGTGTGCGTATTTGGCCGCGGCGTGCTCAGCGGGGAGCCGGACTGACCGGGCCGATCTAAACAAAGAGAGGAAACTTGGCAAAGGAAGCATGCATGCATGCACATACATACAAATCCTGGAACACACAGCTTCACCGCGGCGGCGGCAGCGGCCAAACTCTTACTGCCCCGTTACTGCAGACACAAGCACATATACAGTACAGAATCTCCCTGCATGTCTGGACTTGGCCCGCGATAGCTCGGTCACACAACAACCGTAGTTTCCCCGTGTTTTTCTTTCCTGATTAAATCTCTGAATCCTTTCCTGCACCGGCTTCTTTGCGCTGCAACTGGATGTAAAATGGATAAAAGATGTAGATCTGTGGAAATATGCTTGTGCTGCATTGTGTTCTCAGTGGAAAGAATGTATTCATATTTAGAGGGGGAATGTTCTTTTCACTGTCCGCCTGCCACGGGGAGGTCAGAGGTCGTTGTCCTCTACAGAACAACACCCTGGAGCTGCTAGGCTTTCACTGTTTTGCTCATTTCAGAATGCCAGAATGCATTACTTCATGTCTAGACTGACATAAGTGCTGTGTCATAACGCAGCCTCATTAACGTCAGTGAGCACAATACAGGTACAACGTAATTCTACTGTTGACCTTGCAAGGGAAAGGAAAAAATGACCGTGATAGCTCTCCACAGCTCCAACAAATCCTTTCTCACAGGATTATAAATGACTGTGCAGTCTGACAAACATCCAATACTGTATTTCATCTTCTTACTGGTACCTAGACAATATATCAATATTATATCGATATCAAGGTATGAGACTAGATATTGTCCTAAATTTTGGATATTGTTTTCCTACTTTTAAAGGCTGCCATTACAGTAAAGTGATGTAATAGTCTGAGCATATCAGAATGTTCTAGTTGTTCTATTATTTGCCTTTACCCACTAATGCCTACCGTACACTAGGAGACTTTGAAAAGACTTATGAGTAACAATGAGTCTTAAGACACAGACTATAATATTTAGCAAAGACTGGGGATCTTGCAGGGGTCACTATTTACAAGACTACAACTAGATTCCTTTAGAGATGATGTTTGATTTAACGTCAAGACGAGAAAAAGACTGACTTAAGACAGCTTGGACTGAGTTTTATGAACCACCTTACACTAAACGATCGAGGGCACCGCAACTCTCTAGCAAAGATTCATTCCAACATTGGAAATTTGTCTGCGACAGTGAAATCGCTTGAAAAGTCGTTTGGTGGAAGGTCGGCATTAGTCATTATATTCACATTACTGATGATTATTTTTCAGACATTTTTCAGATCTTTTTTTTCAGATATTTTTCAGATCTTTTTTTTCAGACATTTTTCAGATCTTTTTTTGCAGACTTTTTTCTCAGATAATTTTCATATCTTTTTTTTCATATCTTTTTTTTCAGACTTTTTTCATATCTTTTTTTTCAGACAGTTTTTGTCCGACATTTTTCAGATTTTTTTCTTGCAGACTTTTTTTGTCCGACATTTTTCAGATCTTTTTTTTGCAGACTTTTTTTGTCCGACATTTTTCAGATCTTTTTTTTCAGACTTTTTTTTCGGACATTTTTTCACTTTTTTTTCAGAAAATTTTCAGATCTTTTTTTCAGACATTTTTCAGATCTTTTTTTTCAGACTTTTTTTTAAAGAAATTTTCCAGACTTTTTTTCCAGACATTTTTCAGATCTTTTTTTGTCCGACATTTTTCAGATATTTTTTTTTAGACTTTTTTCAGATATTTTTTATAAAGCTCATTGTAAATATTTTGTTAAAGCACCAGTGGTCAACCTTACAATATCGTCGCAACATCGATTGGTCAAAAATATCTTAATATTTGATTTTCTCCATGTCACCCAGCCCTACTGGTACCTGTTGCAACACACCCACACCAACGTAACCCTTTGTGGTTTTTTAACACACTATTTTTTGTTATTTTTGGCCTCACTCCTGACCCAACAGACTCACTTTGCTGCACCCAAACCCGAACTGGTCTTTCTCACGTCGACACTTCCCACCGTTGATGTGGTATCTTTATAGCGTTGTGAACTCGATAGCATGCAACGAGCGGTGTGTTGCTGCTGCTGCTGCTGCGAGTTAGATAGCGCACCAGGGGCGGTGTGCTGTTTGTAGTGCGGTCCAGCAGTAAATCATGTTTCGGCAGTGCGCTGGGGATGCAGCCCCTGGCAGCTCCCAGACGGCCTTTGGCTCTGGCTCCCTTCTCTTAGCGCCACTCTCTAATTTCAGAGCCGGGACCCTGCCTACTACTGTGTCTTCACCGCATTCCCACAAACCAGAGACGGACAGTCTGCCTGCATGTCTGGCTGCTCGCTCTCCATCTCGCAGTCCTTCTCTCTCTCTTTCTATCTGCCTTTGTGTGTGTCTCTCTATCACTCTTTCACTCCCTGTTTTTTTTGCCCCTTCTTCTTTCCTCCGCCTCTGTCTGGTTCTGTGCCTTCAGGATTATAGGTCTGCAGTCTCACTCACAGCATCTAAATCATGTTGTACACTGCCACTGTCTCTCGTCAGCTCTCTCCCTCCCTCTCTCTCTCTCTGCATCTTGGTAGCACCCACTGTGGGCTCGCTCGCTGGCTGTAAATACCCATGGTACATTTCCATTTTAATTGCCCAACTTTTCGCAGAGCCCTGGGATATATTTTCTGCACATATATTTTATTGTCTTGGCCACATGCCCTCACTACTTTCGGGGTTGGACCTGACCACTAATATACTCCTGCATGGGCCAGTTCATTATCAGCAGGGAGGTGTGAGCTTATTTAAGAAGGTTATGAGGGGGTCAGTGTACAGTTCATGAAACAGGGGTCTGTGTTTTATTGGGAAATGCAGTCTCACTAATACACAGTGCTAAGTAGTCCTGGTGCCACCCTACTTTTGAGTGCTGTTAATTCAGTCTATACTGCATGGAACAGTAAACCAGCTGTGAATAATGCCAAGCTGTGTAAATGACTCCAGAGACCCTGAGTGTAAATGTCACTGCTATTAAATCAAGCTGGTACCTGGGGAACATAATGGAGGATATGTATAATACTGCATGTATGACTGTGTGTTTTATGCAGATGTTTATCTCTACTATTCAACCAGCATGTGCCCGTAAAACTCCATAAATCTGTAAAGGCTGTAGTAAGTGAAACATTGATTTAGCTCATCAACTGTAATTCGTTCCCGTGAAGCCTGTAATTGGTCCTGTTGTTTGGCTATTTTCCCATCATGCCAAGTGACTGACTCTGGCAGATCTACCTCTCAGTTGGTGGTTGCTGAAGACTTCGTTATACCCAGGCCTGGCTATCAAACCCCAATACTTGTTGCATACTGGTACAACTGTACTCTAGAAATGCTTATTCAGATTCTTAGTCTTGTTTACGTATTTTCTGATATATTTTGTCCTGATTGAAATAATAACTGCTTTAGTTTAGATCGTATTTTATTTAGTTCTTGTTTGGCTGCGTGTGTCCAGACAACATTAAACACCGATGCACTGGGAGATTTGGCTTTTTTAAACGTTCTCTATAGAATATATTCAGAACATTAATATAGCAGCAAATAGCAATTTGCTATGTGAAGATATAGAGGAGTAATGTCTACCTGAGCAGAGAATGAAGTCGCTCTCCCTCTGTGTGTGCTGTAATCAGAGCTTCTCTGTGCTTTGTTTACATAGCCGGGCCGGCCGTGCGTGCCTTTTAGTGCATGTTAGTGCATGTGCACGTGCACTAATTTGCTCACACGGTGGTTACAACTAATAACGCCGTTCTGGCAATTGATATGCTCTGAATTTCTAATTTGGCACCTTTAAGGATAAAAGGGATTTGTAGAAAAAACATGTTTATATTCCTCAAAGTATAATTGTTTTGTTTACCGTGTTTACCATCTTACTTTAGTGTGTTTAGCATGCTAATTTGCTAATTAGCACTAAACACAGTATGGTCGAGGCTGATAGGAATGCCATTACTTTGACATGCATTCGGTAAAGTATTTGACAAATTATAATTTTGACCTGATAATGGAGCTAGATGAAAACATTAAGGGATCACCAACGTCCTTAGAGTTTACCCTCTGGGCCCAGTGAATATCTGTAACATATTTCATGGTAATGGATCCAATAGTTGTAAGGGGATCACTAAAGTCGATATGATTCATCCTCTGTGGACTTACTGTACGTTTCTGTATAGAATTTCATCTCAATCCATCCAATAGTTGCTCAGATATTTCCGTCTATGCCAAAGTGGTGCACCAACCGACACAGACGGACGTTGCCATCCCATTATACGGTAGCAGATTAAAAATGGGAATAAGGTACATTTTATTATTGCAGCAGGGTGTTGTGCCATGGCAGTCTAGCGCCTTCCTTCATGGAATGATTTTAACTAGCTGTTACTAATGCCGGCGTGTTTATGACTGTGTAAAGGTTTGACTGGGCCACTTGTGGTTCAGACATTGGCCCTATGGTACTCTATGCCCAGACACATCCCTCAGGCAACAGTGGGGTTGCTGGTGCCCACAGTAAATCACGGCGTGTGTGTGCATGTGCACACCTATATGTTTCCCCCGACTTGCTCCAGCCGCTCTATGCCCAGTCTCCTGTCGGCTCCCATTTGCTTTAATGGCGTCAGGTTTTTGCAAAACACTTAACAAGCTTGTCTGTATTCCATAGTGAGTTTCTTTTTAGTAAATGACTAATGATTTTATGGGAGTATAATGGTGGGTGTTTTTCTATACCTCTGGGTCCTGTGTTTCCCTGTAGAAGAATTAAAGTGACACACCTTTCAATTGTGTGCAATTAACTTTGTAGTCCACACAGGATACGGGCCTCGCCTGGTCTCAAACGGCACAATGGATCACATCGGGAAGCTGGTATTTGAGCTTGAATCAGTAAACGGGGCCATGAATGGGAACTGCATATTTACATCACTTTGAATGGTCACCATCAGAAAAGGGTTCCCCACCCTGTGTCTGTTATGCAGCCATAGCCCGAATGTACAGGCGGAGCAGCTTATCCTGTCTCAAATGATGTAAATAGAGTTGAACAGACATATCATAACTCCAGTTGCTACACGGGGGACAACGTGGAGAGAGGATCTGCCCCCTATGTAAATAGGAAGGTAACGAAAGCACAACGATTCTTATTATCAGGTGATTATACACTAAAGAAAACATACTTATTAATATTATATTCCATTTATGTGTAGTATAAAGTAGTAGTAGTTTGTAAAACGCACAAAAAAAACGAGGACTAACTTTTCGTCAGATATTCTACGAACCGTTGTATGAGGATACGCTGCATAACTCAAGTCTCACATTTTTACTCTTCGCTGCCATCTCACAGCCATAAAATGAAAATCTCTTATAGTTACACTATCAAAGAAAATAGAAAGCATGTTGTGTAATCCTAGTTCAATGATAAAATGCTGATGCAGTGCAGAGAGCTCTTCCAGCGCTGACAGGTAGTGATCTCACTGGCAAACAATACAAGAAGCTCTAGTAATAAGGAGCCATTTCCATTGTCTGCTGTGCTTCAGGAGTGTTATTGTTGGCCTTGATTGGTGCCAAGTGACACAGATAAGCCCCTTTGTTGTGCCAGAGTACATTTTCTGTATATGACACTCGCTGAGAATCTTCCTTCCAAGAATATTTCTACGTGGGTCAAGTGGAAACAAAAGCAACAACATTCACGGTTAAAAAAACACACACAAAAAATGATGATGTTACATTGATGGTTTTAAATAGAGGCAGCGTGGCAGTCACAAGAGAAGTCTTGTGCATGCGTTGCTTAACATAAGCAGAATTGTCATGTGGTACAAATAACATGAAACACTTCCCATTTCCCAATTCTACTTTTCTTTTATGTGGATATGACTGACAGCGTTTCAACCACAGATGGTTGTGTTTTTCGCCACTTGATCAACGTATGTCCAGTTTTCACTTCTGGTTTCGGTCTTCACCAACTCCAGTGGCTCTTTAACTGCAAAATGCTCCTCTATGTTCACAAGATGGTCACTAATTTTGTCTATCTGCCGTGTTTGATGGTGCTTTTGTGTGATTCTTTGTAGAGAAACTCAGTTTTACAGTTGATTAAATCAATTACCTTCATCAACATATAAACAAGGTGACACATATTGAGAGTCTGTACAGCAGACGGCTTGATACATCCGTTCACTCTTATTCCAACGGTGCTTAGGAACCGAGACAGACACAGAGATAGAGACGGACAAGCAGATAGAGATAGAGCGAGAGACAGACATTAGTCTGGAGGTCTCGATACTGTACGTCTCCTCCGTGACATACTGCTGAGGAAGAGGGAGGCCAGGAGTGTCTGAGCTGAAGTCGGCCTGATAAGCAGAGCAGATAAAGGGTTGCAGTGAACCTCAGACAGAGACAAGAACCAAAACAGAAGGGCAAGCTGACTGGGATAATGTCTCTTCCTTCTCACACAGGGAGTCTGTAGTTTTTGGAGAAGACCAGAGAAGACTGGGCCAAAGTCAGAGTGATAAGGAATAGATAAGATATTCTGCCTGTGTTCTCACAGATGCTGGACAAGAAGGAGTGTGATCAAGTCGTCGTAACTAACCAGTAGGAGTTGCTCTAAAAATCAACCAGAGTTGGATGGCAAAATGTTTTGTTTTATCTGACATGTTTTGCATTAAACTCTAAACTCCCAAGTTTCATGAGCCAACTCGAATCCCTTTTTGCTGTATCTGCACGTAAAGAAGTAACTGCTCACGCACAGCTCAGCTCAGCTCAGCTCAGCTCAGCTCAGCTCAGCTCATCTCAGCAGGCTTCCACACAGACAAAAACACACATAGACACATCAAGTGGGCTCAGAGGCAGCTTGTGGTGAGAAGTGAACATCGAAAAGGTCAGTGTCGGCCAAGAGGGTCATTCCCACCAGCCCACCGCTGGCCAAACAGCCTGTGTCTCGGGGTCAAAGGGCATCTCAGCAGGCCTGGTAATTAGGGCACAATGGAGCCCATTCTGGCCGTCCTGGCTCGTCCTGTCAGTTTGTCTCAGCTGACGGGAGGTTGTGCACGGCGAGAGAGAGAGAGAGAGAGAGAGAGAGAGAGAGAGGTGAAGAGGGAAGCTTCCTCTGGAGGGAAGAGGGCGAGAAGGCACTTGAGAGCAGAGAGAGAGTGTGTGTTTGCATGCATGCATGTGAGTGTCTGGAGTTTGCATATTCACCATTGAATTTTGCAGGAAGGCCAGTGAGGAGTGTGTTTGTGCATGTGGCTATTTTAAATGGAGAGTAAGCCTCTGTGTGTGTTTGCAGCTCCCCGCACAGCTCACTCAGCACCTTGACATTGGCACTGGGCCTCTGTGGAGATCTGCTGTCTCAGCTGGATCACTCCCCCTCCCTTTTTCCTCTGACCCTTCTCCCCCCCTCCATCACTCACACTCCCCCCCCCTCTCCGGCTCTACTCCCACCTCCACTCCGTCCGGGCCCTTCAGGCTTCCCTCATCCAGGGGAGAAGAGCTTAAATCACTCCCTTCTCTCTCTCTGGCTCTCCAAGGGTTTCCTTCCCCCCTTACACACACTCACCCCGTCCCTCCCCTCTCTGATAGGGTCGAGGAGGGGGGATGGGCTTGTGATTGTTGACTTGGACTACTGTGGGAATGCAGGTGCTGTGTGTGTGTGCGTGCGTGCTTTGGTAGCCCCTCCCGGGCAGCTCGGTGTCTGTCGTCTGTCACACCAGCCGTTCAGACTGTGCTGTCATTGCTATGACAGCATGCCGCGGCAGATGGCTGCCACAATATCAAAACAATCTCTTCTTAGCACTCACGCAAGTCAGGTTTTAGTCAGAGGTAATTAGGTTCTAATTTCTGCATTTAATTAGATTAAAACTGAGGATTATTTTCATTATCGAGTCAGCTGTTGATTACTTTTTTTGATTAATAGTTTAGTTGTTACTTCTTTCAGTCAAAATTCCCAAAAATTGGGCATTTTCGATTGATAAATGACTTAAAGGTGCTCTCTATCTAACAACTATTTGCTATGTAAAGATATAGAGGTCTACCTGAGCAGAGAATGAAGTCGCTCTCCCTCTGTGTGTGTGTGTTGTAATCAGAGCTTCTCCGTGCTTTGTTGACATAGCCGGACCGGCATGCATGTTCGTGCATGTGAGCGTGCCCCACTGGCTAGCTCACAGCCGCCGCTCTGTACTGCACTGCTCTCATACGGCGGTTACAGCTGATAACGCCGCACCGGCCGACGGCGCCGTTGCAGAAGTGTAGCACCCACCCTCTGGTTCCCCCTCTAGGTTAACATTGTTAGTGCTGTTAGCACCGTTAGCTGAGACAAAGATTATAGAAGCAAAGAGATCAAATTCTGGTGTTTTCTTTGACAGCACAACCCATTTCAGTAGAATATGACAATAGAATATAAATCATTTTGTTTGACTTTTGTATGGCACTCTTTAGGCGGACGTTTCAGTGGCGTCCGGTAGTTGCTTTCAGTCCGAAGTGGCTGGGCGCTAATGTTGCAATGGAACGAACAATTGACCTTCACTTCTTTCCAATATACGTTCTTTGGCTGCGAGCGGGCGGCTCAACCGTGGCCATCTTCAGAGCCGTGCGGAGCCAATAGAAATGCTCCCAATCTCGCATTTAGCACCTTTAAATGATTAATCGATTATCAAAATTGTTGTGGATTCATTATCTGATGATTGAGCAGTGGATTAATTTGTTACCAAACTAATTGTTTCAGCAGTGTTATTCATATTTGTTCACCTTTTGATACTTTTTCAGACTCTGTGGATGCTTTCTCCCTATCAGGCTATGAATGCATAAAGCAACGATAGAACTTCATGCAGCAACATGTGTATTTCCACTGTTAACAAATGGCATGAAATTTAAACAAACATATGTCTACTGTAACTCAAAATAATAAAAAAAACTTGCTGGATTTGTTTCACAAACTAACAAATGAAGAAACAAAGCTATAAAGAAACCCGATGAGTGTACTGTTGCTTTAAATCAGTGTGTTTGCCACTGAAGGCATTTGACAATGACAGCCTTGACAGTCTTTACAGTCTTATCTCCCTGCAGCGCAACAATGACAGATGGTATCTGTTGCAAGTCACAAGCCGTCATGTCACCGTGCATAATCCGTTCTAACTTCCCCATACCGCATTCCCACTATAACTGTTAACAAAATGCAAGGCAGGCACGGTCGCACCACCAGTTTTCCACAAGTTGCTCGAGACCAACCCACCAACCCCCTTAAGCTTGTCTCCTCCTTCGTTTTGTCTCCTCTCGTTTTTCTTCCACATTTTTTTCCAATTGCTTCTTTTGCTTTGTCTTTCGTTTTCTTCTTCCCTCCCACTCTTCCCCTTGGCCGTTGAGGTTAACCACCACTTGTGTTACACTGCATTACAACTCATCAACAATATGCCGGGCAGTAAGAAAAACAACCCACACTTGTTGTCCTCTTTCTCTCTCCCTCTCTCTCCCTCTCTCCCTTTCTCCCTCTCACTCTTTTTTTTTCTCTTTAGCTAAATCACAAAACAAGCGGGCCAAAAACAGTGAATTGCCTAGAAACCCAATATGGACTCCACCCTGGAGATTACACGGTCAACTCCGCCAGCCTGCACTAGAATAACAGCCTGGCCTGCTCCCACTGTCCCGAGCCCAGTGTCTGTCTGTCTGTGTGTGTTTGTTTGTGTGCAGGCATCTCAGAGTACCTTGCCCTCTCTGCGACTACTATTATGGTAATATCTAGATTATTAACGGTGACCTACAGTGATATACCACCACAGAAGAACTGCATGCAGATCTACTGCAAGTATAGTAGGTCATTTATGCAAATTTAATCAGTGAGGTTTTCTGCATCAAAAAGATTGTCAGAGCGGACCGAGCAGTTTGTAATAATTCACTAAATAAACAACATAATAAGTAATCATATAAATACATCCAAAGCACGATTTAGCGATATATTACACCAAATAGTGACGGTGTAGTAAAAGAGAAAAATCAAAACCAGGAAATGATCAGGAAGTGATGTAAATAAGTGCCAAAATATTGATTCATGTCATGTTATTATTAATTAAGGAAATAAAGGTGAAAAACAGAACAAGACAGAAAAGACAAGAAAAACACATTTTTGTTAATTTATCAAAAGTAAAAAAAAAACAAAAAAAAAACATTGTATATCTCAGAACAAATTAAGAACTAATTTCTATAAATCACCCAATTAATTAAAAATTCTAAAACATTGGTATCAGCGCTGTATATAAACAGATTTGGTACCACATCATAAGGGGAGCATCATGTGAATTGACCTTATTCTCTGTTGTGTAACCGAGAGGTTGAGAGCAGACAGGTGTGTCAAGAAAAGATATTAAGTATTATTACCTTGGCATTTAAGTATTCTCACACAACATGTCTGTCTCACTGCATTTATAATGGATTTAGTGTAATTTGATTGTGAGGTCAGGCATCTACACATATTAACTTTGGGACACAGTCACAGATTGATACTAAAATATTCTCATAACCAATAGAAATGAGACACAGATTTTCCATTACCAGGTCACCCTTTCTGTAATAAAGTACCAGTCCTGGTATCGGCTGTGCTTTGTAGTTAGTTGCCAACACAGGAACGTTTACATACTGTATGTCTTCTATGACATAGTAATAGATTTGAAACAAGGTATTAGACCATGTGCTTAGAAAGCTGTGACAGGTTGGGGTTTATTTAGACTCAACCACGAAGTGCATGTTGTTTAGGTTAGAAATGACCATAGCAATCAAAGCCTTATATAAAGATTACAGCTGTCAAAGTTAACGGGATGATAATGCATTAACGCAAATTTGTTTTAACGCCACTAATTTTTTTATCGTTGTAGCAGGCTCGGTTTTAAAGCTTGAGTGAAGAAAACCTGAGGAATCCATCGGTACCAACCATGTCATACTAACTTGTAGTGAAGGAGGCTAAATAACGCTTCAAACTTGTGCTAAATTTTGGCGAAGAAAAACTGTCATGGCCATTTTCAAAGGGGTGCCTTGACCTCTGACCTCCAGATATGTGAATGTAAATGGGTTCTATGGGTACCCAGGAGTCTCCCCTTTACAGACAAGCCCATTTTATGATAATCACATGCAGTTTGGGGCAAGTCATAAAGTCATAGTCAAGTCAGCACACTGACACACTGACAGCTGTTGTTGCCTGTTGGGCTGCAGTTTACCATGTTATGATTTGAGCATATTATTTATACTAAATGCAGTACCTGTGAGGGTTTCTGGACAATATCTGTCATTGTTTTTTGTTGTTAATTGATTTCCAATAATAAATATAGACATACATTTACATAAAGCAGCATATTTGTCCACTCCCATGTTGATAAGAGGATTAAATACTTGACAAATCTCCCTCTAAGGTATGTTTTGAACAGATAAAAATGTGCGATTAATCGTGATTAACTATCGACAATCATGCAATTAATCACAATTAAATATTTTAAACGATTGAGAGCCCTAATAAAAAATGCACGTAAAAGTATATACATATATCTACAACTCTGTAAGCATTACTATGCACTTTATGCACTCATGCTTTAATAGCTTTCATAAATCATATTGATAATAATCCGTTAATGGTGGTTGACCTCACTTTTTCCAACTGTATCAAGCCTCAACTTAAAAGTCATATGTTGACAATATATGGCGATCAATAAATTTTATGTCTAGGCATCCAGCATGTACTGCATGGTTGAAAGGGGGGGGGGGGGGGGGAATGGCTATTTTGATTTGGGTTTGTGCGATTGTGCTTCCCGTACTGTAGTTTGGAAAGCTGGATCCAATCTGAGGCCAGTCAGGCTGTGGTGATCGAGGCTTATCTAATGCTAGGTCTGTAGGTTCGCAGCGCCTGACTCTGGCCTGCAACCGGGGCAGAGCGGCTGATTGTTTCCAGCCATGATGGAGGTAATGAGGGGGTGGTGGTCATCATGATACACACTTGAACACAGAAACACACACAGAGACACACGCACACACAGACTGACCTATAAGGGAATATTCATACACAAATGTGCGTGTTTTTCAGCCACAGCACATCGACTCTCTCCGCAGACCACAGGGTCACTCTGCTGTAGTCGCTCATTAGTGGTCACCTTTACTGGAGGACACGCATACACATCCTTGCACACACATATACAAACACTCACCAGCGGCTTTGCACGCGGAGATTTACCGCACACACCTTAACGTAAATCCACTCATCCAGTTCACAGTATCGTGTTTGATGCACGCCACGTTAAAGTGAAACCACATGCAGCTCCGTTCGAGCAGATCTGCTAAATCTCTGTCAAAAGGTGGCTGAGTCATGCCTGTATCGGGGCGTGCAATCACGCATGTGTGGTTGCTGTATCACAAGATGCAGTGTGACAGGCCTCGAGGAGGGGGGGGGGGAAACAGCTGACAAACACGAACACAAAGATCAACTCTCTCACACCACTACACACACTCACACAGACACACTTGACATCACAATAGTCTGGAAACAGAAGCTTTTGGGGAAGTAAACCTCTTTACTAAAGAACAACATGTAAAGGATATGCATGTCTCTTACAGTAAACCAAAGACTTTCATAAGATGAAATGCGTAATACCGAGGAAATAGTAAGAAGCGTTTTACATGAAGTCACGTTGCATAAAGATTAGAGAAGTGCTGGTCTCCCATTTCTTAATAAAAGCTTTTCAAGCGCCTTGAACGACTTAAAAGAATTACTGTGTGAAGGTATATAAGCCTCAATATGCTACACATACTACTCCCCAGTGTGTTCCAGTGAGCAGCACACTGATGAGATAAGATTTTAAAATAAAATGTGTTTTCTTTCTGACTGCATTCTTCAGTGTTAAGTCTTTAATGATAGACCTTAAGCTATCACTAAAGCTTTATCACACTTTGTGGCACTTTAAAAGGACTGCCATGAAATTGAGGGTGAATGGTGCGGTAACATAGGAGTGCATTTTCCCACGCTTGGTTGTTGTATGTTAAGGTTTTTCCCCGTAGTTCAGCCCATCCTTTTCCCAGCCAAATGTCCCAAATCGAGTGTGGCAGGAAAAGCTTGCTCTTCAGGTCTGTGTGGTTACTGAGGGTGCTAACGCACCAAGCGGACAGTTGGCCGTCCGTCGGTGGCTGAACATTTTCCGCAGTGTGTTTTGCGTTGTTGCCGCTAGTCATCCCTTTCCGTCTTTTTACTTTCTTTTACTTACTTACTTTTTGTACTTTTTAGGCATTTTTAGCTTCTTTTTGTAGCAGCTAGCAGGAAGTAAGGCCGCATTGAGACCAACTTTTATAGAAACAAAGTGCATCATAATTCAACGTGGGTGTCATTGGTACTCAATCTAATACGTGCAAGCTCACATTCCTGGTTGATTACGTTGCAACATGAACGCCATATTTCTACTGCTTACCTCTCAATCGTTGCAACAAAAGGTAAAATGGTTGTTGCTGCGAAAACTTTCCAGAGCAGTAAAATCCTTCCTCATAATGTTATGAATTGGTTGGCAGTGTTTTGGTGTCTAACAAGTCTTCAAACTCATGGATCTATTACTCAAACTTGATTTCCTGAATCATATTTTGTAGTCTCACCTGTGCCTGAAGGAACACACTCGCATCAACGTAGCCTCTTACATTTTATTGGTTGCAGTTTTTGGTCTGAATGCCCACTAGAGGAGATGTGGGGAGAGAGCAGCCCTGTCACACCAAAAGGTGTATGAATGACACGATAATCCGTAAGGTAAAAGCGTGCAATAAGAACGCCGTTCTTGCTTTTGGCGTGTCATTAGTACGCCATGTAGTCTGTACTGACTGCAATGTAAAAGCATCCACGTAAATATGCCTCGCTCAGAGCTAGTGACGTAGAATGAAAAGGATGAAAGGCTGCTTATGGCGTGCAAGAGGGGTGTTGGATGGGTTCAACAAACACAGGACTTTCAACCAGTAGGCCGGCGTTCCAGACCGCTGTTTTGTTTTGTAAGTTACGTTAGTGACGTGGTTTTTGGTGACGTTTGTGACGTTGTTTTCTTTACTTACGTTACGTTATTTTCGCTTGTACTGCACCTTCATACACGGGTGTAATATTCACGCCTCAGCGAGGCAAAACATGACACTGAGAGCGTTTTCACACCTGTAGTTCATTTGGTCCGAATCAGGGACCAAATTGTTACCATGCTGCATATTGCCTCGAATTTGGTTTGTGTTCACAAGGCAGCATTTACGAGCGGACCAAAATTTTAGTGCACAAAGAAACGGCTCTCTAATAATAATAACTACACGGCTTGATCTTGGCCCTGGTCATCTTTTTTTTACACTCAAGGCAAATGATACAGTTTGAAAATGAGGCGCGGCTGCGACTGTGAAACAATGTATTGATGCACTGGAGTCGCCAAAGGCACATATTAAGACATACAGAGGACGGAGGAGGAGGCGTGCATTAACCTCCTAAACTGTGACATGCTCATCGGCCAAAAATATTTCTGAAGATCCATCAGGTACGCCCGAGGTCTTCAGCACAGCCTGACGTTTAGTACTGATGTGAATAGCGAGGGCGAGCGTAGGCTCTTTTGTAGTAATGTTGTCTGGTGTCTGGTGTTGACATGCACAGCGCAGCTCGCTACCGGAGCTGGTTTAATCCAAAAAGGTGCAATGCTTTCACCAGTTGGGCCGAACCAAGGTCGGATCATGTTCTCACCGAAAACGAAGCGTACCGAACCGTACCGCAGTTCGTTTGGAAGACCACCCCTTCAAGGAGGTCTCGGTTCGCTTGTTTTGGTGCTGCACCCGAGTGCGATTGCTGTTTTCTCACCTGCCCAAATGAACCGAACCAAGAGGGTAAACACTCCAGGGTTCGATTCAACCGAACTAAACAAGGCAGGTGTGAATACGCCCTAACACGCTATCCTCTGGTGGACAGTCGGGTTTATCACACTCTTCGGCATGATACAGGGTTGGAGAGAGAGGGGATAACATGTGGTAAAGGTCACCAGCTGGATGTTGTATTTGCATGTTACGTGTCTGGGACCACTGAGCCACTAGAGCACATTGGTGGTTTCACCCACTCAGTTTGTTATCCTCCTATCTGTTTATTCTTTTCACACCTAAAGACAAAGACAACGGCAGTTCAAAGCAAAGTGACTAGTAATTTCCTCTGTTGGTGCTTGCTGTCACTCATTACTGTGTGTTCAAGTGCAACTTCTTTGCATAGGATGTGCGTTGACACAAAGCCTTTGATCAGTCAGCTTCTGTTGGCGTTAGTTCTTTGAGGTTTGCTTGGTGCTTCAGGGCCGTCAAAGAGAAGGTCTGGACACAACTAACAAAGCAGGTTATCCTGTTCCTACAGCACCAGCCCAACAGGTTACACATTAACCTGCCACGCGAACGATTGGCCTGCTACATCAGCTCTTGCTCCTCTGCTGGCGTGAGCAACATTTATTGCAGCATAATAACCCACTTCAGTGTGGGATAGCAGTGGAGGAAAGTTTAAAATATCATCCAGTTTTAGTGCCTCAGGTAACATATTAAACAGCACAGGGCACTGAAACAGTTCACTAGAGCTGTTATATAGTCATTAATGTAATCATTGAAAATAGGAAGAATTGTCTTTGAGTGTAACAAAGAATTTAGGAAAAACTCAATGCTTAACAGAAACAAAGGTTAATAAGATGTGTCCCTGAAGAGCAGCAAAAGACTTCCTAATCATATCTATTCTCTATGGTTATATGGCTTTCAGGCTGGATAAGTGACAGAGTTGAGCTTTTATTGTGTTTTAACGATTGTTATTCATTGACTGCTGCTAGGCGTTTCTCAGTCCATAAAGCACGCAACAGCAGCCTAAAGAAAACATTGCGTGGGCTAATTATTTCAAAAAACACTTCTCAAAACAAACAGATATGAAACAGCCTCGTTTTGTGGAATAATTAAGGAATAGTTCAAGGCATAATTGGAAGTATGAGAGAAGGGAACATGGTGATCCTGTGGTGAAAACACAACCGACCAGATCAAATATAAGATGTAAAACCATTTGGGCGGAAAAAAGAAATGTAGGTGTTAACAGTTATTGTATTTATTTAACCTTTATTTAACCAGGTTAGTCCCATTGAGATTAAGAACCTCTTTTCCGAGGGAGACCTCGCCAAGACGGTCAGCAGCAAGAACACAAAGTTGCAGACAGAGACACAAACAGAGACAAAATACAGTTCACCAACACTTAAAGCACTCAAATTTGCATTAAAGGAGAACTATCTAAAGGAAATTGGGGGACAAAAGGAACTTTTCTGGGAGTCAGCTGTACAACAAGGGAAGCTAAACATGTTTAATGATACCAGTTCTTTGATTTTCAAATCATTTTGGAGCAAATTCCAGGCTGAGGGTTCAGAATATGCAAAAGCCCTTTCCTCAATTTTTGTCTGAGTTTTTGGGACAGAGAGCACAAAGAAGTTGTGTTAACTCAGTGAATACTGTCCACAATTTTTTTTCTGCGTAATAAAACACTTAAGTATTGTGGGAGCAGACCCAGAATCACCTTATATATAAGGATGTACCAATGGGAGAGCCTATGGGTCGCCAGTGCAGGCCATCCCACCCGAGAGTACAACTCACAGTGGTGAGTCAGAGCTTTACAATTTGTACTGAACCTCAAGGATGCACGGTGAGCTACATCAACCATATGAAGTTTAAGGTACAGTGTGAAGGATTTGGTGGCATCTAGTGGTGTGGCAACTGAGTTTCCAAGACTGCGGTAATGTGAGCCGCCGCGTGCAAGTCCGTGGTAACGCCGTTCGCTTCGCTCAGAGGCCATCCTCACCATAATAACACTACTTTAGGAGCAACGGAAGTCAGACGCCGGCTGGTGGTACCACGGTTTTCTGCGGCTCATGTTATCGTGCCGGAAAACTACGGTGGCCTTTAGTTTAACCTAAAAGCACAAAAGACTCTCTCTAGAGCCGGTGTTTGGTTTGTCCGTTCTGGGCTACTGTAGAAACATGGCAGTGCAACATGGCGGACTCCGTGAAGAGGACACGCTTCCTATGAAGATATGAAGGATGATACAGCGATTACGCAGTAGGTGGCGCCAATTCTCCAGTCTGGAAACCGTTATACCATTGCAGAAGAGGAAGGCCTGACAAGATGACGTAATCAAAAGAGCGCAAGTCGAACTTCAAACAGTGAAAAACAACCCAGACCACTTTATGGAAATGTGACGGTTCTGTTTGTGTCATGTGTTAATGTGAGGAAGGTTACATCAGATGTGTGTGGAGCGATGAGGAGGCTGTTTTAATCTGCCTCTATTTTCCGTCTCTTCAGCGGAGCAGAAGCTTCAGTGGACGTTGAAGTCACACGCTTTATGTACGTCATCATTTTATTTGCGAAATCTGTTTCCATTGCACTTTGTCTTTTTCCACCTCAGCCAAGCGTAAAAACGTTTTTATGATATTTCAAGATTTCCACTCACGCAAACTGAAAATGTGTATAAAAACTTGTAGTTAATTTCCTTTTTAACTATTCCTATTCTCCAAATTTGAAGTACTGGAGGCAGACAGACTGTAAAAACAAAATGATGAGAGAGAACCCTGACAAGCCTAAAGAAACCTAAAGACTTGATCTGCTTTGACTAACCTAAACCTAACCAGCCATCAGCCCTTTTTACCCGGGATGGAAATCTCATTTGGGCCTTGAAGGAATGGCGGAAATTACCAGTCCCACTGTGGTTGTGAGGGGAGAAGAGTCTGGAGCACCGGGATGTACCAGATGAGATGCTTTTCTGATCTGTAAGCATTACGTAGCACCAGGGTGTGGTTTCTCAGGACATGACTGTGGCTGCTGCTCAAAGTCTGTCGTATATATACGGGTAAATCATTGGCATACTTTATCGGTGGTGTAGCCTCGTTCGTATTACGGTGGTTTTGAGTGACGTTATTGACCTCTCCAGCAGGTTATAAAATATTTCCTACTCCACATCTGGGACTTGCATCTTCTTTTTTTAGCAGTCACCTGAAAACAACAACCCTACAAATACATTAGTGAGCCACACAGACGTTTGCATTGAACCTGACCCACGTTTGCTCATGTTCAACAATCCCAGTCCATATTTGCATGAGATCTGCAGTGTTCCTATAGATACACTTCATGTATGTTTGCATACCAACGCGTATATGCTTTGCATATCAATAGATAGCCTTGTGTCTGTTAAACGTTCCCAGAAAGCACCAAGCAGCGCTAGCAGAGGAGGGCCTGCCCTGTGTATGAATAGCCCGTAATTGCAGCTTGATGGAAAACACTAATGCAGCTCGTAAAAAAAAAACGGGACACTTAAAGACTGGTACAATTACTCTTTCCAGCAAACAAAGCCAAGAAAACACACCATGCAGCGCACTCTTCAAGTCACTCTGACCAACAAACAAGCAGCAATCAATCCAAACTACTGTTTGTTTGTGTTGCTTCTTAAAGGCTAAACTATGCTCCATTGTTTTCAAATTAACGTTAAAAAGCCACCACAAAAGGAAGAATTGCTCATGACTGTAAATCTGTTTGACATAAAGACAGAGTATGGCTTGCATTAATAATCATATTGCATTAGATTGCTTGTTTATATCCATAAAAATATCAATGCGGCTGTAAGTCATCAAGACCACGAAGAGCGAGATCGAGAGAGAGAGGCTGAGCCTCTGGGTATTTTGTCATGCAAAGCAATCATCCGAGCGTGCTGCAATCATAGCAGATAAGGTCGCGCTGCAAACACGGCAAGCCATTAACCATTTGATGGCCAATAAATCATTAATCTCTGTACAGGAGTTGTTCCACCACAGTGGTCCCAATTTTGAGAAATATCCAATGTCACTGCTGAACTGAATTAGTCATGAGGTCACAACAGATCCGAAGCAGCTCCAGGCCCAGTTCTCAGTGAACTTTCACCATCCTTGTTTGTTGAACAGTAAACTTAAGCAACGGCAATAAAAACTGGAGAAGTTTGCAGAGAGACGTCTGGATGAATCACATCAAGACAAATGGACCAGAACATGGAAAATATGGCTTGTTGCTTTATTTAGAGTGCTTTTATGTGGTACTGACTTTTGGGCTGCTGTAAACACGTGAGTGCGTGTCTGTGTGTGTGTGTTTGTGTGTGTGTGGAGGGAGTAATACATGTGTGTGGATCCCTGCTTGGGCGTGTGCACAGGTGTGTTTGATTGTGTTATTTGATCATTACAATCCAGTATGTGTGTGTTCTATATTTCTGTGTGTGTGTTTCTGAAGCATGCTTTGTGTTGTCCCTGATTCACAGTTCCCATGGGCTTCATTCTGCTGACTCGTCTTCCCGCCACTTCTTCCTTTCACCAGTCATGTCCTCTCCCCCCCAGTCTTTGTTTAGAATGATGACCGGCAACATTATTTTTTTACCCTCTCCGTCGTACTAATTATCCTCTGTGATGATGGTAATGAGTGTGCGTCACTTCGGGGCAAAGCTTTGTAGGTTTTCCCACTCTCTCTCTGGTGGTGTTGTTGTTTTTTTCTTCGCTGTGGTTTGTCCTCAAAGCAATTTGCGGGTGCAAAAAACAAAGAGGAGCTTGTTAGGAGCTCACAATCAATAGATTATAACTCTGTTGACTGAGTGAGAAAGAAAGAGGGAGAGGGAGAGTGAGATATAACAAGAGAGCTGGAGGGAAGTAAAATTATATGTCTGTGTGGTTTATCATCTCGTATTTCTGTGCATGAATGGGTATTTGTGTCGTTTGTGTGTGTGTGTGTGTGTGTGTGTGTACAGTATGTAGGCCTGTCTACATTTTCGTTGAAGGGTTTTATTGTACCTTCTAATTAATTTCACTGATTTTTAACAAAATGTATTTTATATTTTCAGTCAACATATATTTCATGTATAACGAAACAAAATCTATAAGAAAATATATTTGTATATATTTAATATTAATATTATTATTTAATTTATATATAAAAATATTTAATCAGAACTTTAAATATATATATTAAATTAAATTGAATAGAATTTAAGAGGTAGAGGTATTAATAATTTATTCTTGTTATTTATTTATTTCAGTGTAAATTCACAACTTTATCAATATTGTCTATTTTATTATTTCATGTATAACAAAACAAAATCTATAAAAATATATTTTATATAATTGTTTATACTTAAAATATTAAATCTGAACTTTAAGTGCTATAGCTAACATTATCAGTTATATTCATTAATGTGTAGATCATTTTCTGAAATTGTTTTGCCCATAGGAAATCCTAAAATTGTGAATATATATTTATCAGAATCAGAATCAGAAAGGTGTTTATTGCCAGGTGTAAGGGGTATACACGAGGAATTTTCTTTGGCTTTTTTGGTGCGAGACAAATAGTATAATAACAAAGAAATAGATAAAACGAAATAAAATAAGAATAAAAATGTACAATTTACAAAATAAGCTATAAAAACAGACATGATATAAACTATATATCTAGATATACTAGATATTTATATATTTCTTATTTATTTATTTCAGTGACAAATTTATCAGTATTATATATTTTATTAATTTAATTATGTCCCTTTTAGTCTTCAGAAAATACTACTGTAATGTTTAAGATGCTGGTGTCCAGAAACGTTTGCCATCTCGGCTTGAACAGTGACTCAAATGATGAATTGATTATCAAAATAGTTGCTGTTTAATTTTCTATTGATTGATTAATGAAACAATAGTTACAGCTAAATGTAGGAAATGATTTTCTGTTTTTCAAGACTATATAAAGAGGTTCCATCAGGACCAGAAGTAAAAACACAAGCACGCATATACAAATGGTAAAGTTGGATGGTTGGTCAGTCACCCATTCATCACTTTGTCTAGAGGAAGATGCCATTAAATCTAGTATAGATATTCATATGGTTCCCAGAGCTCCAAATATAAGCATATGAAATGAATAGATGTTGGATTCAGTGTCTTTGGTTTTTCATTCCACTTGATTCCTCACCCAAAGAGACAATCGCTCTCGCTATGGCTCACTAGGGAATGCCTTTTTAAATACATTATTCAAGAATAGTGGGTCTGGATATCTTCCTGCCACATCCATTGTGACAGCTACAAGACCACAGAACAAAAACCTGACAAGAGATGAGAAAAAGAAATGTCTGCTTTTGTAGGGGGTGGCAGTGATGCTGGAAAATCGTTTGGTGGTGTAAACTGTGTCTACCTGCGTTGACATATGGCGAACTGCTGCTGGTGGGTGTTTACACTAAATATGAAGAGGCAGCGATCCTGAGGTTCATCATATGGTGCCGATTTCAATGAAATTTGCTGTGGATGTTTAGAATCCTCAGAGGATGGATTTATTTGTTTTGGATGACCTCTGACCTTTCGTCTATTGCCACCATCAAGCCCCAAATGTAATATTTATTTAATAGACAGATTGCCATGAGATTTGCCAACCTATACAGGCATCCAGGGGGATAAACTATGCAGCTTTTAGCCAGCATTTATAGTTTGTTTCATCCAAAACTTTATGATTTGGTGTCGTAATGAACATTGCACCCTCTAGGGACTGCAAGAGAGGCTCCAGGATGGTGCAAACAAATAGCAGCATGGTAGAGATGAGATTTTCTCAGTTTTTCTCTCTTAAAAACATCGATCCTTGCAGTCACAACTAATACGGTTTTGTCCAATCTGATAGTACAGAATGTAAAATGGAGTGAAGAGGCTGGAAGAGGCTTCTCAGCTGTTTTCTTGTTTGTGTACAGTACGTTTTGTAATATGTGTAACATGTGAAATGGTGTAAACCAACTGTGGACTCTCCCGTCCTACCTTACAGTCTATTATCAGTGTCCCGAGGCAGCCGGCCACCACATGCACTGTTCCCTTCATTCCTATCCCCTGCAGTCCTGCTCTTGCAGCACAACCCCAGCGCCGTATCACATTCCCGCTGTCCATCACTGGCACAAGGCCCCCGCTTAGCAGCAGAGAAAGTCCTCGGGGGTCAGCTCATAATGGACCTAAATGCAGCTCATTATCCTGATAAGGCAAAGGGGCGGTGGCCAGGCAATGGCTGCCTGACTGGCTGGATGACAGCCACACAGCTTTGACAGGTAGACAGAGCTAGACACAGCCACGGCGGCTATCTGATGGACCCGGCTGACAGATCCAGTTGCACCGGCCTGCTGCTCTGAGCGATGGAAAGGGGGTGGAAACTGGACGCCGGCAGAGCCACACAATGATATCTCCAGTTCTGGCCCTCCGCTGTGTGATGGAGTGTTGTGAATGTGACTCCCTCTTCCCTCCGGATGTGTGCACTGCAAAAACATATCTAGCTTAATAAGTCAATTTACTGGACATAGTCAGTTTAAATTTATCGTTGTTCTTTGTTTTCTGCAGTCGTTGGACTTAAAGGGGGTCAGTGGGTGTTGATAATTTATTGCATTTTGTAGGATTTTCATTATTATATTACAGAGATCAGGGACAGAGACGTTTGCTTACAGTATTTAGTTTCAGTTTGTGATGAGAATATATATATTTTTTAGTTCCCTATTAATACACTTTTTGACGTCTCCTTCATTTTATGCCCCCAGACAATAGAGGGGTGCAGGAATGAGTCCTAAAACCCGGAAATGAGGTAGCATTTTTGTACCCTTGTCTGGAAGTCAATGGGTTTTTAGTTAGATGCCTGAAATAAGGTCTGTTTTTAACACAAGATGAAGAGATTTTAACGTTTTCTTTGATATAAATACATCAGTAAATATCTCAAGTGGCTAAATGAGACTACCAAACGTCATCACGGTGACTCGTCCGCCTTTACAGCCTCGTTGTTTATACTCGCGCTCATGTGACCGTTATGTGACGAACGTCCCCTTCTGGTGATTGCATTCACACTTCAAAAATGATAAAGTGATGTTTATTTGTGGAGATTATCTTGCTGAACAAAACGTTTAAGATTGATAAACCTGTGTTTGCAACAGAGGTTATTTTCTGCAATAATCCAAAACCCAATGGAACAATCCTATTGGCTCTTTGTGGAGGGAACCATGGCGATGCTAACTTTCTAGTTGGCCTACAAAAATATGTCATCACTTCACCGCTCTATACCGAAAAGTTAATTTAGTCAGTCAGTTTTTGTGTCTTTTCAGATCTTCTTAAATTACAACAAATTTTACTATTTGTGATTGTTAGACATTTGCGATAAATTTGGACGTGATGTTTTCAAGTGTTTATTACACAGTTAGCCTTCCAGACTGGTTTGAGAGAGACAGTTTCACTTTACTTTCACTCTACTGTGCAGTACTGTACCCAGATTGTTTTAACGGGAGGGTGTCCCTTTCGAAAATGAAAATGGAAGATGTAATTCACCTGACGTTTTTTTCCTGAAGCGTTGCCAGATGGTCCCAGTTGTTGGGGAAAGTGAATCTGCATTTTGAAGCAACAGTCGGGCTGTGCCGATAGACGATGATCTCGTGGGATTGATGAAGGTCAGAGCGATCGCCAATAGTCGATGACTTTGCCAATGTCAAGACCATATTTTGCTCTTTTTCCCATTAATGTATTAGATTATTATTAGTAGTAGTATTATATTAATATTCAATTTAATTTGCCTCATTATAGTTTCACGTCGGCATCCAAACTACAGTAGGGCTGTACCAACTGTACGCAGTTTGATGCTTTAAATACAGGAAGATTGCGTGCAATAGTCCACCTTCTCTTCTCTTCTCCTATCTCTCGCACACACAGAGCGACACGATACTCAGTCCTCGAGTCTCCAGTCCTCATTGTTTCAGTTGAAAAGTCCAAATGTATTGAAAAAAGGCAGATATACTCATTTCCAAAATTCACAACATGTTTTTAATCTAACGAAATATTATGCCTCAGTCCATATTTGTTGGCGTTTAGCCTTCCAAAAACAACATTTTCACTGCGGTCAAAAAATCGGCGATGGAATCGGGTAGTGACGATGGGACCATCTGACTATGGAGAAGATCGCCAAACGCTAAGCAACAGTTAAGATTATCTCATCTCAGTGGCTCCATTTTTATCAGTTTGAAAATATTATGACTGAGTGAATTATTTGATAAGGAAATTTTTTTTAGTACGTGTGTGCATGCATGATTTTCTCGCTGACGGTGGCTTAGTCACCGTCGGAGGAAGGCCACATTGCCCCGTCGCTATCAGTCCTTGCCATCAGGCGGGGAGGAGGCGCGGGGGGGGTGAAACTGTCAACAGCCCCTCGGCCCCCGGGCGTCTAAGTAGCCACAGATTCTCTTACCGCCAGATGTCAGCCATAACAGCATCACTGATCGACTTCTCCGTGTCTCTCTCTCACCCATAACAGTATCCTCTCTCTCCTCTCTGCCCTCAGGTGTGTCAGTGTGGGTGTGTGCCTCCAGTTTCTCTTTGTGTACATTGCCCGTGTGTGTCGGCCCGCGTTGATTTGCCCGGTGGAGGCATGTTGGGCAGATGCCGACTTTCCGTCAGTGGGCGTTTTGGCAGCCATGGCGGTGATGGGGGGATGGGATACGAGGGCACGAGTGTCATTCAATGTACAAATCTGACTCCTGTCTCTTGCCTTTAGCGAACACCGCTCTCGTATAGGATGACGAGGTAAGAGATAGTCGCAACTGGTGCGCTTTGGGCACTACGCACACAAAAACACTCTCTGCTGTTCAGACATCTACAGCGCACACAAGCATCAGGGAAAAAAACGCACGCACAAGCTAAATGCACCAATAGAGAATGACTGATACCTTCTCATTTTACATGGTTTTATACCTATACAGTATATACTGTACCAAGCTATCTAAAGAAGAGGCGTTTTTTGGGGTAAGGAGGTAAGGAGGTATGTGACTTGATAAAAGACTGGCATATTTTACCATAATCGCTCAGAGCCATAATTTTGACGAAGCATTCATTGTGAAGTCAGCAATTTTGCCATCTCCAGTGTAAGTCCACATTATCCAGGTGCATATATTCTATAACAGGCTTACAGTGCACTTTAACAGATTAAGAAATGGGTTTTCTTCTTAGATGCTTTGTCATTGTCTTCTGCAGACTCGCTCCCCTCCACACCTTCATAAGATGTAAAATACTTAATTACAGCTCTCTTTCTCTCTCAGACGTACAATTACAGCTGACTGCTTTTGGTCTTTTTGCACCCCACCAACAAAGGCGTGGAATATCACATAAAGTCTCATCTGTTATTTGAACTTGAACGCAAGCCAAGTAATATTAAACCATGTCTGCTGTTTTATGTCGGCATTATTTAAATGAGCTGGGAGGACAGATGTGTGTGTGTGTGCGTGGGGGGGGTGACATATATACATACACAGCACCCACCTCTGTTTCTCACATCACTCTGAAACAGCTCCTTGTTCACCTCTGATGAGAGAGGTGGGGGGGAGGTAGCGAGAAAAAGAGACAGAAATGCGAGAAAGGGTGAGAGTTGACCTTTGGGTCCCGCTGAAGCGAGCTCTGTAAGTGAGGGGGCGGGCGGCTGAACTAAGTGGCTGATTCATTTCCCCAGAGACCCCCATCCCCCCCAAGCCTATATACACACACATACACACCCTATCCCCCTGTGGATGGGTCCAGCGCTCCAGGTGCTGGCCTCTGCAGAGATGGCAACATGGCCTCCGTTGACCCCGAGGCAGCCCAGCTGGGGTGGAAGGTCACGGCAGAATCCTCCCACTGTCTGTCCGTGTGTGTTTTTGGCTGTGAAGGACCACAGGCGGAGCCTCAGGAAATATGGCTGCCCCCGGGCCCCGCCTGACCTTCTTGTCATTTTTTCATCTTCTGACAACAGAGGAGAGCAGGAGAAAGGAGAAGTCTGCAGAGTTCAGTTGCGTTCAGACGTTTAGGTGTGAACGTGCCTCTAGGGCCGGAAGAAACCAGAAGAAGTTACAATGGAGTTAGTGTCAGTGTGACAGGCGGTGATATAAGATCTAATAAAGATAGAGATAGTTTGAATATAAATGATATTTAGTTTGTGGTTTTGAACGTACCCCTTGTCATTAACTATACCTGCCAACCGGGCAACATTTACATTTCTTCCCACCCTATCTCTAAATACACTTTTCTATCTGTGTTTGTTCAAGACAAGGCCTCCAACATTCAGCATCACACATGTGAACTTGGCACGCAAATGAACTTGTTCTCCTCCCCCACATCTCCCTCCCTCCCTCCCTCCTTCTCCATCCATGCTTCATCGGTGTTTCCTTTCAGCTTGATGCTAAGTCAAGCAGCTGTCTTGTTTTGGGTTACGGTGAGTGACGCTCAGGTAACAAAAGCTCAACGCTGCCCCGTCAGCACTCTCCCCTCTGTCAGCGGTGTGCTGAGGCAGATGCTAGCTGAGGCTGAGGTAGCAACGCGATGCCTGGAACAGACAGCAGCACTGAGGGCTTTATAAATTAGAAATGAATAAGATAATGGCTATAAATTAGAAATGCTTAGCGGGGGATGAAAAAGTAGCGTCAGGTTTGTATTATACATGACGTTCTTTTGTTCTTTGTGTCCAAACATTTTCTGGAAGATGTTTTCCATCAACTTGAAATGCATCTGTGAGTGAAACTGTAAAGATGGTTCATAACTTTTATACAGAGTTTCCCATAAAACAATGATAGCAGCAATTTTTTTGTAACTCCTTGGGAGCCATTTACACACAGAGTTATAGGTCAAAAGTTCCAATGCTCCATAAGTCCAGCTTTGAGTTGACGACATAAACTGTCAAGAGTTAGTTAACACAAAGTTAGAGTCAATGCTGGATTTTCTATAGAGAGAAACTTCAACACAATGTTGGCAGCGGACGAGTTATCAAGCTTTAAACATTGAATTACAAACTGTTACCAGCATCAAAATGTCCTGTTGTTGAATTGATATTCCAACAGTGGACTCTTCTAGTTGTACTCCAACAGGATCACGGCCGTTTCAGGGCAACAGGTGTTTCGGTTTAATAAGTGACCGTGTTAACTGGTGACGTAGCCGTGGTTTACTCATAGTACCTTACGTAAATGGTTGGTGCATGTAATTACAATTGATTGAAGGCTTTTATGAGGACACCTACATGTTCAGTTTGTGCTTTTCAACAGCTGCCGTCACTACAGGCAACCGTGAGTCACCAGTTAAGACTGTCACTCAACACCGGCGGCGTCTATGGCTGCAAGCTATTAAACATGTTGAGTACCACTGGACTGAGGACACGATCAAAAAATGCTTGTGTTTGTAGCGGACATTTAAAAAACTCAGTAAACTCAAACCTCTGAGTCTGTCATGGTATTTGACGTTCAGTACACGACCACAGGTAGTTGTAAGCATCAAGTGACTTGTATACTCAACATTTCTTGCTGGTGTGACGTTACACGCTGGCCAGGTTTCTCCACCAAATACGTGCATAGTATATCTGGCTACTGAATATCGGGCCAGAGCAACTACGGCGCCTGGCTCTAAAAACTGCAGCCGCCTCGTTCTCGTGAGGTTATCGTTGCCCACGTGTGCATGACGTCAGAGCGAGTCGGCATCCAGTCGGACACAAATCTAACCGGCATGCATCGCACGGCGATCGCTTCTGCGCTGGCCTGGCTCATCTCTAACGAGCCCAACAGCTCACAGATCTGGAAAGTCAATTTGTTTAGGTTTCATTCGCCATCTTTGGTGGTTAATGACCTTGCATAGCTTGAAAAGCGATTCCCCTCCGCTGTACTTCCGTTGCCAGAGTACCTGCGTGCATTTATGTACGCCATCACTGTTTGTTAAAGTGTCTATAATCAAATGGAGATGTTCAGAAGAGGCACACGTTACACTTTTTATGTGATTTATAAATAGCGTCATCCAAGAGGGGGGTCCTGGCGCCAAATTAACAAGTATCATGCAAAACGGAGCGAGTGAATTCCCCGTCTCTTTAAACGTAATGGGCCTGCTGAGTGAAGACCGGCTGTATAGATGTGGCGCAGTGTCGTGAAAGTTGCACAGACATGATATAGACAGGAAACAGACGACAGCAAACACGAAGCATCTGCAGACTGAATAATTACAGACTGAACAGAAACAAAGATGGTAAAGACGCGTGCGCACACACACTCACACACACAGTCGTTGTGCAGTGAGGACAGCGGGGGGGTTTTAAGGATAAAAAGGGGATAGACTTAACACACTCACCCCCCCCCTCTTCCACTCTGTGGCGGTTCCAAACAGAGACCCGAAAGATACTCCTCACAAAGATGCTGAGTGGCAGGAAGAAAGGGAGAAAAGAGGCTCAAAGAGAAAGACGGAGTGGCACCTAGTAAAGGAAGAGACAGCGTGTCTTTACTACTTCCTGCCGCCTGGCAGCTGAAGCCGAGAAGAAGATCCTCGTCTCCTTTTGCCTCCTTTTGCCTCCTTTTAATTATGGCCAATTACAAGGCTAGCACGCCAGGACTTATTACACGGCGACCAAAGAGCCCCCCTCGAGTTTTGTTTGTGTGGCCGGGGCGCATTATTATGGTGGTTTAGCGCAGTGAAATTTCCGAGGCTCGGGCTCTGAGGGGCCTTTGCCGTTCTCTTTTTGTGGTTTTAATGAGAACTGAAAGCATGAAAATGCTGCAGTAGAAATAGGCCCCCCTGCTATAAATGAGCAGCACTCTTCCCTAGCTCACCAGAGGCCAGCGTTGGAGGTAGCAGGGGACAATGCTCCTACACATGTGTCACTCCTCCAGCTATGTTATGGTAGCGGGTAATGTCTTTATCATAATTGTGCATGATGGAGGGGTAAAGGGGCAATGAGACAAAAGAGCTGAAATGGGGGTCCTGGAGATGTTGCATAATAGGACGAGAATGAGCTGAATTAGGCCTCCTATTATATTCCCATACACAAGCACTGATATGTTGGAGGGGGAGTACGTAATGTGTATCTACAGTATATGTCTGTTTGTCTTCTTTCTATATGTGTATTATATGGAAGTACATTTTGCGGGAGCTCCGGCAATTAATTTTCTTGACGGATAATATATTCACCTATGTATATGTATACCTGGTATTTTGTTTACTTAGCTAGTTATGATTAATGAGACATGTCTTGAAATACCAACAAAATACCACACAGGTTTCAACGTTAATGTTTATTTTTCTACTTGCCCAAAGTACATTTTTACTTTCCCCTATACCAGGGGTCACGAACCTTTACGGTCAAAAAAAGAAATCTGTCTGGAGCCGCAAAACATTTGATCATTGTGATGAAGGTAACACAGCTTATAGTCTAAGTATATAGTATATAAGTCTAATGCAGTGAGGGCCAAAGAGACAATGTACGACGAACTATTAGGGCCACATTGAGAGGCCACGGAGATTTCCAGAATAAAGTCATAACTTTACGAGAAAAAAGTCGTAATATTACGAGAATAAATTCATAACTTTACAAAAAAAAAAGAAAATAACACGTAAAGTTGCTACTTTATAATATTATGACTTTATTCTCAAAATCTCAGATTTATTTTTTCCCTCAATGTGTCCCTAATACTCCGTCGTACCGTTGTACCATAGACCTACAACAATGATGAATAAAAATGCAAATGTAAAAAAAAAAACAGTTATTCATTTCCATTTTTATAAATCCACAGGGAGCCACTTGAGAGGAGCTGAAGAGCTGCATGTGGCTCCGGAGCCGCAGGTTGCTGACCCCTGCCCTATAAAAACTGTTTTATTTATTAGCGGTTATGAAATAACGAAAGAGACCAAAGTTAATTGTCACGTTAGTCTTTATTTAAGTAAATGAATCCGCACATCCTCAAACGCCACCCATCTAAACTGCTGTTTCCAGGATAACTGAACCGCTCTCTTGTGTTTCAGCTCATAAACGTTGTTTTTACCAGCTAATACTGTGCATGTGTAACCCTCAACGGAGATGAGAGGGAAGTGAGATGGCTCACTCCTTAGCTACTTCCATCATCATGTAAAAAACAATGTGTTTAATTATTTTTTTAATAAGTTAAAAAGAATTGACCTTGGTTAAAAAAAGGTAACTCCAGATTTTGGAGATACTAGATTTAGTAGCCCGACGTGTCCTTATTGTTGAGCCCTGCCACCGTAATTTACCTCATGCCATCCCCTCCTCATCCATCTTCCCAAAGTCTAATGATTGTTTGTCGTTGTTGACAACCAGTTTTGACAATAACTGGGTTGAAAAGAGTTTATATATCCAATACCGATGAAATAATCTCTAATAGTAACAATAATACATCTATTGCGTCTTCAATCAGTAGGCCATAGAGGAACATGGGAGAAGCAAACCTTGTGATACTAAAGAATCTCATGCTCTTCTTTAGAAACATACCCGTCTATTTCTTGGCACGCATCTTGCGGTCCATCCCTCCTCCGGTTGGCCGGTGTTAAAGAGGGGGCTGATTAAGGCCTCTCTTGGCTCCTTTGTGGCTTTGAGCGTTCGGACACCTCCTTGGCACGAGGTGCGATGGCACGGCTGCCGGGGAGTGCCAAGTTTGTGTGTCGGTGACACGGATTCAACAGAAGAGGGCTTGTCATGTGCCAGCGTGTGACAACAATACAGCGTGATGTCAGGTGGGTGGTCACTCCATTAGGCCGCGTCATTCCCTCCGCTCTGTAGATTTATAGCTCCAGATGATGTGGTGACTTCACATCGTCCGTAAACAGTGACCTAACTCACAGAGTAGAGTTTTCCCTCCTTGTTACGTCCTTGACGTCGTCACGCTCATTGATGTAAATTTGACTCTGAAACTGTAGGTTGAAATTTACAGCAATAAAATCACACAATTACTAGAATATTATCTATTAGCAATAAAGAAGTTCAACTAAATTAGACCAAGATTGGTAAATATGAAGTGTGGTTTTGCCCACAGCAGGTCTGATGATACATTTCCACAACTCTTTTTTTCTTCCCTCCCTTCCTTCCCTCCCTTCCCTCCCTCTTCCAGCTGCAGGCTGCTGGACTTAGCATTAGCTTTTAGTGGTGCGGGGAGATGTCAGTGGCTCAGCATGCGAAGACAACCTCTGATATTAAATCACCTCATCTCCAGCTCGCTGGGCCAGTTTAGGGGAGGAGGTGTTCCCAGACTTTAGAGGGGCATTTCGGCGCTCTGATTTATACCCCGGCGCTGCATACAACAGATGAGCGCCTCACAATAAGAGAAACATTGTTAAATCTCCAGCGAAGGAGGAGAAAGATAGAGAGAGCGGGGAAATAAAACAGGTTAAGGAGACCTGTGGAGATACCCAGTGGAGTGGTGCCAGAGCTGTTATACTTTTAGTGGGCTTTAGTTTATTTATGTGATAATAAGCAGGATTTGAACTGCATTTGAACCACTGAGATCACAAAGAAAAAGTGAATTAAACCCCTGAATCGCCAGCTGCCTGCTGTCTCAAAGCATGTTTCCTTTTTATCTACCAAAATGTTTGTTGTCTCTGTGGTGACCTTGGATGTTTTTTTGTGTAAGAGTAGGACACAAATTAGGCTCCACCCCCGCCCTTCCCGTAGTGTGGAAACCACTCCGACAGGAAGCTCACACCAAACATTAACGGGGCTCTGACGTCAGCTACCCATTACACATCCCGTCTGTCACCAAACTACAGTCACCTCCACTTGTTCTCTGTTCGCTCACTGTAATCCAGCATTTCAATTTCTCATCTTAAGTTCTGTCATTTTTCTGCTTTCTCTCTTCCGTCTATTTGTCTCTCTCTCCCTTCTTCCCCGTCGTCCTACGTATCACGTAAACACACACACATTCTTCCCCAGACTGAGCTCATCTAATCGGCATCTTATCAGCCATCTCGTGAGCGTGCCATTGTTATGACTAGAGTTGTTTCTATTCCCAGAATAGGTCTGACACTGAAATAGAACATTCCCATGACTGTAGCCTCTCCGTGTAGTCGTTCAAACATTCCTCCAAAATACCGCTTTCAGTAAATCATCATCATCTTCTCAGCTCATCCCTGAGCTCATCCCACCTACGGCGTTTTGTCTGGCAAGCTGTGAGATTCTTGTTTGAAAAACAATGAGGACATTCCTGTTAGGCCGAGAAACAATGCATTCCTCAGATTTGTGCCACTTGAGTCATCTTTTCTGTGGGATCTGTAAATGTTCAGCTTAATATACATGCAGATGTTTTGAAACATTTGCATGTGCACTTGGAATTGAGCAGTCTGATGTCTTTAGAGAGGGTTGGTGTGACTGCCGCCTATCATTACTCAGTTCAGTCAAACCAGCAGGCATCCTCCGCGTCGAGAAGTGAAGCCGACGCTGAAGTGCGTTAAACCTGCATTCTTTCTAACAGCCAGCAGGGGGCGACTCCTGTGGTTGCTAAAAGAAGTCTGATTGTATAGAAGTCTATGAGAAAATGAGCCTACTTCTCTCTTGATTTATGACCTCAGTAAACATTGTAAACATGAGTTTTTTGGTCTCAATCGCTAGTTTCAAGTCTCCTTCAATACAGCATGATGTTCATTTAGTAAATGATGGTCCCATTTAGAGTCCAATAGACCATAAAGCAGGGGATGCTTTAGGGCGGGGCTACCTCGTGATTGACAGGTCGCTACCACGGCGTTGTTCGGTCTGGGAGTTGTCCGTGTTTTTGTCTTGGAACTTTAATCCTTTCCCAGTGTGTTTTCAGTTCATAAAAGTTAATTATAACCTTTCTGGTCGCTTATAAATATCTTATTCAACGTTCAGTTGTACTTAGCTCCGCCCTCTTGTGTCACTTCTGGTTGCAAAAAACAACATGGCGATGGCCAAAATGAGGAACTCGAGGCTTTGGTGAATATGTCTACTTCTTAAATACTGTACAGTCTACAAGTAAAACTAGGAAAAGAAGAAAAACACAAGGAATCACAACATGGACTGTACCCTCAAATTCCTTTTTTTCCTTCTACATTTGACATTTGAAGCTATTTTTCTCTCCAGGATTGCCTAAAAAGAGAAGCAATTAGAGGCCGCAGTCCTTCCATCTATGTGTTACCCTTTGCTTGCTCAGTAGTAGATATGTTTATGTTACATTCTCCATGTCATTATTGTCAAATTACTTAATTTTCATTACATTTCCTAATTAACTGTTCCATCCAACATCAGCTCACTCCTCTACTTTTCCCTATCCCTTCTCGTCTCCCCTTTCAAACCCACCTTTAACATGTGGCCTCTCACACACACACACACACACACACACACACACACTAATGCTCTCAGCTACTAGTGAGAGAAAAACAATGAGCCGGAGGTCCGACCGTGTTCCCCTCTCCACCCGGTGGAGCCTTTGATGGGGCCAGGGGTAGCCGGAGAGTGTGGAGCCTGGAGAGCAGAGGGGGGCTCCGGGGCCAGCGAGCAGCCGGTCCTCCCCTAAACCCCGTAACTCCATCTTGGGTCATGAGCTCGGGGAGAGGCAGGCACGTGCCACAGGAGCGCCGGAGGCCCCCCCCGGCCCCGCTGTTGCTTTTGGAACGACGCGGCGGTGCGCTAGCCTGCTATTGAGCCGGGCCCGGTGTCGAGTTCTTCATGGGGCCTCCGAGATGAGACGGCGAGATTTTTGTACAGGTGCCGGTGCCTAAATGAACGCACACACACACACACACACACACACACACACATACGTGATCCTCGGGAAGATTTGCACAGCTGTGTGAAGGGGACCCCTCCCTTGCCAAACGTAGCGGCGGCCCTCTTGTGAAGTGCACTCCAACACACACAGATGAAGAGCGGCTGCTCCTCACCGGCACACCGCTCACCAGGCAGCGCAGGAAAAATAAAGTTCAAGGGCCTGGCTCGCTCTTCTATTACATTAATTACTTTTATGTGTTTATTCAACTCGCACCAAAAAGGAGACTCCTGATACGTCTTGTTCAATTGCATCGTGTTAGTTTTCCTTCTCTTTCATGGTTCGGGATGATGTTTGGACTTCTGTGTGGTTATATGGTGTTTGTATTTGTGTGAATATTTCTATATTCATGCATATAGTGTATACTACCTATAATCCTGTTGGTACTGAGGCAGCGTTAGAGTCTCCTTTGTGCAGATAGGTAATCAGCTCACAACACATGAAGTAAGTGGAAATTTCCTGCCCGTTTTTTAAGCGGATCTCTGGGAAATGATTCGTCATCGAGAGCTGCAGCTGCACGCCTCGCTGCCACTCGGTGGGCAGAGCAGCAGCAGCAGCAGCAGCAGCAGCAGCAGCAGCGCTGGAACATCTGTCTCTGTTTCTGTCTGTTTCTCTCTCCTTCACACTCTCTTCTCTCTGCTTCTTCATCTGTTTCCTCTGATGCCTCTTGCTCTTTTTTTTTTTTCCATTTTCTCTCTATCCTCACTGTTTACGCTGTCAATTCATCCACCACTCTCACATTCCTTCATTGTTTTTGCAGAAACGGTGGATGTAAAATCACAATCCACCAATACACCAATTCATGTTTCGTATTTGATTATTGTTGGTGCATACATACATAGTCGTACATAGTCGAGGAGATTTTTACTGCGGGCCCATCCATATACATGTGATGGGTGGCATGAAATGTCATAATAACAGCTGAAAATAGCAAAACACAAACAGAAGCATGGATTGAAGAATGACATACAGAATGAGCAACAGCATGAAACAAAACACTTCTATGTCAATCCTGTCTCCTACAAAACTATGTTCCCATACAACTAAACTGCATTTTCAATATATTTATATTTTCTCCCAGATAACGGTCACAGTTTTAAATCGTTTTAAACACGTTGTTAATGATACGATAATACGTTACGATAATACTTTATTGTCAGACAGGTCTGAAATTTGTTTTGCATAACAGCAGCTCTATTTGCAACATCACAGAAAGGACAAAGACAAGAAACAAGGATACATACATTTAAACATTACAATCACAGAAGACGATATTCAGGGCCCTTCAACGTACATTTGATCTGGGATTAGGCTCCATGTTTAGTTTGAGGATTGCCTGGTGTACAAAAGAGTGCTTCAGTCTAACCTTATTAAATCGTGGAACCCTGTATCTCCGATTTGATGGTAACAATTCATATTCACTGTTCAAAACATGGTTGGGGTCAGAGACGATGGTGTTAGCCAGCCTTAAGATGTTATTATGATAGGCTGTTTCATAGTATTTCTCAAGGGGTTAACAAGACATGCAACAACACTACTTAGTTAGGTTTAGGCAACAAAACTATTGGGTTAGGTTTAGTAAAAAAACATCATGATTTGGCTTAAAATGACGACGTGAGTGAGCGTTGATTTTTAGTTTCACACGGGACACGGACAGCGGTCTCCCACCCATAGTAGACTTTTTATACTTGTTATTATACGACGTAACTTTCAATAACGTTTTTATTCCACGTAACTTTCATTAACGGGCGCTCGATACACCACGTCACCTGCTCTGTACGCTGCTCGTTGTACTACATCACTTGCTTATGCCTTCTGCAAACTATACGTCAAAGTCGAAGGTAATCCACGACAAAATACGTTTCCCTCCAAACGTAATTGAGAATAGTTGTATGGGAAAGTGATTTTTAGGAGACAGGATTGTCTATGTATAAATATAAGGCACATGCATATATTCTATTTAAGCCCTTTTGCATTATTTTGTAGAAACTTAAATGTTTTTAAAGCAGTAAATTAAAATTCTCCACAAAAAAAGTAAAATATTAATGGAAAACATTCGTGGTCTCTCTGTCTTCGCCCTTCACACATACACTGGCACCCTCGCATCCACAAAAATGAAGAGATCAAAACCACAACACACATATCATGCCGCCCTCTACACACACACACACACACACACACACACACACACTCTGTCTTTGCGTTGTTTTGCCATCCACCACTCCACACTGCTTCCCCTCCCTCCTGCCAGCCCACTCCAGATGTGCGAGGACAGAGGCAGCCCAGTCATATTCAGTCAGTCAGTCACTTTCTCCCCAGAGTGAGAGTGAAACACCACCTGTGTGTCTGTCTGCATACGTTTAAATAGCCAGAGCCATAACCCTCCATACCTCACCGCGGGCCAGCCAGAGAGCCTTGCTGATGACTTCCCAAGCTGGAGGACAGTGAGGGGACTTTTGTTGTTTACCATTAAGTTTCAAAGTTCTTACTTTCTTAAAACAAATGAAAAAATCTGCTAGCGCGATGAGATTACTTCAACCTGTTTTTGATGCAAATCATCTGGTAATTTGCTAATTTTTTCACCTGTTTGAAGAAAGAAGGACTTTCTATTTTCTTTTAATTCACAGATACAGTTTTTGTGATTATAGTCCTATTTTTTTTAAGAGGACAAGATAATGAATGAAAAGCTATTGGACTGAAAGAGTGGTTGCGATGAGAAGAGACTAAACTTGTACAATCATCTTTCCAATGTTGTACTTATGTACAGTCATAAAGCAGAGTTCAATTTGAAAATGTGAACATGAGTCATAATGAACAACGCGTCCTCATACCTAAACCACGAGGTCGTTTGCCAATGACTCCCAAAACGACATATATGACTGTTGGACAGTTGGAGAGACAGCGAAAGGTGCACGTTGTGAACTGATCGTAGTTTTAAACACGTTATTAATGTTGTGAATTGAAACTGAAACCAAACTACTTGGTTAGGTTTAGGAAAAGATCATGGTTTGGGTTAAAATAAGAATGTTTGTTACGTAGGTTACGTGTTTGATATGAATGTAAAACAAGTCAGTGTTGACTTTTGGTTTTACACGGGACACAAACAGCGGCTTCCTGGGTACAACCAAACCCTGAATAAGACCAAAAAGGTTACAATTAACTTTCATGAACTGAAAACACATTGTGAAAGGATTAAAGTTGTAAGACGAAAACACGGACAACTCCCAGACCGGACAACACCGTGGTAGCGACCTGTCAATCACAAGGTAGCCCCGCCCTAAAGCATCCCCTGCTTTATGGTCTATTTGACTCTAAATGGGACCATCATTTACTAAATGAACATCATGCTGTATTGAAGAAGACTTGAAACTAGCGATTGAGACCATAAACTCATGTTTACAATGTTTACTGAGGTAATAAATCAAGTGAGAAGTAGGCTCATCTTTTCATAGACTTCTATATAATCAGACTTCTTTTTGCAACCAGAGGAGTCGCCCCCTGCTGGCTGTTAGAAAGAATGCAAGTTTAAAGCGCTTCCATAATGGCTTCATTTGTCAGACGTGGAGGTAGCCCTGTGGTTTAACCCAACCATCCACCCTGACCTCCCCCCTATAGACTTTGTTGCTCTTTTATAGTACGTAACCTGACTTCCTCCTTTGCTCACGTTATGATTACTACGGCCACTAGAGGTCGCCGCCTAACAATAAACGCAAATATGGGTCGTAATAAGCTGCTTTCACAAACGAACTATGCGGCTGTTGTTTCCGGGGAGGACAATTAGTAAAAAAGGGTCAGAAATGTGAAAGGTGAAGAAAGTTTATTGCTTTAATGAAAGACAATAGGTCAAAAGAATCAGGGAGAGCCTTTTCAGTGAAGAGAAAAAGAAGTTCACCTACAAACACAGAGGTGAGAAGGAAGTACAGGGGGAAAAAACACAACACACTCCTGCTGCAGTCTCTCCGAGTATCCCTCCTCCCTCCTCCCTCCTCCCTATCCTCAGCCCTTGCAGGCCCAAGCAGAGTGGTGATCCAACACCATGCTTTATAGCCCGGAGGGACCAGGCCTAAATCTGATACTGGGCCTCTTAACACACACATAAAGTCAGCACATCCCTCAGCCCGGTGAAAACAGTCCATATTCCTTCACCTTTACGACAATAGTGACTTCATCTGTGTGCCATTTGGATGAAGCTATCCCCGAGACCGTTACCCAGAGTGTGTATCTAATGTGAAGACTATTTTAATAAGTCAGACGTAACCAAGAAAGTTGATGATGTACAGAACTGCATGAGGAGAGAAGGAGCTATCCCACTGTCCAATGCAGTACTTCATCAATGAACTGTGCATTCACTACAACATTTAACAACTCAGCGGGCTGTATGACGAGCTGTATGTAATTCTGCTGATTTATTTTAGTCATAAATGGTTTTATGTAGCTGGATGAATAAACATATTTTGTAATGAAGGGTAAAGCGGTTTAGTTGGATTTGCGACTCAGTGAAGTGAAATATTTGAGCCTCCCCCAGTGGGCTACCTCCACATCTGAAAGGTGAAGCCAATGCTGAAGTGCCTTAAACTTGCATTCTTTCTACCAGCCAGCAGGGGGCGACTCCTCTGGTTGCATAAAGAAGTCTGATTGTATAGAAGTCTATGAGAAAATGAGCCTACTTCTCACTTGATTTATTACCTCAGTAAACATTGTAAACATGAGTTTATGGTCTCAATCGCTAGTTTCAAGTCTTCTTCAATACAGCATGATGTTCATTTAGTAAATTATGGTCCCATTTAGAGTCAGATAGACCATAAAGCAGGGGATGCTTTGGGGCGTGGCTACCTTGTGATTGACAGGTCGCTACCACAGCGTTGTCCGCGTTTACGTCTTTAACTCTTTCACAGTGTGTTTTCACTTCATGAATGTTGTTTGTGATATTTTGGTCGCCTAAAAATGTCTTATTCAGCTCCACCCTCTCATGTCACTTCTGGTTGCAAATAACCAAAATGCCGAACTCAAGGCTTCAAAGTGGTAGTCCACAAACCAATGGGTGACGTCACGGTGACTAAGTCCACTTCTTATATACAGTCTTTGGCCTGCCCTGAAGAGATTCATTCCCCTTGAAATGCTTAAGATCACTTTGATATTGACGACTAAATAACGTACTAAATAACAGAGTGATAGCCCTAACAAATATTTGCATACTTTGGATGAGTGACATACAGTACCTTCAGTGATAGCCCAAAGTAAACTGTTTTCTTCTCATGACAGGCGATTGTTCAGTGTTATCATGTGAGGGAGAATGCTGCAGTCAGCATGCTTTCTCTGACTTGTAACAACTGCGTGATGTACTGCTTTAGCTCCAAGCTCTCAGTATCAGCCCTCTGGAAGGAGTATTGCAGTCAGAGGAAGAGGTTATAGAGGACGGTGTGATAGAGCGATCATGAACATGATCCTAATAAGTTACCACAACAGATAGCAGGGTTAAAGCATGTCATCAAGTATCACTCCATCACTGCTCTGCTAACTCACTAACTCCACAACAAATCCCAGAGTTTGCCACCACAAAGCCGAGGTCAAGAGGCCAGTGAGACAAACAAACCCTTGTCTGTCTTTCTTGTTTGGACAAGGATTTGTTCCGGAAAAGCCTCCACTCTGTCTTCCTTCCTGAGGTGTTTATTTGCACTTGGGGCTCCCAGCAGCACCTCAGCTGTTTACAGTGTTTGTTTGAATCGTCTCTATTTTATTTTCAAAAAAAAAAAATGAGTTTGGACAATGCCGGTTTGTTTCTTGACCTATAAATATTTCTAGACAGGCAGCCGGATAGACATCCTTCCTATCAGTGGAGGTCAACCAATTAGCTGAAGGAAGTCATTGATGTAGTGGGTGGTTTTATTTGCATCATAGCCGTGTTTCTTTTGCTCATAGCTGTGGTTTAAAAATATTACAGCCACTTGTTTATTCCCTGTGATAGACTGCAAGGTCTGCATATTAAAGGGAAGCACCAAAACCGCAAAGTTATGTCTAGTGAAGCCCGTCTTGCAAAACAGTGTCAACTAATCCTGCTCCAGCCCCCCGACCGTGGCCAGACGACACAGGGGAGACCGTAGCTTTGGTCTCCAGGGACGGAGTCTCTGCTCCTCTGCCTGCCTTCACTCACACACCGCACTCGTTCTCACTCGCACAACTCTAACGTGCATGCGTGCTCACTCCACACTGCAGCAGAGTTAGTTTAGCTCTGAGAATATCTAGTGAATGTACAGTGGACGTTTGTGCAGAAATAACTGCTGCAGCTCCTCCAGACCAACAGAGGTTTCCTGTTTCTTGTTTCCTGCTGCTGAGTGAATAGACGGGGCTCCGGAGTGACACTAGCAATTGTTTCATTATTGATTAATCCGTTAATTGATTATCATTTAATCTTAAAAATGTGGAAAAGTTTTTAAAAGTATCCAAGTTCTCAATGCCGACACCCATCATACAGTATAGCTTAATGCATCTGAACAACAGTTCCCAATGAGAACAGAGAAAAACAAAGAAAACACATTAAGTCAATGATAAATTGTTTTTGATACATTTTCAATCGACTTATTAAATAAAGGAATAATTGTTCTCAGCACTGTTACTGTGACACATGATCATGCAGCGGAATTCGTTAGCATGCAGTATTTAGCCTTTAAGAGTCGTAATCCTTAAAGTCCCCCCGGATCAGAGCTGGTGTAATTCCCTAAAATTAAAAATGCAAATCAAGGAGACACGTTGGTGTTAAATGAGGGAGATTACTTCCCACTAATTAGAATGACTCATCTCTCGCCTGATTCAGCAGCTTTGCAGTTGAGCTCCTCACAGACTAAAATCTCAGGGAGTGACACTATTGTCTCTCTTTTGTTCTCCACTCCTCCTCCTCACATGTGATCACGCTCCTGTCGAAAATCAACCCATTTGTACTTTAATCAAAGAGCATTAGGGGTGTACATTTTAAGTAGGGATGCACCGATACCAGTATCGGGTATCGGGTCTGATACTGTGCTCATGTACTCGTACTCGCAAAATGGCTCCGATACAACAGTACCGATACCACTTTACGGCAACGTGACGTTAACCCCTCGTCACCATCTTTCGGTTCCTATCGCACGCGCTCACGCTCCACCTCCCCGACGGTGCGGGCGAGACGGGCCGGTGGTGCGCCCAACCCCACGAGGCCAGGATCCCACCTCAGCTGGCGCGCACCAGCCCTCACTTTCATTGCGCCACGGGGTTTTGCTTGCACCCTCTGACTCACGTGTGCGTTAGATTCCTTGGTCCGTGTTTCAAGACGGGTCGGGTGGGTTGCAGACATCGCTGCAGACCCCTGGCTCCTTGTACGTGGGCCGAGCCTCACCCTGGGGGCACGACGCGGCTGGGGCGCACTGAGGACAGTCCGCCTCGGTGACAAGTTTGTCCACGGCCCCAGGAAGCACCTTCGCCCGGAGCCTTTCCAAGCCGACCTAGAGCCGGTCGCGGCGCACTGCCTCGCCTCGTATGCGGGACTGCCGTGTGTCGCTCACACCCTCCAGCTGGCTGTTAACGAGGGTCTTTTGACACAGAGAAGTACTCGTATCGGTACTCGGTATTGGTGAGTTCCCAAATGTAAGTATTTGTACTCGGTCTGAAAAAAGTGGTATCGGTGCATCCCTAATTTTAAGGACAAGATTACATGATTATCTTGCAGTGTTGACGCACCATTTGTTTGAAATGTTAACTAAACTTCCCAAATGTAAATACAGATTGTTGTAGTTCGCTGTCAGTGTTCATTCATTGACTCAAAGAGTGACTGAAAGCGCTCTTGTCTTCTGTGTGCATACCCACAACCACCACCACAACCACCACCGATCTTGTAGCACATCATCCCAGCCAGGTATTTGGTTCAGTAGTGTGCTGCCAGGAGGGGTCCGGATGTTAGGGGGTTGGCTACAGAGAGGTTAATCAGGATCAGAGCTCAGACCCTGCGGCCTTGTTCAGAACCAGCAAAGCATACAGCTCTCTGTTTTCACAATACGCCCTCGCTGCCATTAGTGCTGTGTCACCAGACAAGGCCTTGTATATGTGTGTGACAGTATGTGTATCTGTCAGGAAAAGAGTTATGAGTTTCACGAATCAGGAACTGTCACACACTCACCTCCGTACTCACGTATTCAGTCACATGAATCACGGTTTGAGGGGATGAGTCTCATTAGCCACCTCCTGACCCAGGGTGTATTTTGAGGAAGTAGGGGCCAGACTCCTGCTTACTCATGCCGGGACGTGACCTACTCAGACTTATGCTAAAAGGCTATTATGTGACTATTGTTGTCCTCCAAATGTACTTATTTTGCTTCCCCTCTAGTGACTATTGGCCCTTTGGTCACCTCGAGTAAATATTCAGAAAAGACACACTTTCACGAGCATGCATGCAGGGAGCAGGGTTGATAATATATAACGTGAAACTCTACAGATGTGTTGGACTCAAGGGTGAACTGATTAGATTGTGTTGGTCAAAGGTCAAGGTCACTGTGAACTGAAGTCCGTCCCATTTTAACGTATCTCAGGAACGCCTGAAAGTGAATTTCATTATATCTGGAACAAACATCCACTCAAGGATGAACTGATTAGATTTTGGTGTTCAGAGGTCAAAGGTCACTCTGACTTCACAAAACACGTTTTTGGCCATAACTCAAGAATTCAATATGCTAATTATCACAATTTTGCACACATGTCTAACAGGATGAAATGATGAAGTGATGACATTTTGGACAGACATGGATGTAAACTGTAACTTGACTGGTTGGCGGAGGCGTACAACCACAAGGTGGTATTTCTTAAAAACAGAAATTCTCATCTGGATATTTTATACATATGATTATATATTACGTAACTTCACTATATCACAAAACGTTTATATTGCTATAACAATCGGAAAAATAAATGTACATGTACACATGTAGTGACAGAAGACTTCACCCAAATTGGTGAACATGGACCCAAGCTGTTGCCTAGCAACGCAATTCTGTTGAAATGCACTAAAACAGAGCGTTTCAGACAGAGCGTGAATACAGGTTTATTCAGGCAGACAGTATGAGGAGAATAACGTTTTTTTTTAACATTACAGCGTGTAAACATGTTCTAGTAGAAACACAAAATACGTATGAATAATAATAAGTATGAACCTGAAAATGAGCACGATATGGAACCTTTAAAGGCAATCACCTCCTGCTGCTCCCGTTTCCCAATAAAAGTTGTCAATTGGCATATCACATGGATGCTTTTATCGTGATGCAGCTACAGAAAATGAATTGTATTTGCCACCAAGCTTGGTGCAGACTGGCATTGTTCACTGTAACTTGGTGTACACAACACGTTATGCTTATTTGCAGCACCTTTTTCTTTTACTTCAGACGATTCGTTTTAAATATTGCAGTGAGGAATGGTAAAAGAAGAAACACCGGTTTGGATGAAAAGCTGCAGGCATTCGGCTCACTGCATTCTGTAAAAACCAGCATACCTCCAGCATGTCATACAAGTAAACCACGGCCTTTTACTGTGCCGTGCTGTGTTATGCGTGCTTTGCAAAATCTGATAGCGGTTGCCTGATGGTGTGGCACACTGTGGGTGTCCCAGCACTAAGGAGAAAGCCTCTTATTACCTGTTGCCACAGATTTGCTCCATTTTTCATACTGTACATTGAAGCCCCTGACATTTGAAGTTTTGTCCTCTAGTCTGGTTTAGGGAGGTGACGGTCTTTCATTTTGTTCTGTGCCTTTAAGTTTACAAAACACAATTCTACTCATATTTGTAGTCAAATATACCGCAGTAAAAAATATATAAAGAGAGATCATTCTGGGCTTTTACTTTTTATATGTTTGTAGATCTTTTTGCAGATTAGCAGTGCAGTCTCAACAAAAGCATGTCAAGGTCTGATCAAGCAAAGATCACGGCGGGAATACATCGGCCTCGCACCGCTGGCTCCGTCTGAGTCATGTTGCCTGGGGCGGCATGATAATGTGACCTCAAGTGGCGTGATGTGTGACACTGAGCTATTCCCGCTATTATAAACCACAATCTGTGAAGAGGAGTGGCATTCAGCCACTCATTGCCCAACTTGGGTGGCTTCCCCTCCCTTCTCATTGCATGTGCTGCTTACCCGGGAGAAAATTGCACAACATCGAATTAGCCGTCTTTTTTTTTTCCACTCTTAAAGTGATGAACGCTCAGCCGTAGATGTAGAAGTTTAATTTTCCTCTTACTCTTTTCCTCGCTTTTACCCACAAACCTTTTTTTTTCTCTCTGTTTACTGAACCCAAAATAGACTCGGTTGGGGGGCAGAGAGGTGTAACACATGGCACACATCGCTGTATATTTCCAGCATGTCCTGTAGTAACCGCGGCAGCAGCAGAACACGTCTCTTTGTGTCTTCCACTCTCTCACAGTGGGCACAGTGTGCCACGCTGGGGCGGTTGTTAAAAATAGAAAGAGTTAATTCAGCAAAGCACTTGAAAAGATTTAGCTACCTGCAGCAGACACTTCCTGAACAGGGGCCACATTACAGAAACATATCCTAACCGCTTGTCCTATCTTAACTTAAGGTTCAAAGATAGGATAAATCTTATCTTTCTATGAAAGCAATTTCTAAACTCATGGCTGTGTCCTATCCTATCTCAGACCTTCTGTCTTATCTTAACTTAAGAAATCCTAACTCCAACTGTAAATTGGATTCTTCAATCGGCACTTCCATGCCTTTGTCTAGAATGTACCGGCAGGCTATTCGAGATGGACAAGCCATAATATCAACTAGTGACTCTTTTTAGTGAGCCAGATCATTTGGCCCAGCTCACCAGTCGTTTTACCACTTCTGCCTTTCAAGTTTCAAGTTTATTTGTCATATGCATTTAAAAGTACAGTGTACAGTGAAATGCAAAATGCATTTTACCCTGGCTCTCTCTCAGCCCTTAAAATCTATAAATAGTACAGTTAATAAATACTACAATAAATAAGACAATACCTGAGAATAAAATTATAAAACAACCTAAAAACATCCATAAAACAATCCACAGCTCTGCATTCATTTAGTGCTACTGTTCAGTAGTCTGACCGCCTGAGGGTAAAAACTGTCTCTGAGGCGAGAGGTCCGAGCTCTAATGCTCTGTAGGCGCTTCCCTGAAGGGAGATAAGAGAAAAGTGTATATGCTGGATGACTTGTGTCCTGCATGATACAAAGTGCTTTCTTCCTGCAGCGAGTGGTGTAAATGTCCTGTAACTGTGGTAACGGTGATCCTTCTTTTGTAATTCAGCCAGATTTAGCGCTGTTTTGACCTATGATTAGTATGTGTGCACATATATCACTTAAATTATTCAATATAATTATACTAAACCATATGATTTTCAGTGCATGCAGTGCCCGTGGTGCGGAGAAGATCATCCTATCATTCTGCCTTGAATTAATTAAAAAAATAAAAATAAAACCGTCTCTCGGACGGGAGCCAGCTCCCATCGTTCACTTAAAAGAGCCGACTCGTTCACGACCGACACATAGCTAATATCAACGGTTCTCACTTGTCACTGGACAAAAAAAAGAGGGCTTAAATGTTTTGCTACGAGGAGTTGGAGGCATTAATCAGGTTGGTGGAGGAGAGGAAAGACCAACTTTTTAATTAATTCATTAATTGTCTTGGCAGTTGATACCCTTTAATCACGGTCTGGGAGATTCAAAGCGTCATCCTACGGTTTGAGTAGCCTTTCAATCATTATATATCGTTGTGCATGTTGTTCCCCATCTTCATTGTCATTGCCATACAGACCTAACAGGGTCTATGCCATCCTAATTTAGGATTCCTAACTTGGGAAAGTTAGGACGCTTCTGTAATAGCTAAATTCCTATCCTAAGATAAGATTTTCCTAAATGCAGTTAGGAAACATGTTTCTGTACAACCAAAAATCCTAAATGTCAACCTGAACTGAGATAAGGTAGGATTTCAGACTGAGGAAGTTTCTGTAGGCTTCCTCCCCTCTTCTAGATCAACAGTCATCTAAATGAGGAGACTATAGGATCTGTCCTGACTGCTTCCTTTGAGGGGGGGCGAGGACAGTGACGGAGGAGATCGTGCGAGATGGAGAAGCAGGGAGAGCAAAAGAAAGAGAGGCAGGGGGGTTGTGTTTGATGAAAGCCTGCCTCTCTGTTTACTACAAGCTAAAAATATACTGCCCATCCTGGTTTGCAGCAGGCACGAGGAGGCGGGGGGGGGGGGTCGGCTGTGTACATATGTGCGTCTGTCGCCCCAAACCCAACAGCTGGAGGCTCGACGGCTGAGGGAGGGTTCCACATCCAACAACAGGTGGACGAGAAGGCGTGTGGTTCAGTGTTTGTACTGTACATATGTCTGAGTGTGTAATGTGTGTGTGTGTGTGTGTGTGTGTGTGTGTGATTGGGCCTTTGAGCAAGCGTGTGCAGAAATCTGTGCTTACAAGTGCATACATGTACAGGAGCTTTACACACCAGTACCCCTTGTGTCACATAGAGCCTGCGTCTCCGCCTGAATTGTCTTATTCATGCTCTCCAGTCTATTTAAATCCCAACTGAGGCTTCGCTATGAATCAAAATTAATGACTGAGTTGTTGATGCTGATGTTAAAGCTCTGGTATGAGCACTGTATCGGCCATTCACAGCAGCGGCTCGCTCACTAGGCCTCTATTTTTACTTGTGTGTGTGTGCGTGTGTGTGTGTGTGTGTGTGTGTGTGTGTGTGTGTGTGTGTAGAGGGGGCTAGCATGTGTGTCTTTCCCCACTTCTCGCTTTTACCCTGATGACAAGAGGCAATTGGCCTTCTCAGATGACAGTGACTAGGTACTGTGAGGGCAATTGTGCCCAGGCAGCTGTGCATCTCTCTCTCTCTCTCCTTCTCTCTCTCTCTCTCTCTCTCTCTCTCTCTCTCTCTCTCTCTCTCTCTCTCCTTCTCCTTCCCTCGGTCTCCCTCGATATAGCTAAACTATGAAAGTAGCTACTGATTCTGTGATTAAATACCTTCCTGTTTGTGCAGGGACGATCAGATAAGAGTTACCACGTAGGGAATGCGAGGGCTAAAAACAAGGTAAAGCTGGCGGCCAACACACTTCCCCGGGTCATTATCGGCATACCTGAGATGCTGACAACACACAGGATGGCTGCACTGAAGCAGGAAATCTCAAGCGAGCGGCAGTGAATGAGTCACCGCATGAACCACATTTTCTTATTGTTTCTATGGAATTTTATACTTGATAAACACCTTTTTGATCATACTTAAAGGTTCCCTGTGGACGTTTTTGACCTCCAGTAGGAGCCATGAATCTGTTTGTCTGTGACGTAAAGAAGTCCAGCCACTATTTCACTGAGCAACAGGTGGTGGTAACACGTCAAGACATGCTGCAATGTGCCAGCAAAGGAAGGGATGAAGAAGATTTCTAGCAAATATATCCGGGTCGTGTCTAGAAGCTAACCCCCAAGTTACGAAAAAAGACACGCTATCCTAACGATGACCTATCCTAACCCGAACCATTCAAGGTCAAACCATAACCGTCTCGTGAGAGTTTTGCAATTTAGGGGTTACCTTCTAGACACAACCGTAAAACTGCTTTCAACATACAGTATGTGTTTATACCCCCAGGATGTGTTTTAGCAGTACCTCCAACTTTCCATTCTGGATCCTTTTAGAAATCGTAGAAAAAAAAAAGACGCCTCATAATTATCATCTTTAATATCAAAGGTAGTTCCGTGATTGCTCCGTATACATCCAGTGCAAACAGGAGACAATACCAGCTAATGCAGCATGACTTTTCATGGTGCAGACTCGTGAAAAGGTAAAGGAATACAAGCTGAAAGATAGGGCTAAGCTCACTGTGTTCACGGTCATCATAAGCCAAGTGAAATCAAACCAGAATTTATTTGTTGTTTTAGTCTTACTCTTAAAGGGACTGTTTGTAACTTCTTACACGTATAAATCATTGCGGGTCGGTGTCCCATGCGCGCTCGCGTGTGAAGCCGTCTCTTAAACTGTGTTGGCTGCGGTTGGAGGACGCAGAGGAGGCCGTAGCTTTGGTCTCCAGGACCGGAGTCTATGCTCCTCTGCTCCTCCGCCTGCCTTCACTCACACACCGCGCTCGTTCTCGCTCTTTCGCTCCACTCTCACGTGCATGCGCGCACACTCCACACTGCAGAAGAGTTAGTTTAGCTCTGAGAATATCTAGTGAATGTTCAGTGGACGTTTGTGCAGAAATAAATGCTGCAGGTTTCATTTTTTAGGTTAGGTTACAACCTGTTCACACATTGGCAATAAAAACGTTTACACGTGTAAAAACTTAAATACATTCCCTTTAATTCAACCCATATTTTAACCAATTCCAGTACACCATGCACGCATTCAAATACAGTAGCAGCTTCAAGGCTGTGGTAGTGAACGGAGGATATCTGGCAGGCCGCAGTGACTGGTCAAATGAGTGGAATAGTTTCATCTGGCCTTATCAGTTTCATGTCTTGTTTTGTCTGCCGAGTCTGGCAGGCCCAGTGTTGGTCTGCAGGGAGGAATGTTGGGTTCATCAAGCAGAGTCGATGGACTTCTGATGAAATTTGGCTCTGGAATAACAGCAGACATCCCCGTCCACTGGAAATGGGAAACAGTCCGTCCGGCTCTCATTCCTGCTGCATTGGGTAATACCACAAGGAAGCTGTTTCATTCACATTTTCTAACATTATGCGCTTTATAATTCATCATTTAATGAGCCTTCTCCTGAGAGCTCCCTAGACCCGCTGACCTCTCCGCAGTTTCCCCCCGGACACTCTGACCAACCGCGTGTCTCCAAACACTGTCACCGGCCAACCAGACGTCTCCGGTCTGCGTAATCGTCCTCCTCGGCTTCCCACCGACATTAGCAGACGCCATCAAAACATCACTCCTCAAAAAGCCAAACAAACGTCTCTACGGAGCGAGGGCTCCCAACCAACACTTCTCATGTGCACATCTTTGATGACGGAAAAACGGCACCATAACAAAAACAAGAGGCTGAGTGGGACGGGTGGGGGGGGATGCTATATTTGGAAACAGACGAGTGGGCGACAAAATGTCTCTTCTCTTTCTTGTTCTGTCTCTCTCGCTGCTTTACTATGCCGCCGCCGCCTCCTCTCTGTCTGTCGGCCTGTGTGTGTGTGTGTGTGTGTGCGAGGCCAGCTGTGGTCATATATTGTATAATAAGGCTCTCTATCTGGAATAATGGCTTTAATGCTGGTTAGAAGGGGAACGGGGGTTGGTCGGGGTCAGGCTGACTCCTGTGCCCAAGGATCAGCTGGCACGGCGTCGGGCCGTGGCACCAGGCACGGGGCCACTGTCTGGGCAGGGCAGACAGCTGGCGGCGGGGGGGGGGGGCATGGAGGATACTGTCTGTCTGGGATACACACACACACACACACACACACATCTTTAATTCCTTCCACTGTAACCAGACAACTTTTGTTTACTTCGCGTGTGTTGTATCATGTCTCTGTGATGTGGAAGCAGCTGTGCGGTTTACAGTTTGGATCGTAGGAGTAATAACCGAGTGGATGCTTTGTAGACACTACCGATACATGTTTGATCTATTAACACTGATTCTCAACATAGAGCTCAAACATACCACCATTTGTGCTTATAAACCGTTAAAACATTTACAGGTATTAGGTCTTGATCAGACAGCGTTCTTTGCTACCTAATAGTTGATACTAAAGTTTAAGTTAATGAAAACAACTAACCTGGAATCTAAAGTACCACACTTATTTTCCTCCTGCTGTTCAGATCACAGTTGGTAAAGTCATATAGCATCGGGTATCCAGCAAAAGTCACCACAATGATAAAAACGCTAATGATGTTCGGCACTTTTCTGCTTCGAGTTGATTTTTTTTTTAACTTGAGGCGTTCATAGCACTTCTGTAAAAACGCAAGACGCCCAGCAATTGAAAAGCAGCGCACAAAACGCTTCACTTCACAAATTGAAAAGAATTACAAACAGTCACCCCAGGCTGCTAAAACACGCTCTGTCCGATCAGCGCCTTAAACTGTTTTATGTAAAATGATTGATTGCAATGAAACCACAGTAACTAATCATTGCTGCATTTAATGTTGAAAAATATAGTATGAGTAATCAGTTATTGACATTAAATTAAAATAAATAAGCAAACAATCACTGGCTCTAGCTTCTCAAATGTGAAGATTCTATTATTTCTTCTTTTGTAAATTGAAAATGTGGGGGACTGTTGGACAAACAATACGAGCAATTTAAAGAGCTCAGCTTAAAGCTGCAGTAGTCAGTATATTTTTGGCATCATTGGGCTAAAATCCCATAATAACCTTTCAGCATATTGTAATTCAAGTGTTCTGAGAGAAAAGTAGACTTCTGCTCCTCCTCATGGCTCTGTTTTCAGGCTTTAGAACATCTAGCCCGTGACGGGAGACTTTGACCAATCACAGGGCATTTCATTGAGAGAGAGCGTTCCTATTGGCTGTGCTCCGGTCATGTGACCGGAACTTGGCGTTCCTTCACCAGATTTGACAATGGCGGTGGCGTCACAAACTTTCTCATTTTACAGCTAAACCGTGCTACAAGATGATTCTGAGAACATCTGAGGAGAGAAATAGGCATTAACGTAACAGAATATTGATTCATATTTTATCAGCGCTGCTTAGTTTGACCGTTTGGTCGGAGTTCAGAGTGATTGACAGCCGGCTCTCATAGACGGCAGCTGGACAGCAGACCTCAGATCAGCTCTTACTGCTTGTTTTCCTCCGGTATGTGAAATCTTGCAGATGCCATTAGGAGCACCAGAGGACACATGATTTTTTTCAGGTTACCTGTTTCATGTACTACTGTCACCATATAGCGAACGTTTTATAAAAATAACTTTTTTTAATCATATTTGCTCCGATCTCTCCTACTTCAGCTTTAAGTCCAACAGAACCTGTGACGGCCATTTTTCCACTATTGACTAAATAATAATTAAGAAAAAATAATCAGATTAATTTATAATGAAAATAATTTTTTCGCTGCAGCACTATTATGTTTATATATATATATATAAATATATATACCACTTGTAAGTGATTTATTTGCTCAGAAAACAGCACCATCTGTGTCGTTGAGGGAAAGTATTTTCTGTGCATGAGCCATGATGTCGTTAGTATCCATTTCAATAGTGGCCCTGAACCTAGACCAAAGTGCTGGCACGCCCCTTGTCATTTATAATATCAGGCTGACTGGCCTATTGATGACCAGAACAAAGCCACAGTGTGGCCGACCTACAGCAGTGGCCGTAGTAACATGGCACCTCCCCGGTGACTGACGATGCCACGCTGGCTGCCACCGCAGCCTGGCACAGGAGGGGGGGGGACTGCGTGTGTGTGTGTGTGTGTGTGTGTTTGAGGGTTTGGGGGGCATTTGGTGGATGTGGCAGCTGGCAGTGAGAAGACGAGGGGGGGGGGGCTCCTCATTTTATAAAGACTCCCCTGTGTGAACCCCATGCGAGGCCACACCCTGGATGCAGACTCAGTATCGCTGGCCGAGGTGCACGTACACATGCTCACACACACACACACACACACACACACACAAGATATACACACAGTAGTGTAGACAAGGCGACTGACAGATCACCTTTAAATACACAAACACAAACACCCTGCTCCGGTGCTCCATGTGTCGTATTTGTGGAGGAGCATTATCGGTATTTGTGTTTCTTTTCAGCGGATGAGTGTGAGGGGATTCAAAGGCACAGCAGTCTCCAGATTTCTGTCCTGTTGAGTCATCGCCGATGAAATGTAGAGTGGCGTCACATCGCTGAGCTGTTTATTAGCTCCGAGGAGACAGGGGGGGAATGTAATCAAACTGTCCCGATTGAGTCACGTGACGGCCATTCATCCTCCCACATTAGAGCCCACGATGAAGAAACATTAGTGTTTGGCTTCATCGGATGTGTTGAAATAGTTCCGAGAAGAGAAGAGGCCTTAAATAACCGCAGACTTACATACATATATATTTACAGTATGTATTCATGTTGATGTGTGTGTTGTGAAACAGGCAGATTTTTATTGTTTATGTGGACGTAAATGAACGTGGTGAAATGTGTGCGACGCCGTGTTCTGTCCTCACGAGGGCCACCGACCGCACTGGGGACCAGTTAGGAGCAGATCATGTCCAGCTGTCTCTGAGGACAAATGGTCCATCAGGCAACTGCTTATTCCCTCCACCCTCTCCTCTCCTCTCCTCTCCTCTCCTGTCCTCTCCTGTCCTCTCCTCTCCTCCTTTTGAGTGCTTTTATCGATTCGGTAACAGGATTAGAAGAGTTGTGTTTGGTGACAGCGTCCTGGAAACAGGTCGGAGGAGGTTGACGTGTTTATGGGTTTCACATGGAGATGATTGGACATGAGTTTGTTTTTGTATTTCTTCAACTTGTTCAAACTTTGACCCCACTAGTATAAGTTAACATTTGGCAAATTCTGAGAATTGAATTTACAGAATAATAACAATCGCACATTAAATTAAAAATGATTACTGTTAGATCTATGTAATATTTTTGGTCTTTTTTCTATCTAGTTTTTTCAACAAATACAAACATAATTAGGGTTTCTTCTCCAGTCTATATACAGTACCAGTACAGTATACAATACCAACATATTCTAATGATACTTACAAATATTTTTTTAGGTCTGTCAATCGATTAAAATATGTAATTTCAATTAATCACAAATTAATCGCACATTTTTTATCTGTTCAAAATGTATCTTAAAGGGAGACTTGTCAAGTATTTAATCCTCTTATCAACATGGGAGTGGACAAAAGTGCTGCTTTATGCAAACATATGTATATATTTATTATTGGAAATCAATTAACAACACAAAACTATGACAGATATTGTCCAGAAACCCTCACAGGTACTGCATTTGATATAAAACAATGTGCTCAAATCATAACATGGCAAACTGCAGCCCAACAGACAACAACAGCTTGTCAGTGTGTGAGTGTGCTGACTTGACTATGACTTGCCCCAAACTGCATGTGATTATCATAAAGTGGGCATGTCTGTAAAGGGGAGACTCGTGGGTACCCATAGAACCCATTTACATTCACTGATCTGGAGGTCAGAGGTCAAGGGTACCCTTTATAAAATGGTCATACCAGTTTTTCCTCGACAAAATCTAGCGCAAGTTTGCAGCGTTAATTAACCTCCTTCTAGTGGCATTAAAACTAATTTGCGTTAACGTCTTAGTATCCCGTTAACTATGACAGCCCTGGTGTTTTTCTATTCAGTTTTTTAACAAATACAAATATCATTAGGGTTTCTGTTCCAGTCTATTTGAAGGCTCATGTTTGGTATTTATGTTACATATTTTCATCATGTTTTCAATGTAACTACCAACGTATTCTTGTGGTACTTACAAGTATCTCTCTCCTACACACAGGGGAGCGAAACTCTAAAAGCATTCCCTCGCCCACGCCCGTGTTCCTCCGAGCTGACAGCGGCTTCATCTCCTGGCAGCCTCCTCATAATTCATCTCTTTTGGCTTGTTTATGCTGCACATTTATTTTGTTTGCGGTAACATTTCCCCGGCCCTCACATCTCTCAATGTGAAAAACGCTAATGCGCCTCCAACGCGACATCAAAGCATCTCCCGCGTCCAACTGGTCTCTATGATTTATGGCTTTTTTTTTACCTTCTTACAACATGAAAGACCATCAGTGTTTCCCAAATGTACGTATGGACACACACGGACACACGGGGGTATTCACACATGCACGTATGCACACACACTTTCTCTCTCTCGAAGTCATGTCCAAACAGAATGATCAGTAAATCAAATAAAACACCCACCGTGTTTCAGGGAGAAGGAGTGTGCTCTGAACAACGGAGAGATAAAAAGGGGAAAAAAAGAGAAGTAGAGGAGGAGGGGAGGAGTGGACGCGGGGGGATTGTACGTCCTCGTGAAAGTAGCCCTCAGAAACAAAAGCAGCTTTGAGTGCGCGCCCACTCAGAAGAGAGATTAGCCGGTACACACCCCCCTTCTCCTTCAACACACCACCATCACCACCACCACCACCACCACCCTGCAGAAAAGAGCTTTGGCTGCAGTTTAGCGGCACGTGGCGCAGCCCTTGATACTTATCATGTGCGTCAGGTGCTCTCGCTCAGTTTCCTGTTCTTTAAAACATAACCACCATTTCCCTCTTTCACTCCCTCCTCCTTCTCCCTCTCTCAGTCCCAGAACCAATCCGTCCACACTGCTGCCATCCAGCCTCACCCTTCATTTCTTCTTACTCTCTCCTCTCCTCTCCCTCTCTCCCTCTCTCTCTCTCTGTCCATCTCTTTCTCCTGCTTTTACAAATACAAAGAACATATTGTATCTGCCAGCGTTAAAGTGAATCCATTCTCCTTGGCAGCGGCGCGGCCCGTGGTGAATCTGAGCCGGGGCTAGCTCTGTTTTCCAGCTGGCACCGAGGCCGCTGGTGGAGCGGCTCGGTTTTTGCTCGTCGGGTTGGTGAATTTGAGTCCAGCTGACACGTTGGTTTAGGATTCATTCATCCTGTCGTTCTCGCTCTCCCTCTTTCTCGTTCTCGCTCGACTTGCAAAAGCGTGACCCCGGCTCACCTCGTATGAATGCACACTTTGAGGATGCACGAACAAAGTGTTACTACACACTGTCGTATCACAAGGTGCACTCAAGAAAGGAAGGATATTAATAAATTCTCCAGGGGAAGTTTTACAAACAGGTCACATGAATGGACCAGACTGACATTTTCACACATTCATTGCATTAGCTGGTGGTTTTTGAGCCGCTCTTATGGAAACCAGACTGTTGAGCCCTTTAGAAACCAGAGAGGAAGAACATTTTAAGGTCATGGTAGAGCTCCTATTTAGTTGTCTTGGAAAAGTCGTGGAATTTTATATCAGGGCCGCAGCAGGAAGCCTGAACTCGAACGCACGAAGCCACACAAACTCCAAAAATATACAAACTAATAATTCCCTAAATGACACCCCCTTCACATTCATGCAGTCTCACATTCAAACACATTACCCACGCTCTTTCATGAAAGCTGCACCCAGTGACACAAACACATCAATAATGAGATGCTATCACATTTCATAATCATGGTTCACAACGTCCTCCTCTCCTCTCCTCTCCTCTCCTCTCCTCTCCTCTCCTTTCAAGAGCCCAGGAGATGACTCAGCACACTCACAAGGCCGCAAAAACAAACTGTTAATAAAGGCCACCAGAGCCTTTTGAAGTTTTTCTGACTGTCCTCCTCTCCTTTCTCTCCTCCATCTTTCATCCTTCCATCCTTCCATCCACCTCCTCCTCCTCTGGCCTCTCTTAACCGCTGGCACATGCTTGTCATAAAACATATCACACACCTCTTCTCTCCTTCTCTCTCACGTTGTTTATCTGTGTGGTTTCTTTTTTTAAACATTTGATTTTACAAGGTTCCTTTGAACATTTTAGAGCATTTCTTCGGTCAAGCTTGTGCTGTGTTTTTAAGGCCGTGAGAAGAGGGACGGAGCAAGACGTGGGGTCAGTTTGCCCGTCGTGCATTCATTATATACACGGCACAGTGTGCATCTGTATCTCCACCTCTTCTGAAGATGATAACAAAGGCTGTGTTTTATAGCACGATATGACAGCGGCGGTCTGTTGGTTAATATTCTGTAAGTAAATGATAAGAGAAAAGGCACCAGAATCACAGATGTTGGTCATTACCAAGATCTTTTGTTCAAAAGCTCCATGAAAAACCTCTGAAATTAGACATTGGGAACCTGTAGCAGCTCTGAGTTAAATTGTGAGTAATCATAAATGACATGCTGGCAAATTTTTTGTAGGAGAATAAGAAAGTGAAGCCATCCTAAATCTAGCAAATTCAGTTACTGATACAAGACCCCGATTTGTAAAATACACAGCGAGCATCAACTGAGCTCAGCAGCTCGTCAGTGAGTCGTGTCGTGATGACACGACTCACTGACGAGACTCTTAAAATCATAAACAAGCTTCACTGGATGATGCAACTGCATCGGCTCGAAATCTAAGAGGAATTAAATACTGGTTCCAGATTAGCTGCCACGTTTTCTCAATTTAAAAGTCTGAAGCAAAAACGAGTGGAGTGGAGGATTCATCCTATCAGCCGTGGTAATACTCGGTATGGATGTGTCAGTGAAGGAGATTAATCCGATTTTATTTTCAATTTTGGCTTCCAACAATCATGAACAAGATAATCAAGAGAGAACAATTATTGTGCCTCATTCTGTTTGGCAACGATGGTCTCGTTCTGTCTTGTGTTATTTATCCAGTGTGCCGCGCCTTTCCTTTTCAGCGGTGCACTTTCACCCGTTTCCTCTGAGTTACTGACTGGAATATGTTGAATATAGTTTACCAAAATGTTGAATATACGTCTAGGAGTGTTCAGTAGGTTGTGGCAGTGCAGTACGACACATTTGATTTTTTTTTTTTTGGATCTAATTAATTTTTATATATTATATTATTATATTATATTATATATTATATATTTATTATTTTATATATTGAATATTTATGTTTAGTAGTTTTCAGTAGGTTGTGGCAGTTATACTATGATTTATCTTTAGATATTACTTTATACATTGAGGTAGGTTTGTTGTGGAAGTGCACAAACATTACAACATATTTGATCTTATTTATTTTTATCTAATTTATTTATATTTATTATTTTTATATTAATTATTTATATATACACATTTAAATAAATAATATAAAAAATAATTAACTTAAAAACTAATAAAAAAATAATGAAAAGATTATATAAGTCAAATAAATTATATATATGTATTTTATTTATCTTTTTTTTCATTTGTTTTTCAGTTGAATTATATTTAAAGTTCAAGAAAATAAATGCTCATGTTTCCAAAGTCAATGAGTAATCGTGTTAAATAATCGTGATCTCAATATTGACTAAAAATAATTGTGATTATGATGTTTGCCATAATTGAGCAGCGCTAGAAGGAGAGACCTGAGGTAAAGTGTACACAAACTAAAAGCATTTCAGCTTAATGTCACAAACCTCCCATAGAGTAAAGTAAAGGTGGAGTTCTATGACCTGCATTTAAACGTCACATCTCAGAGTCTACAATGTAATGTTTTAAAAAAACCTGATTTATTCTTTTGACAGCTCCCGGAGACAAAAGCCACCAGTGTCCTATTCTTTCCAGCTTTCAAATTTCAAATTTATTTTCCTTTTGTTCTGGCGTGTTTTTAATTTCCCTCTCTTCCTTTTACTCTCTCTTTCTGGCCTCTCCCCTTCCTCCCCTCCCCTCCTTCCTCCATCCTCCCTGATCTCCATTCTCCATTCATGCAGCCCTGTCACGGCGATGATAATGATGACCTCTGTGTAATACTAGCTTGTTATTGGCCCACCAGCGAGGCCAGTGTGTACACCCTCTGTTGCTTTTTCTGCATTGACCATTGTGTTGCGAGCAAAACGCTGGATCGCATGTGTGTGTGTGTGTGTGTGTGAGTGTAGGTGAAACACAAAGAGCAGGCAGCCAGTCTGGGTGAGCTACACAGGAGATCTATACAGAGAACTTCACCTGAACTGACCTGTTGCTGTTGGAACATTACTGGAAATGACCACTCTCTTATGACCTACTAGAGGTGTGTGGTAGTGTCTGTATCTGCAGAGACCAGACCCTGCCCTCTGCCTGGATGTTCTCTTTTTATTATTATTTGACTGTGTTTGGGACGTTTCTGGGCGTCTGCAAACAGCATTAGGACCCCACGTGGGGGTGTAACCCCCAGCCAATAACAGCACGCAGGGTGTGTAGCCCGTTCAGGTCGTCAAATATCATGTCACGCCCCTCGGCTTCTGATACCGACTCACAAGTCCCCCTTTCACTCTGTCAGATACGTGGCGGCCCTGTTTGACGGATGAGAACGGGTTGTGTTATATGTGCATGTGCTCCAGTGATCCCACTGCTCATCTGCTGTGCGCTGGCCTGATTGGTGTGTGTCAGCAGTTTGACCGAGAGCAGCGTTGAGTCACAGCGGTCAGGATGAAGCTCGCAGGATGAAATCCGGCAACTCGGCACCTTCCCGCAGGGTTTCTGTGAAGTTAGTTGTGTGTTTATTTGTGTTTTAACCGCCATGAAACAATCAGAAAATAACGTTTTGTGTCTCTGACTCACTGATTTATTCTCACAAACGCCGCTCCCTCTCTTCATTCACTCTATAGCTCGCTCCACCATTGCTGCCATATCTCTCCCCGACCTGCTCATTACCTTTAACCTGCAGGCTGTTTGAGACAGCAGCTGACAAACAGGAAATGAGAGCATCCAACATCTGAGTTTGAATGGAGTGCTATTACTTATTTAGAGCAGTATTAATAGATGTTTTGGTCACTTGGGGGCAGCAGAACAAGCTTTAAACACAACATTGACATATTATCACCTTAAAAAGTTTACATGGTGAATGTGCAACTTCGTTTGGAATCATGTTTCTGGCAACCTGTTGAAGTCCGATGTTCTCTCTCCTTTTAGCTGTGGGTCGGCCCCAGTTTGGTGACGGGCGAGTGGTGTAAGATGGGTTTTATCAGAGCTTTTTCGCTGAAAACAGATGCCTGCCGTGGCTGGAAACGGGTTAATAAATGTCTTCCTTTACAGGTACCCTGGTGATTTTTTTTTTTTGACCACTAGTGTAGCTTTGGAGCAATGTTTTTAAAAGCAGGTATCCATTTCAATGCAACCACATGCATTCAACGACATTCCTGCCAATAGCTTTTTTAGATTTTTTAAAATGGAAATGAATGACTGTTTTTTGTTTATATTTTCATTTTTAGATGAAATGACTGATGAATTGAGATTTCGAGAATAAAGTCATAATATCACGAGAACAAAGTCATAGGTTTACGAGAAAAAAGTTGTAATATTATGAAAACAAAGTCAGAAGTTTCAGAGAAAAAAGTCTTAGTATTATGAGAATAAAGTCATAATATTATAAAGTAGTAATTTTACGTGTTATTTTCTTTTTTTCTCGTTTAGTTATGACTTTATTCTTGAAATCTTCGTGGCCTCTCAATGTGTCCTTAATACTGCGTAGTACATTTGCTCTTTGGCCCTCACTGCATTAGACTTATATACTATATACTTAGACTATAAACTGTGTTACCTTCATCACAATGATCAAATGTTTTACGGCTCCAGACAGATTTTTCTTCTTTTTTTTTGTTTTGCCTATTATGGCTCTTTTGAGAGTAAAGGTTGCTGACCCCTGGTTTAAAACAAAGGAAATGGACTTCAATAAATAACAGCATTTTAAACCCTTTACTTTATCATCCAAAGGCCCCAGTGGGATATTAAAGAAGTCTTTTCCAATTGGAGTGAACATTCGGTGAGTCATGGTAGTGCCATGTAAGTAGACGCAGCCATAACAAAGGAAGAATGACGCTGTTAAATCGTCTGGTGTTACACAGGTTGAAGCAGCAGCGGGCCTTTTGAGGTCACAACGGTGGGAAAACACATTACACATTCACTGCAGCATGCGAGGACGCTGACCTGTGCTGATTGTTTTCCTCTCGTCTTATCGCTCTTTCTGTCCCCGGCTATGTCTCCCATTGTCTCGTGCGATTGAGAGCATTTCAATGACGGGAATCTTGATTTGTTGAATAGCGAGGCCTGGTCGTATACGCAGATGCCAAGACATTCCTGGAGCTGGTAGTCTTTCCTTTTGGCAGGCCTGCACCTCTGTCTCCTCTACTCTACTCTCCTTGTATTTTCCCTCCTTTTCATCCCTTAGTCCTCCTCAAGGGGACTGTCAAAGAGAAGAGGAGATAGATGTGTCAAAGTGAGTCACTGTGTTTTTGTTTGCCTACGTGCTCGGCGTCCGTGTATCGACTGTTCAAAGGAAGGCTACTGCACTATTCATGTGCATACCGGCCTTGTTTTCCACCACTTCACAACACCTAATTACCATTCAGTACATGTCAAGGATACCACATAACCCCCACAGTTTATCTCATCCAGTATCTCTTATCCATCCTGCATGTCATGTCAGTAATTATGCGATGGCAGAATTAATTGCACGAACCAGAGAATGCAGCGATAGCAGCCCCAAGCTTTCCTCCATGAGGCTTTATAACTCTCCAACAGATGGCAGTGTGAATCGCTCTATCGGCGGCACAGGCCAGCTCGGGATAAACTGTGTGTGAATTAATGACATTCATAGTAAAGAAGACGCCTCTTCTCTCCTCTCCTCTCCTCTCCTCTCCTCTCCTCTCCTCTTCTCTTCTCTTCTCTTCTCTTCTCTTCTCTTCTCTTCTCTTCTCTTCTCTTCTCTTCTCTTCTCTTTTGACATTGTGACAAGGTATTGACCTCTTGAACTCTGATTTTCCTCTTAAATTTCTACTTAAGTCTTAAGAGAAAAAAGTATATTTTCTAGTTGTATGACGGTGTGTATTCAGTATATGTTCTGTATCTACTTGCTGAAACAACATTCAATATTACAGCTATATGTTGCTTACTGTACACTAAGTAAAATATTCAAACTAGGGCTGTCAATCAAATTAAAATGTTTAATCATGATTAATCGCATGATTGTCTACAGTTAATCAAATTAATCTGACACTTTTTATCTGTTCAAAATGTACCTTGAAGGGAGATTTGTCAAGTATTTAATCCTCTTATCAACACGGGAGTTGACAAATATGCTGCTTTATGCAAATGTGTGTATATATTTATTATTGTAAATCAATTAACAACACAAAACAATGACAGATATTGTCCAGAAACCCTCACAGGTACTGCATTTAGCATAAAACAATATGCTCCAATCATAACATGGCAAACTGCAGCCCAAAAGGCAACAACAGCTGTCAGTGTGTCAGTGTGCTGACTTGACTATGACTTGCCCCAAACTGCATGTGATTATCATAAAGTGGGCATGTCTGTAAAGGGGAGACTCGTGGGTACCCATAAAACCCATTTACATTCACTGATCTGGAGGTCAGAGGTCAAGGGACCCCTTTGAAAATGGACATGACAGTTTTTCTTCGCCAAAATTTATATGACATGGTTGGTACCGATGGATTCTTTAGGTTTTATAGTTTCATATGATACCAGTATCTTCACTCTAGCTTTAAAACTGAGCCACTATAACCTCTGAAAGTTTGATTGCATTAAAGAAATTTGTTGCCTTAAAAATTAATTTGCATTGATGCATTATTATCGCCTTAACTTTGAGCAGTGAGACACTATATTCCAGTTGTCTTGTGCATCCTTTTTTTAAATATTTCACAAAATTCAGACATATAGAATACATCTCTGGAGATGTCTGCATCTTCAGTAGAATTAGAAGTAAAGTTGTGTGCGTGTGCTGCACAGCATTTTTGCAGTGAGTCTGCAGGAAGGTTTAGAAAGCAAACTGTGACTAATCTGTGACGTAATGTATATCTGACGTGTGCTGTTACTTTTATTTCCCTTTGTGCTGCAGCTTTAGTGTCTACAAAAAAAAAGTCCCTGCAGGGATAATAGAGCTGATCTTATCTGCTTTATTTCATCTTATTCCCCGGGTGCTTTACGGCAGCCCCACTGCTCTTAAATGCTGAGGATGGGTTCAATGCAGAGGTCACATTTCATGCATGTACCTGTATTTATAGGACGATTCTTATCATGAAACGTTACTAACCAAATTGGAGAAGTCAAGTTCTATTCTGAGCACCATGAATTCATTAGGTTAGCTGTTGACATGACACATAAACTGTCCGTTTAGACTAGTGACAGTTTTAGCCGGTGGTGGTGTCACTAAGTTCACCATTATTACACTGAAGCCCTCTGGCCTCAATTCTAATCTTCTGACAAGGATGTTGTCCTTCAGTTCGCTCCTTGTTTATTTGTTATTTGCAAGGTGACAAACAAGTCTGTGTACACGCTGTATTTATGTACGTGTTTGTCTTCTTGTATACTTCAGCGTTTGTTGTAGTGAACCAGAAAACAGACAAACAGGCCCAGGGGAGGGCAGGAAGGTGGTCAGGAAGGGTGTTCCTGTGTGAACAGCAGCTCTGTGTCCTCCCCACCGGCGTCTCGCTACTTCGTGTCTCCGCCAGTCGCTGTGATGACTGGAAGTACATGAAATACAGTTCAAAGATCAAATAGATAATGTACTTGTGTTGCTTGTTAAAGCTGTCTTGGTGAATTCAATTTGTTTCAATATTCCTTTTTGTTCCCACGGCCCATCTCACCTATTTCGTATTTAAATTTTTTAGATAACAATACCACTTATTCTCTGATGTCAGCCTCCCAAATGTGAGGATTTTTCCACTTTTCTCTCTTTTATAACATTATTAATAAATATATTTGGGTTTTTGATCGTTGGTTGGACAAAACAAGCGATTTGAAATTGTTTGTTGCTCACATCTGAGGGAAATTGTGAAGGGCATTTTTCACAATTTATAGATTAAACAATAAATCGATTACTTAAAAAATAGATTATTCACAAATTAATAAAATCATCAGTTGCAGCCGTTTGTGTCATGCATTGTTCGAGGGTGAGTCCAAGAAATACTTTTTTTACGCGTGTTTATTTACATTCAGTATTGGTGTGATAGAGGTCTTCTATATTCCTTTTGTCCGATGATAAAGATAATATACATATCTGGGTTGGAGGATAGTTCACATTTTATTCAGTTAGTTCAGAAATTGGAGGAAAAAAAGAGAGAAAAGAAAGGGATCTCCCATATTTTAAATACATTTAAACACATTTAGAAATACTGCGAACATCTTGAATTGACTAAAGTGAAAAACTGAACTTAACATAAAGCGACCATATTAAAAAGACACTTGGTGTCCGGTGTTTGTGACAGCGTCAGCCCTGCCTGTGACTGTCCCATCATGTGTTGTCTGTGGTCAGAGGGAGGGTCGGGGGACAGCTGGAGCATCACCTGTCACTGGATCACATGTGTTTATATGACACAGCAGCGGTGACACCCAACGCCAGCATTTACACTCTACGCAGGCTGAACAAGATACCTTCTCAATACCTCGTATAAATTATAACTAACTACACAATTAAACCATATTCAATCAAATGCAAAATAGCAGCATTTATCAGCTGTAATGGCTAAATGTCATTTTATATGTCATTTCCAGCTTATAGAGCTGACCGATAGCTGCAAGGATCCGTCGTAAGCGTCAAAGTTATGTAATGTGGCAAAAGGAAAAGTCTCACAAATCATGACAACATACAGTACAGTATGTCAAACACAGTAATAAAGTGTGTTAGCAAAGAGGAACAGTGGGTACAAGTAGACCGTCACCAACGCCAGCTGACTGTAGGACTCATAAAAGGACATTTGCATAACAGACAGTACAAGCTGCGGCCTTAAAATAACCCGTGACCACTAACTAAAAACTCAAATGTTCTTTCTCTCTTACTTCACGCTCTCGTTTGTGATCACACCATCTCTTTCACCTACACCCTGACTTGGAAGCACATATTCTTTCAACACACAAGCTCACAACCACCACTGGCACATCCATGCACTTGCACAATCTCTCACCCACATCCATAAGTACACAGATATATACACACAATCAGTGGTGATAAATAAGTGCTGTGTGTTTGCAACACGCCTGTCTAATAATGTTTTCCTTGTCTCTCTGCGGTTCCCCCCCCGGGCCGCTCCTTTCAGAAAACGCAGCAGGAGGAATTCCTGATCCATTTTAAGCTCCAACGAGAATGTTGATAAGTCTGTAGATTACTGCCCAACATGTTTATGATAGCCTATTATTCTCTAAGCTTTATCCGGGCCCAGCGCGTGCTTTGTCTACTTAGCACAACTATTTAGGTCATGGTACAATCTCAGAGGAAAAGCACTGTGGACGGTGAAATATCAGGAAACCGCAGCAGTAAGTGTCAAAATGAAACAATTCTTGCTGTCATTCTGTGTATGTCTGACCGAATCGTTATGTTATGGGCAGAGTTTACATGACAGGCGAGTCTTTCAAGCAGCCAGTGTACTAGCACGTGACCTTAGGTTCACGATTTGTGTTATCTTTAACCGTAGATGCACACAAGTCTAAAAAACATACCTTTTGTATAGAGCTGTCAAAGTTAACACATTCATTTCTTTAACGCATTAACGCAACTTGCGATTTTTAGGTTGTAGCGGGCTCAGTTTTAAAGCTAGATTGAAGATACTGGTATCATATGAAACTAGAAAAAAACCTAATGAATCCATCAGTACCAGATATGTGAATGTGTGAGGGGTTTTGTCCAAAAACAAAAATCTGAAAAATATCCCAAAAAATGCCAGAAAAATTTAAAAAAATCTGAAAAATGTCCAAAGGAAAGGCAGAAGAAAAGTCTGATACTGGTATCATAGTAAACTATAAAACCTGATGAATCCATCGGTACCAACCAGGTACTAGCTTGTCAGGAAGGAGGTTAAATAACGCTCCAAACTAAATTTTGGAGGAAAAACTGTCATGGTAATTTTCAAAGGGGTCCCTTGACCTCTGACCTCCAGATGTGTGAATGTAAATGGGTTCTATGGGTACCCACGAGTCTCCCCTTTACAGACATGCCCACTTTATGATAATCACATGCAGTTTGGGGCAAGTCATAGTCAAGTCAGCACACTGATGCACTGACAGCTGTTGTTGCCTGTTGGGCTGCAGTTTGACATGTTATGATTTGAGCATATTTGGACAATATCTGTCATTGTTTTGTGTTGTTAATTGATTTCCAATAATAAATATATACATACATTTGCATAAAGCAGCATATTTGCCCACTCCCATGTTGATAAGAGTATTAAATACTTGACAAATCTCCCTTTAAGGAACATTTTGAACAGATAGAAAATGTCAGATTAATTTGATTAACTATTTTAATCGATTGACTGCCCTACTTGAAACAACAAATAAAGAAGCTAAACTAATTTATTTGTCTGGAATATTATGAGACATTTTGATAATGCTCAGTTATTTATAAATAGTGACTATTGGCGTGCTGTGATGAGATTTCATTCTTTCCTGTGACACTCTCTGATACTTCAGATTTACGCTCGCTATTATAGCTCATATTTCAACAACAATAATAGCTGCTAAATGTCCAGCTGTGCCATAAAAGTGTCCGGGCCATCAGGCACACGCACTAAAAAGACGGGGAGAAAGAAAGGCCGTACCCTTAAAGCCTATGAAAATGCCATTGATGTTAACTGTCTGACTGTACCCTGCCAGAAATACCGCAGTCGGGCCGGAGTTGTTCGCTATCAGCGTCTAGCAGAGACGGGAGTCTGAATCTGTCTGTTCTGCCTGGTGCGTGAGATGTTATGGCTCTTTGATGTGCTTCGCTGTTTAGGCTTTGATTTACGAAGCGCCGTCTTTATCATTTTCTTTGGTTTTCTTGAAACCACTGAAGCCATCGGAGGATATTGGTTTGTACTTCAGGAGGGGATAAATAAATAAGTACAGAGGTGAACCCACGGCCGAGGATGTGAAAATGTAGAAAATGTCTTTGAAGTTACAAAAGTGTTTGCAATAGGTCGCCTGGCTGTGAGCGTGTACATGCGTGTGTCTCTTCGTGTACGTGCGCCGGCGTCCTCATTATTTGAATGTCACCAGACAGTCTGTTATCTGTTAACCTTCATCACTCAGGTGGAGCCTTTCATCTGTATTAACATCGTGGTTATGCTGGCTGCTCCCTGTCACAGATGTCTCTGTTGGGTGACACACCTGTGTTTACAGTTGGGAAGCATGTAAACAACAGCAGCCTGTGTGAGTGTGTGTGTGTGTGTGTGTGTGTGTGTGTGTGTGTGTCCGCCCACTCCTGAATCATATGGCTCAACAGCTTTTATAATGAGTGGCTTTAGCAGGTAGACGGCGACTGGCAGACTACCGTGTCATTATACCCTGTACTGCTCTGTCATCGGGATCGCAACTATATTAAAGAGGCGGATGGATGCGAAACAAAAGCACACAAACAGCTCGCTATTTGTTTCATAACGCCAGTCTGCACTGTACTTATGTTCAACGGTGTTTATCCCGAAGGCATTCTGCTGACTTAACCTGTTTTTTTTTTACTTTTGTCATCGTGTTAAATCCAGGTCCACCAGATGGACCGGAAAATGGACTCGGTCCTGCGGATCCTGATGGAGCAGTTTCCGCCAAAGCCGGAGCTGACGTCCAAGCCGTCCATCCGCAGGGTGACCATCCAGAAACACAAGAGTGCCAGCCAAGACGAGGGGCTCTGATGCCGCGGCGAAGCGTCGCGCTGGGATGGTGTCGTCACCAAAGGAGGATTAAAGGGACTAGGAGTTCACATAAACAGCACCCTTACATGAGAGGGGACTCAGTCTTCCACAACACCCTCCCTCTCTTCCATATCCCAAATTCTCTCAATGACTTTTGAGAAGAGAACAACTTTGAATTGTCCACTTGGCGCTGCTCTGGGACATGAGAGTGGGACTCACGGTGTAGAAAGAAGGCTAACCAACCTCTTCCTTCTGATGATTGTTGGCTCTTTTTTTGGTCTCTAAATGTAGCTTCCTCTTCTACACCAGCATAATCAGTCTTCCCCTTCAGTCATCGACACGCTACATGAATTAATTTCCCTACATTAGCCTCGTAATCTCACTACTGAGATAATGTTAATCTACGTGCGGCCTGTCACTGAGCTGCATTCGTCTACTCCAAATATTATTCCAAAGCTAACTAACCCAGTAATGAAGTCGTAATGCAATCAAAGCACTCGAGTTCCCCAAAGACACAGAGGGAAAAACTGCGAGTCCAGCCGTGGCAGAGGCATTCCCCGAATCCTTCTGATTATCTTGGCACCGTCCACACCCAGTACACAACTGGGTTATTTCCACAGCCACATATCCATCCAGCCTGACTGTACTCAGGCTGCGGCGGGTGTTTGTTAGTAGTGATCGAATAACACGAGGAGGGAAGGGCACATTATCTGTTGACTTTGCCCTGCGTTAGGGACCGGAAGGAAAGAAATGGAAGTAAAGAAATGTGTCTGGGGTGGGTTGGCTAACACGGTGCTGATTACAGCTACAGTGAAGCTAATGAAAATAGCCAAACTGCCGTGACAGGGCCCGGTGCCGCGTTACAGGAATAAGTTAAAGCACGGCCTCTCAGTTTGCCCCCAAGAATTTCACTGACTGATTTCATGCGTATATCGATCTCAAACACTTTTCGCAGCAGCATCACTCACTCCACCCCGCTTAATATCCTCTATTACCCTCGTCGGGGGGGCTCGCGCCGCTGTGTGCAATTTGAAATAAATTTGCCCCATTAAAGCTCTGATTATTTTTTCTCCGCAGAGCTAATTAAGTGCTGAATTCCTGGTAAGGGGAGATTACTCACTGTGAGCGACTAATGAAAAGAAACACTGGAAAATGTGCAGAATTTAAACAGTGAGCTCTGAGGAGCGGGCGCACTAATTCTGTGTGAAAGGTTTCGGAAATATCAGGAGAGCACGCGTTTGGAATAAAAAAAGACAATGCTCTCTCTTACTGTATTTATCTGAGAGGACGCCGAGGCATGTAGGAAGTAGAAAATAGAAAATAACTCAACTATGTAGCTACTGTATGAAAAGGCCTCCTATAATTATAGTTCCCAAAGAGATGGATGCACACACAAAAGAGAGGAGAGGCCTTCTCTCTGCACTACTATATATTTTCATATTTTTGCAGTGTTTAAAAAAATATATTATTTATCTTACATTAAATAAAGTGGTTGTATTTAAAGGAATTTTGTGGCAGATTGTGATACATATCCGCCGTTGTTTTCTCCTGTACAGTTTTTATAAGAGTTTTTAATAGAAGCATTGCCTTATTGTACTGTATTTATTATCACGATCAACCTGGAACATGTCTGTCTGAGTGAGGCTCCTGTTGTACTGATGCATGGAAATGATATTCACGCACACCCTCTGCACTGTAGCTCTGCTGTACATAATAAAAATCCATTTCATTATGCTCTGGCCTGCTCTCTTGGCTCGGGAGGAATTTGATTAGCAGCTCATCTATTCCATAATTTGCTTTCGTTGGAGGGTGAAACCTATCTTATAGTTTTTCAGGGCCTCGTTTGTTCAAATCTGGAGCCGAGCTGGGTCAAGGTAAGCCGTGGGCCGGAGTTTCCATCCAAATAAAATCTCCTCAACTCACTAAATTCCTTTCACACTGCAATCACCACGAAGGGGGGAAGAGAAAGAAAAAATAACACGTTCACTGCGCCTACTTTGAACTTCAATATTCCATAACCCATCGAGCGAGGCATGCAGAGGAAAAAGAGAATACGGCTCATATTACCACTCAATTATATTTGCCTTCAAAGGCCAAAAAATACTGGGGATGTCCCAAGATCAGCACGGTCCAGCGGTGAGAGAGAGAGAGAGAGAGGGGAGGAAGGAGGGAGGGTCGTCCCCGGAGGAGAGAGGAGGAGGACAGCAGGAGCAGAAGTGAGCAGAGAGGAGAGTAAAGCCATTTTCAATTAGCCAGAGAGACTACATGGGCCGGAGGGCCGCGGTGCTCTGCTGCCTTTTGTCCTCCTCTGGTTTCTATCACTGCTGGGGGATTTTGGCAGAAAGAGAGGGAAGAAAGAGAGAAAGAGAGACCCCATGGCTACCTCCGTCTGCAGAGGCCGCTCTGTGTCACCCCGTGCTCCTCTTTCATCTCAAGACTAGACAGACAGAAGAGAGAGAGAGAGAGAGAGAGAGAGACTCCCCACTTCAAACGATAGTTTGATCTCAGAAGTACACAGGAGTACCACCTAAAAGAGGATCTGAGGAAGCAGTTAAAAGGAGAATATAAGGGACACACTGTCACACATGCTGGACAGTGAAATCTGGCAATCCCAGAGTCTGTGCGGAGGAGGAACTCACGCAAGGTCATGAAACGCTCTCAGCTTTGTCCATCGTCCATGTTGTCTTTGATCCTGCCACCTGAGCCACGCTCAGGAGAGAACAAACCTTCATTATGCTGCTGGAAATAGGCACAAAACAGACTTATATTATGGTACTTATACATCTCACACATAAAATTATGAAAATAGTCAGCTGACAAAATGCAAAAATACAATAAAAAACATGACATTTTAGTATTGGTTGTATTTCAATAAGCATAAGCATGTGCATTTCTCACACTCACTTGTACTTCAACTGTATGTTATTTTTGCACTGGACAGGTGGAGTTCAAATAGCTTAATGTGAACTTGTAGGCTGCAGGCCCATAGTTTAATGTGATCCACTATTAGTTTGCTTTATTGTTGTTTTGGTTTGTAAAGCAAAGAAAAGTCCTGCATCCTGAGGTGTTCACTTCTACCGTAAGTAGAAATTGTAAAGTAGGGATAGCAGCCCTTTCACATTTCAGGTAGTCATTTTATTTAATGTCCATTTAAGAAAGAAATCTCTGCGGTCTCCCTCTGTACAGCATTTTTTTTTAGAGTATTTTAACTGTTTGTTTTGGGTTTACGGCCCACAACTTTACTGTTTTGTGTTACGCAGCAGCCGTTTTCAGTGAAACGGCTCTGACAAAGCCACTACACTAACTGACCAACACTAGACACACACTGGTGATCATAATGGAGCATCTGGCAGAAAGGAGACAGATATATTTTTTCATATATAATATACAATATATATATATATATGTATATATATCATTTGTATATATTGAAAAAACCCTATATTTATTTATTTATTTTTAATATATAAAAGTTTCACAAATGTATTCCTGATGAACACACACATATTTCTTGTTTTAAATACATGTGATAGAAATCCACAAATATATATATTAAAAAGTATTTTTCTAAAAGTTATATACTTATAAATGTATTTATTTGCAACTTCACTGCATTTGTGTTTGGGGTTTTTTTTGCATGTTTTTTTTTTTTACTCCTCTGACCTTTGAGACTTCCTCCTTTTTCAGCCAATCACATGAGCGTGTGTAGATCACATGATCACAGCGTTCGATCTGCGTGTCCTGAGGTCAGAGGTCAGAGGTTAAGCTACACATGGCTCCACGTGGCCTTCTCGCTGCTACACCTCCATCCATCCTCTACACATGTGAGTGATAACTAGTTCGCTATAGACAATGTTAGCTGACCTTATCCAGCTGTGTTGTATCACATCATTGTCTATCATTGACATGACATAGCAAACCAGAATAGATGACATTGAACTTCATCGAGTTAGAGTTTAAGTCCCCACAGATATTGTATTGTGATTAGGCATGCACCGATCGGACTTTTTCATGGGCCTTTTACCTGGGCTTTAGGTATCGGCCGATACCGATCTGATACCAGTGTTTAATTAATAAGCTGTATGCCTCACTGTGTGGAAGAGCTGGGATCATCCTGTTATGTGTAAGGAAACATCAGGCTGGACTTCAGTATTGCTTTCCTAACGTAAACTAAATGTAACAAATAAATACATTGATATAAATTAACTGAATTTATTATTAAAATAATAAATTGTACACCAGAAACATGGTAATAAGAAAATTAACTTATTTACATTAATTACAATTCAAGTGTAAACATTTTTCAATGCAGCAAGAACTTAAACAGGAAGTAAAAGTCCAGTATATAATGTATATAGTATATAAACATTGTATTTCACTTAATAGATCGGCCCCATTATCACCGATACCCGATCCAGCTATTTAAGTCAGTATTGGCCCGATATCCGATCCAGTGATACCTATGCTGGTACAGATGTTATGTAATGTGTTTGGGAGTTACTTGTTTATCTTATCTGATTTGTTTTAAGGTAGGCTGGGTACAACTTAGTCCCTGTTCAGACCTGGTATTAACATGCGTCCTCAGTGATCGGATCACAAGTGGACAGCTTTAAATACGTCTGTTCACACCTGGCATTAGAATGAGTCTCCACATGCGTCTTAAGTGACCGCTTGGGATCAGATCCAAGTTTCCCGCTCTATATGCGAGTAAACACGTAGTAAACACACGGCTGATACAGCTGATGTTTTGACGTAATATTACATGAATGTCAGCAGTAATATTTTACATATTTGTGAATTTGGGTACATTTTATTAACATACCAATATAAGTTTATTGTACCAGCGGTTCCCAGGTTTCTCTATGCTGCTGACAGTATGATAATAAAGCACTTTGCATGCCTCGTCTGATAGTCTGTAAATATTTAGCTTATGGATAAGATATATTTTAATAAAATACAGTTGCACATAAAGCGTTTTCATGGCGCGAGGCTCGCGTCTGCCTTTCTGTTCACATGAGGAGCGCAGAGAGATCCGCGGATCCCAGCGGGACGTGATAAGAGCAGGCAGTCCTTAAATGTGGTCCAGGACACATTTGCTTAAACACTGCTAAAAGAATGTGTCCGTATGTGGCTCAGACCACCTCTGAATGTGGTCTGAGTGATCGGATCTCAATGCGTCTTAGAGGCGTCCACTTGTGCCGTCCACTTGTGATCGGATCATGCAGGACGCATGTTAATGCCAGGTCTGAACGGGGCCTTCAAGGCTGTGCTTTTAACCTTTTAACAACTTTCCTTAAAGTGTCCTTCTATCCTTTTCAGTGCTGTACTTCTGTTTTCATGATTTCTCATGTCATGAGACTCGTCTGAGCTGTCATGAGATTCTGTTATGTTCTGTTAAGCTGTTCTGTTTGTGTAGATGATGTACCTGAAGGCAGCAGACAACAACCGGTCTGACTCCCACTTCGTCTCCTTTAATGAAATGAATAATGAACAAGCTCTGAGGTATTAACAATATTTCAAATGTATGTTTTTATTATTATCTCTCCATAGGATTTAGATGCTCCCCTCCAAAAGCTGCATTAGATAAAAACAGTTGAACTTTAATATTGAGACGGCTCTTTCATTGTGTATGTTGTAGAGGTTTGTTGTTAGTTCAACGGAGCAAAGTCTGATCATAAGCTTGAACCTACGAGTTCAAACAGCCATCACATACCCTCCCTGAGGCCTGGACTACGAAGCAGGATTTGGGGCAAGCGAGGTTTAACCCTTCAGGGTTTTCAGACCTACGACGGTGGTTCACTTCTTACCGGGGTCGATCGCCATGGTAACTTATGCTGAACACCTAACCTGCTCCAGATAAGAGATCAACTCGTATAAAAGCACCGCCTACTGAACAATCAGAGCTCGGTGCGCAGATCGTATCATAATGTTAGTCTACACAGCTTCTACTAAGAAGTTAACGTCATAATCCAGGCTAAAAGCAACACAGTTTAAACGGACAAATGCAGAAAGGACAGCTGGCAAAAAAATCGCTGACTGTGTGAATGCGTCAATTAAAGCTGAAGTAGGCGAGATTGGAGCATCACAGCTCCAGCATCATTATTGTGACTTTGAAGAATATCAGACCTTATTTTATGACTGAATTATACAAAAATACAGGAAAATCCAAGAGACTTTTTTTTCGGAAATTTTTCCAGACTTTTTTCAGACTTTTTTTCAGACTTTTTTTTCGGACATTTTTTCAGACTTTTTTTTTGGACATTTTTTCAGAATTGTTTTTCTGACTTTTTTTTCTGACAATTTTTTTCAGATTTTTTTTTCAGACATTTTTCAGATCTTTTTTTTTTTCGACTTTTTTTTCCGGACATTTTTTCAGACTTTTTTTTTCGGATATTTTTTCAGACTTTTTTCAGATCTTTTTTTTCAGACTTTTTTTTCGGACATTTTTTCAGATCTTTTTTTTTCAGAATTTTTTCAGATTTTTTTTCGGACATTTTTTCAGAATTTTTTTTCGGACATTTTTTAAGACTTTTTTTTTCAGACATTTTTTAAGACTTTTTTTTCGGACATTTTTTAAGACTTTTTTTTCGGACATTTTTTCAGAATTGTTTTTCGGACATTTCTTCAGATCTTTTTTTTCGGACATTTTATCAGAATTTTTTTTCGGACATTTTTTCAGAATTTTTTTTTCAGATCTTTTTTTCAGACTTTTTTTCTGACTTTTTTTTCTGACAATTTTTTTCAGATTTTTTTTTCAGACATTTTTCAGATCTTTTTTTTTCGACTTTTTTTTCCGGACATTTTTTCAGACTTTTTTTTCGGACATTTTTTCAGATTTTTTTTTCCGGACATTTTTTCAGACTTTCTTTTCAGACATCTTTCAGATCTTTTTTTTCGGACATTTTTTCAGAATTGTTTTTCGGACATTTCTTCAGATCTTTTTTTTCGGAAATTTTTTCGGACATTTTTTCAGAATTTTTTTTCGGACATTTTTTTCAGAATTTTTTTTCAGATCTTTTTTTCAGACTTTTTTTCAGACTTTTTTTTTCAGACTTTTTTTTCGGACATTTCTTCAGATTTTTTTTTCCGGACATTTTTTCAGACTTTCTTCTCAGACATCTTTCAGATTTTTTTTTCTGATATTTTTTCAGAATTGTTTTTCTGACAAATTTTTCTGACAATTTTTTTCAGACATTTTTTTCAGACATTTTTCAGATCTTTTTTTCAGATTTTTTTTCGGACATTTTTTCAGATTTTTTTTTCGGACATTTTTTCAGACTTTTTTTTCGGACATTTTTTAAGACTTTTTTTCAGATATTTTTTCAGACATTTTTTCAGAATTGTTTTTCTGACATTTCTTCAGAATTCTTTTCGGAAATTTTTTCAGACTTTTTTCAGATCTTTTTTTTCTGACATTTTTCAGATCTTTTTTTTTCGGACATTTTTTCAGACTTTTTTTTCTGACATTTTTCAGATCTTTTTTTTTCGGACATTTTTTCAGACTTTTTTTTCGGACATTTTTTCGGAATTGTTTTTCTGACTTTTTTTTCTGACTTTTTTTCTGACTTTTTTTTCTGACAAATTTTTTCAGAATTATTTTTCAGACATTTTTCAGATCTTTTTTTTCAGACTTTTTTTTCGGACATTTTTTCAGATTTTTTTTTCAGACTTTCTTTTCAGACATTTTTCAGATCTTTTTTTTTTCGACTTTCTTTCTGACTTTTTTCGGACATTTTTTCAGAATGGTTTTTCTGACTTTTTTCTGACTTTTTTTTCTGACTTTTTTTCTGACTTTTTTTTCTGACAATTGTTTTCAGAATTTTTTTTCAGACATTTTTTCAGACTTTTTTTTCGGACATTTTTTCAGACATTTTTTTCGGACATTTTTTCAGAATTGTTTTTCGGACATTTTTTCAGACTTTTTTTTCGGAAATTTTTTCAGACTTTTTTCAGATCTTTTTTTTCAGACATTTTTCAGATCTTTTTTTTTCTGACTTTTTTTTCCGGACATTTTTTCAGACTTTTTTTTCGGACATTTTTTCAGATTTTTTTTTCCGGACATTTTTTCAGACTTTCTTTTCAGACATCTTTCAGATCTTTTTTTTCGGACATTTTTTCAGAATTGTTTTTCGGACATTTCTTCAGATCTTTTTTTTCGGAAATTTTTTCGGACATTTTTTCAGAATTTTTTTTCGGACATTTTTTTCAGAATTTTTTTTCAGATCTTTTTTTTCAGACTTTTTTTCAGACTTTTTTTTCTGACAATTTTTTTCAGACTTTTTTTTCGGACATTTCTTCAGATTTTTTTTTCCGGACATTTTTTCAGACTTTCTTTTCAGACATCTTTCAGATCTTTTTTTCAGACTTTTTTTTCGGACATTTTTTCTGACTTTTTTTTCTGACATTTTTTCAGAATTGTTTTTCTGACAAATTTTTCTGACAATTTTTTTCAGACATTTTTTTCAGACATTTTTCAGATCTTTTTTTCAGATTTTTTTTCGGACATTTTTTCAGATTTTTTTTTCGGACATTTCTTCAGAATTCTTTTCGGAAATTTTTTCAGACTTTTTCCAGATCTTTTTTTTCTGACATTTTTCAGATCTTTTTTTTTGGACATTTTTTCAGACTTTTTTTTCGGACATTTTTCAGATCTTTTTTTTTCGGACATTTTTTCAGACTTTTTTTTTGGACATTTTTTCAGAATTGTTTTTCTGACTTTTTTTTCTGACTTTTTTTCTGACTTTTTTTTTCTGACAAATTTTTTCAGAATTATTTTTCAGACATTTTTCAGATCTTTTTTTTCAGACTTTTTTTTCGGACATTTTTTCAGATTTTTTTTTCTGACATTTTTTCAGACTTTCTTTTCAGACATTTTTCAGATCTTTTTTTTTCGACTTTCTTTCTGACTTTTTTTTCGGACATTTTTTCAGAATGGTTTTTCTGACTTTTTTTTCTGACTTTTTTTTCTGACTTTTTTTCTGACGTTTTTTTCTGAGAATTTTTTTTCAGACATTTTTTCAGACTTTTTTTTCGGACATTTTTTCAGACTTTTTTCAGATCTTTTTTTTCAGACATTTTTCAAAATTTTTTTTTTTCGACTTTTTTTTCGGACATTTTTTCAGAATGGTTTTTCTGACTTTTTTTCTGACTTTTTTTTCTGACCAATTTTTTCAGAATTTTTTTTCAGACATTTTTCAGATCTTTTTTTTTTCGACTTTTTTTTCCGGACATTTTTTCAGACTTTTTTTCTGACATTTTTTCAGATTTTTTTTTCTGACATTTTTTCAGACTTTCTTTTCAGACATCTTTCAGATCTTTTTTTCAGACTTTTTTTTCGGACATTTTTTGACTTTTTTTTCTGACATTTTTACAGAATTGTTTTTCTAACTTTTTTTTCTAGACTTTTTTTTCTGACAAATTTTTTCAGAATTTTTTTTCAGATATTTTTCAGATCTTTTTTTTTCAGATTTTTTTTCCGGACATTTTTTCAGACTTTTTTTTCGGACATTTTTTAAGACTTTTTTTTTCGGACATTTTATCAGATTTTTTTTCGGACATTTTTTCAGACATTTTTTTCGGACATTTTTTCAGAATTGTTTTTCGGACATTTCTTCAGACTTTTTTTCAGACTTTTTTTTCTGACATTTTTTCAGATTTTTTTTTCTGACATTTTTTCAGACATTTTTCAGATCTTTTTTTTCTGACATTTTTTCAGACTTTTTTTCAGACTTTCTTTTCAGACATCTTTCAGATCTTTTTTTCAGACTTTGTTTTCTGACATTTTTTCAGAATTGTTTTTCTGACTTTTTTCAGACTTTTTTTTCGGAAATTTTTTTCAGACTTTTTTCAGATCTTTTTTTTTCAGACTTTTTTTTCTGACATTTTTTCAGACTTTTTTTTCTGACATTTTTTCAGATTTTCTTTTTCTGACATTTTTTCAGAATTGTTTTTCGGACATTTTTTCAGACATTTTTTTCGGACATTTCTTCAGACTTTTTTTTCGGAATTTTTTTCAGACTTTTTTTCTGACATTTTTTCAGATTTTTTTTCTGACATTTTTTCAGACTTTCTTTTCAGACATTTTTCAGATCTTTTTTTTTCAGACTTTTTTTTCGGAAACTTTTTTCAGACTTTTTTTTCTGACAATTTTTTTCAGATTTTCTTTTCAGACATCTTTCAGATCTTTTTTTCAGACTTTTTTTTCGGACATTTTTTCTGACTTTTTTTTCTGACAAATTTTTTCAGAATTTTTTTTCAGACATTTTTCAGATCTTTTTTTTTCAGATTTTTTTTCCGGACATTTTTTCAGACTTTTTTTTCGGAAATGTTTTCAGACTTTTTTCAGATCTTTTTTTTTCAGACTTTTTTTTCGGACATTTTTTCTGACTTTTTTTTCTGACATTTTTTCAGAATTGTTTTTCTGACTTTTTTCAGACTTTTTTTTCGGAAATGTTTTCAGACTTTTTTCAGATCTTATTTTTTCAGAATTTTTTTTCGGACATTTTTTCAGACTTTTTTTCAGACTTTCTTTTCAGACATCTTTCAGATCTTTTTTTCAGACTTTTTTTTCTGACATTTTTTCTGACTTTTTTTTCTGACATTTTTTCAGAATTGTTTTTCGGACATTTTTTCAGACATTTTTTTCGGACATTTTTTCAGAATTGTTTTTCGGACATTTCTTCAGACTTTTTTTTCGGAATTTTTTTCAGACTTTTTTTCTGACATTTTTTCAGAATTGTTTTTCTGACTTTTTTCTGACTTTTTTTTCAGACAATTTTTTTCAGATTTTTTTTTCAGACATTTTTCAGATCTTTTTTTTTTCGACTTTTTTTTCCGGACATTTTTTCAGACTTTTTTTTCGGAAATTTTTTTCAGACTTTTTTCAGATCTTTTTCTTTCAGACTTTTTTTCTGACCTTTTTTTCAGATTTTTTTTTTCTGACATTTTTGCAGACTTTCTTTTCAGACATCTTTCAGATCTTTTTTTCAGACTTTTTTTTCGGACATTTTTTCTGACTTTTTTTTCTGACAAATTTTTTCAGAATTGTTTTTCTGACTTTTTTTTCTGACAAATTTTTTCAGACATTTTTCAGATCTTTTTTTTTCGACTTTTTTTTCCGGACATTTTTTCAGACTTTTTTTTCTGACATTTTTTCAGATTTTCTTTTTCTGACATTTTTTCAGACTTTCTTTTCAGACATCTTTCAGATCTTTTTTTCAGACTTTTTTTTCTGACATTTTTTCTGACTTTTTTTTCGGAATTTTTTTCAGACTTTTTTTTCTGACATTTTTTCAGATTTTTTTTTCTGACATTTTTTCAGACTTTCTTTTCAGACATTTTTCAGATCTTTTTTTTCTGACATTTTTTCAGAATTTTTTTTCAGATATTTTTCAGATCTTTTTTTTTCAGATTTTTTTTCCGGACATTTTTTCAGACTTTTTTTTCGGACATTTTTTAAGACTTTTTTTTTCGGACATTTTATCAGATTTTTTTTCGGACATTTTTTCAGAATTGTTTTTCGGACATTTCTTCAGACTTTTTTTCAGACTTTTTTTTCTGACATTTTTTCAGATTTTTTTTTCTGACATTTTTTCAGACTTTCTTTTCAGACATTTTTCAGATCTTTTTTTTCTGACATTTTTTCAGACTTTTTTTCAGACTTTCTTTTCAGACATCTTTCAGATCTTTTTTTCAGACTTTGTTTTCTGACATTTTTTCAGAATTGTTTTTCTGACTTTTTTCAGACTTTTTTTTCGGAAATTTTTTTCAGACTTTTTTCAGATCTTTTTTTTTCAGACTTTTTTTTCTGACATTTTTTCAGACTTTTTTTTCTGACATTTTTTCAGATTTTCTTTTTCTGACATTTTTTCAGAATTGTTTTTCGGACATTTTTTCAGACATTTTTTTCGGACATTTCTTCAGACTTTTTTTTCGGAATTTTTTTCAGATTTTTTTTTCTGACATTTTTTCAGACTTTCTTTTCAGACATTTTTCAGATCTTTTTTTTTCTGACATTTTTTCAGACTTTTTTTTCGGAAACTTTTTTCAGACTTTTTTTTCTGACATTTTTTTCTGACAATTTTTTTCAGATTTTCTTTTCAGACATCTTTCAGATCTTTTTTTCAGACTTTGTTTTCTGACATTTTTTCAGAATTGTTTTTCTGACTTTTTTCAGACTTTTTTTTCGGAAATTTTTTTCAGACTTTTTTCAGATCTTTTTTTTTCAGACTTTTTTTTCTGACATTTTTTCAGACTTTTTTTTCTGACATTTTTTCAGATTTTCTTTTTCTGACATTTTTTCAGAATTGTTTTTCGGACATTTTTTCAGACATTTTTTTCGGACATTTCTTCAGACTTTTTTTTCGGAATTTTTTTCAGATTTTTTTTTCTGACATTTTTTCAGACTTTCTTTTCAGACATTTTTCAGATCTTTTTTTTTTCAGATTTTTTTTCCGGACATTTTTTCAGACTTTTTTTTCGGAAATGTTTTCAGACTTTTTTCAGATCTTTTTTTTTCAGACTTTTTTTTCGGACATTTTTTCTGACTTTTTTTTCTGACATTTTTTCAGAATTGTTTTTCTGACTTTTTTCAGACTTTTTTTTCGGAAATGTTTTCAGACTTTTTTCAGATCTTATTTTTTCAGAATTTTTTTTCGGACATTTTTTCAGACTTTCTTTTCAGACATCTTTCAGATCTTTTTTTCAGACTTTTTTTTCTGACATTTTTTCTGACTTTTTTTTCGGAATTTTTTTCAGACTTTTTTTTCTGACATTTTTTCAGATTTTTTTTTCTGACATTTTTTCAGACTTTCTTTTCAGACATTTTTCAGATCTTTTTTTTCTGACATTTTTTCAGACTTTTTTTTCTGACATTTTTTCAGACTTTCTTTTCAGACATCTTTCAGATCTTTTTTTCAGACTTTTTTTTCTGACTTTTTTTTAATTAGTGGCATTAAAACACATTATTGCATTCACTTTGACAGCACTAATTTATTTATATAATATAGAATTCCTTTAACAACCGCCAACAGAAATTATTAAGAACAGACAATTCCTTTATTAAGAAGAAAATTAGAATTTGCACAGAAATTTACTGTAGCCATAATCAATAACATTTTAAAGCAAAAATGTACTTTTAAAACTCATTTTGCGCCATTCCTTAAAGGATCTTAAAGTACAGGTTACTTTTTGTTGTTTTGTTCTGGTGTGATGTGTTCATGTGTGTATTCCAGCACCCTGCACTCCCGTGAGGACGAACACCTGCTCGACATCAGCAGCATCCTGCACATATTCTGCTGCCACTACGTTTTCCTGCGACGCGTCCAGGTCAGCCTGATGTCTTCAGTGAGGCGTGGACCAGCCATCCCGTCATGACGGAGCAAAACCTGACCCCAAATCCGCTGTGGCAGGTGGTCCAGGCCCTGCATCCTGTTGCGGATACTCAGGTAAATTACACATTTGTCATGCTTGATTTATACACTTGAAGCTGTGCAGGAACCTCTTGCGCACGTCAGGCATATAGTACTGCGGTGAATTGTGCATAGCATGTCATTTCTTTTTGATTTGGATGAGCCTCTTCCATAATATTCCATGATTCCTTTCACATTTTCCACAATGATCCCTTTTATTTATAGAAAATTGCATCCCCTTTTCTTTATTTCATCTCAAACTATTTCTATTACAGTAATAAGTAGAGGCAAGGACAAAGAGCTTGTTTACATTTGTTTATTTAATAACATTTAATATTTAATACACACAATCTGTCTTTGTCAGGGTCGACTCGTACCAGAGATTCAACGGGAGGAGAGTGCATCCTGGAGTTAATGTCTCTACACTGGACAGTCCTCTCTCTGATCCTGAAATGATGCAACTGCAAGACAACGTTGATCCCTGAATGTTTCAGAGTGGACATATATCTCGACGCTGTCCAATACGTTGAGCATGTACATGAGGCAAGTTTAATATCACATGCTTGGTGTGTCCCGATTTCAGTTCTTTGCCACTGACGGGAGTTTTGTGTTGATTTAGTTTAACTTCTTAGAAAGCAGATATGGGTAGAAATGTGTCGGAAGAACTGAATTTGAATGTGGAAGTGAGTTGAACTTCCAGTGAGGATCGAATACAGTTTCAGAGGAACTAAATTCATTTGATATTAGATTCAGTTTCAAGTTTATTCGAATTCAGTTCCAAACTAATACATTCAATTTCAAATTCTGCTATTCAGTTGTTCCAATGCAATTTAGTCAAGTTGAGTGAATATAAATGATTCAAATTCAGTTTCTAGTGACACATTTCTGCCCGTACGCGTCGTTCCACTTCCCTTTCAGTTATTACAGTGTCCTCTAGTGTCATTTCTGTTATCACTGACCTAGGATGTTAATTTCTGAAGACTTGAGTTAATGTGACATAATTCCACAGTTGTGCTCACACTTATTATTATTAGGTACTTTTTTTAATATTTTTTGATAATAGCTAGGATCAGGGCACATCTAGCCACATGTCCTCTTGGAGGAATGAACTAGGTGGAAATGTAGCCTAGTGTGCAAACAGCACTCCTGAACTCCCCAGAAAGGTTTAACATTTGTTTAATGATGACTTAAGAGCAGTTTTAAGTGTACATTGTTTTTGCATGAACCTTTCTTGTTTACAATTTGTGAAAAATAACTACTTGTAAAGAATTATCATTCAATGCGCTGCTTTACTGTTGTTGAAGTGACTGGTCTTTGTAAAGGTTTAACAGGGATATTAGACAAATACATTTTTCCCGAAACACCTTTTATTTATGAAATGTTCTAGGAGTACAAACGTTTGGTAAAATTAGAACCAAATATCTCTGCAACTCACTCAGCATAATTAACTATTGAGGCCACAGCGATCTCAACACTGGTGACCACAGAGAGATATTATCTTTAGGTAACACTGTATAATAAGGGTACAAATTATACACTTAAAGGGATAGTTCAGGTGTTTAGAAATGGGGTTATATGAGGTACCTATCCATAGGTGTATTATTTACAGTAGATGACGGTCAGCGTGTAATAGAATGCTGTGGATGTGGACGAAATGATGAAAAGAAAGCCTCACCTAAAAAAATTGTCTGTTTAAGTGTACGCTATATGAGGAATATTTTCCGATGGCTAACTGAACGTGAAACTTATCTGTACTGTTTTTATCAACTGTGCCTGCTGGCTTTGGAGAGAGCATCGATAAGTTTCACTTCCAGTTCAGTTCCCTGTCAGAAAAGAGAAGGGAAGGGCGTTCTGATGGCAAGATAAAGTGGTGAAAATATGTTAAATATAACATACACTTAAACGGATATCGGTTCTTTTTTTAGGTGAGCCTTTCTATTTGGAGGCTTAAATATGTTTTTCTGCCGTCCACGTCACTGTATTACTTTAAGCCGATGTCGGTACTCCTGTCTGTTTCTCAATGGCACACCGACCGTCATCTACTGTAAGTAATACACCTACTATGGATAAGTACCTCATACAATCCCACTTCAAAACACCTGAACTATCCCTTTAAGTGTATAATTTGTAGATTTATATCTCTACCATAGACTGTATATAAAGATGGACGACATGACAGCTCCCCCCGGCCGTGCTCAGTGGTGTAATGTAACTAAATAATAATTAGTTACAGTACTTAAGTATTTTTTGGTAATAATTGTACTTGAGTTTTTATACTTCTATCAACTTTCACCTTTACTTATCATGCTACTCGCGACTACAAAAGGAAGGAAAAACTGGATTATTTTCTTTAAATACTTTAAGTTGTGAAGATCTCGTTTTCTTCAAGTGTAATGTAGCCTCTATTTTTAAGGTGGTGTACATGTTAAGATGAATAAACTTCATGAATCTCAAAATTCTGACGTGCTTGGTTTTTTTTAACAGCATTTACTTGTACTTTTATTTAAACCTGCAGTACGCAGAATATTTTTGGCAACATTGGGCAAAAATTCCATAATAACCTTTCAACATATTGTAATTCAAGAGTCTTCTACTCCTCCTTATGGCTCTGTTTTCAAGCTTTAGATAAACTAGCCCGTGACGGGAAACTTTGACTTTCACAGGTCATTTAAGAAAGAGAGCGTTCCTATTGGCTGTTCATTCAACGCAGGCAGCTGTCAATCATTCGCAAACTCCAGTCAAACGAGGCAAAAATTGAATTGAAAATCTACAAGCTAGTGCCTTGTTGCAGAAGTCTAGTTTTCTCTCAGAATTCTTGAATTACAATATGCTGAAAGGTTATTACTTTTGATAGATGATTTCTTATACTATGACGTTTTTTAAGTGAAATTCTTCGACATACAATACTATGACTTTTTTTATGAGATTTTTCGATATACTATACTATGACTTCTTTTTGGTGAAACTTTTCGACATACTATACTATGATTTTTTTCAGGAAATTTTTCGACATACTATACTATGACTTTTTTATGAAATTTTTCGACATGCTAAACTAAAACTTCTTTTCATGAAATTTTTCAACATAGTATACTATGACTTTTTTTATGAAATTTTTCGACATACTACACCATGACTTTTTTTTTCAATTTTTACGACATACTATATCATGACTTTTTTTTAGTTAAAATCTTTCGACACTATAAATATGATATTTTTTCATGACATTTTTGACATACTATACTATGACTTTTTTTCATGACATTTTTCGACATACTATACTATGACTTTTTTCATGAAATTTTGCAACATACTATACTATGAATTTTTTTGGGGTGAAATTTTTCGACATACTATACTGTGACTTTTTATGAAATTTTTCGACATACTATACCATAACTGTTTTTTTCAATTTTTACGACATACTATATCATGACTTTTTTTTAGTTAAAATTTTCTGACATACTATAATATGATTCTTTTTCATGAAATTTTTGAAATACTACACTATGACTTTTTTCATGAAATTTTTTGAGATACCATAGTATGACTTTTTGATGAAATTTTTCAACATACTATACCTTGACTTTTTTTTAAAATTTTTACGACATACTATATCATGACTTTTTTTTAGTTAAAATTTTTCGACATACTATAATATGATATTTTTTCATGACATTTTTGACATACTATACTATGACTTTTTTCATGAAATTTTGCAACATACTATACCATAACTGTTTTTTTCAATTTTTACGACATACTATATCATGACTTTTTTTTAGTTAAAATTTTTCGACATACTATAATATGATATTTTTTCATGACATTTTTGACATACTATACTATGACTTTTTTTTATGACATTTTTCGACATACTATACTATGACTTTTTTCATGAAATTTTGCAACATACTATACTATGACTTTTTTTCGTTAAAATTTTCTGACATACTATAATATGAATTTTTTTGGGGTGAAATTTTTCGACATACTATACTATGACTTTTTTCTTGAAATTCTTCAACATCTTAAACTAAAACTTTTTGTGGGTGATATTTTTCGACATATTATACCATGACCTTGTTTGTTTTTTTGTTTTTTTACATTTTTACAACATGTCATACTATGACATTTAAATCTTTATTTCTACATGCTATACTATGACGTTTTTGACCACTTTACAGCAACAGAGAGCACATTTTTATACACCGTGATTGAAGCGTGTACATGCAACTAGTCAGTGTCAGTGTGTTGTTGGTACTCACATGTTTGAATGCCACCGTGAAGTCCCCCACAGTCTGCTCCAGGTTCAGGTGCTGTACTCGTTCATCCTCAAAGCATACCAGTCAACTGGGCCTCTTTGGTTCCACTTGTGCTCCTAAAATTCAAAACACTCTACAGTCACATCAGAGATTAAAAGTCTCAAACAGCAGAAAGTCCTCACACATCTCACTGAAGGTCAAAGTTCCTCAGTAAACACAGAAGTCAAGCCATGTTGGCATTTAGCATGTTATCCAGACCCAGAGTGCCTGCTCAGGTCAGGTCAGGTGGGTGTGTCATTAGAGTGCTCACCTGCAGCAGCAGCACACACCTGCAGCAGCAGCAGACACACCTGCAGCTCCTTCTCTGCTGCAGCTGCTGATTATCTCCTGCGTCCTGCTCCATTCTCACACAGTTTATCAGGACTTTTTCATGTCACTTTTGTTTTTACTCTGTAACGGATGCAACTTGACATGTAGCAAAGTACAATACTTGTGATAAATAGTGGGCTACTTAAATAAAGGATCAGCAGGTAATGGTCACTCACTTGCATTCGTGCATGTGAAAATGGAGGCTACATTACACTTGAAGAAAACCAAGGTCTCCACAACTTAAAGGATTTAAGGAGCAAAATCCAGTTTTTCCTTCCCTTGTAGTCGCAAGTAGCATGAAGCATGATCTGACATGCAGCCTGTCTGGACACCCATCATGTGAATGATATTACTTTGCAAGCTAGGGGCACTGAATCGCCGAACGAAGATGCTTAGAGGAAATGTATCGGAGAAAAAGTATACATCTTATTTAGGAAATGTAGTCGAGTAAAAGTGACAGTTAACAGAAGTATAAAAATTCTTAAGTGCTGTAACGAAGTATTATTACTTTGTTACATTACAACACTGGAAAATAATACATATCAGAGGAGCTGTGTTGAGTCCAGAGATTAACAAAGTCATGTGTGGCATGAGTGTTGTTAGGCTGGAGATCCAGGAGACCAATAATTTTTGTTGCTCCCCACAATAAAAAGTCATATGTAAAACAACAAACTGCCCAACAGGCTCAGCTGGGAGACTGGTGAGCGGCTGGTGAGCGGGTGGTAGTTGTCAGGCTGTGAGGCCGTGCCTGCCCACCATGGGGGTGCTTGGAGGCCACCTGTCTAGAGAGGCCCAGCAGAGCTATATGAAAGCAGATATGGGTCAACAGGTGTGTGTGCATGTGTGTGTGTGTGTGTATGTGTGTGTCTGTGTGTGTGTGCGTGTGTGTGTGTGTGTGTGTACCGCATCAACCAAGATTGTGACAAACAATGTCAGCAGCAGCTGATGCCAGCCACTCCGTCAGGAGTTGTCCCTAAATAGCTGAGGCCAGCAGTTGTCTGGAGGCCAGTTGGTGCAGCTCCTTACCCCCCCAAACCTCCCCCCCCCCCCGCACCTCTCTACCATAGAATATTCAACATTCCCATTTTTGGTCTTCAAGCATAAAATAGCCTGTTCCAGGTCATTCTGATTGGCTTAGTCTGGCTCATAAAACACCCAATAAACACACACCTGTGATCCCACTAGAGTCAAGTCGTAATGTGCTACCAAAAAAGCTCATTCAGGAACAGAAGGGGGGGTTGCTTGGAAGAATAACATTCGGTTTGTGTTATTGAATTATTGTTATTATTATTATTATTATTATTATGATTACGTTGTGTAGGCCGTTTGGTATGAAAGCAAGGTCAAGCTTGAGTAACAAGAGACATGAGATATTGAGCTATCTTAGATGTCAAAATCACCGTTAAGCCCTCTCATTACTTAAGTATTGACTTGGTTTCCATGGTTGTAGCAGTGGTAAAGTTCCTCATCTTAAATGGACCCACAGTAGTTGGTGCTCAGGGCCCTCTGCATCCCCCTTATCCCTTAGCTCAGAAAACTGGTTTCTATGCATCCTTTCACCACAGCAACAGATACAGTACGCCCTTTGACCCCTTCTCTGTTTGGTCCGAGCAGGGCGACATCACCCCACGGGATAATAAATCAACCAGAGGCCAGGAGGTTAGATTGACCCCTCGTGACCTTTGGCCTTACGAGATTTTCCCCTCCGCCATATGTCTGTGGCTCACCATGCCCCATCCCTCCAGCCATGACCAGAGGAAAGCTCAGCATCCAAGAGCAACAGCACAAACCGATCAGATCCAAAGATCCGTCTGAGCTGCTCAGTTTCGCATGCGGAGGGTCGAGCCAGCCTCAGAAACCCCACCCAGGGCTGGCTATGCTAAGTGAGACTGCTGCTAATGTGTTGTTACGGCTGCTGCAGATTTGAGCAGAGGTCCGGGCACGCTTTGAGTGGGGGGTGGAGGGAGCGAGTACGAGGTGTGGTACAGCGGGTAAAGGAAAGCTGGGGGCTTCCTATATAGGTCATATTATTGGGGACTTTTCCCCCAGACGGGGAGAGAAAATTCCTGGCTAGAAACTGGAAGGACTTCAGTGGTGCGCTGGGGTTTGGCCCGCCGAGGCAGAATGTTAGGCATGGTGGACAGCTGCACCACGGAGCTACTGTAACACAGAGAGAGGGGGGGGGGGGTGTTATTTCAAAACAACACAGACGTGATATACTGTACAAGCTTTGAACGTCAGTCCGGTGTTATGTTTAGATTTGTAACAGTATTTTTAATCAGAAAAGGGAAGTGGAAAGGATTACTAGAAAAACTTCTGTGCAAAGTTCTGTGCAATACAGTTTCACTGTTACACACAACACCAATTCTCGGAAGTGAATGAAGAATGAGGTTTCGTGGATGATGAGAAGATATGGTGGACGCCGAATTCTATCCAACCATCGACCGCTATCAAAATCCTGATCAACCTCTGTCTAGTCTGTTAATACAGTAGTTTATTGACTGAGGTGAGTTAATACGTCCTGTGTGTGTAAAGCAGAGCTGTTAACACAAAATCGTTTCAACGCCACTAATTTCTTTTAATCGATCTTTCGGAGGTTCTAGCGTTTTAAAGCTAGAGTGAAGATACCGGCATCATATGAAACTATAAAACCTAAGGAATCCATCGGTACCAACCATGTCATACTAGCTTGTCGCGAAGGAGGTTAAATAACGCTACAAACTTGTGTTACATTTTGGCGAGGAAAAACTTTCATGTCCATTTTCAAAGGGGTCCCTTGACCTCTGACCTCCAGATATATGAATGTAAATGGGTTCTATGGGTACCCACGATTCTCCCCTTTACAGACAAGACATAGTCAAGTCAGCACATATTTTTTTATGCTAAATGCAGTACCTGTGAGGGTTTCTGGACAATATCTGTCGTTGTTTTGTGTTGTTAATTGATTCCCAATAATAAATATATACATACATTTGCGTAAAGCAGCATATTTGTCCACTCCCATGTTGATAAGAGTTTTAAATACTTGACAAATCTCCCTTTAAGGTACATTTTGAACAGATAAACAATGTGCAATTAATCATAGACAATCATACGATTAATCGTGATTAAATATTTGAATGGATTGACAGCTCCAGTGTAAAGCAGATGAGTTTAGATTGGACGCCTGCCCCTTCTCTCCGTTTGCACAGCAAAGCAGCTCAAAATCCCCAAAACAGCAACACCGTCATCTGCAGCGAGTGAAAATTGAAAACAGAGTGAAAAATTGAATATTGGGAAGCCAATGGACCGCATCCACGGCCGTCCAAGAGCAGAGGTAGGTTTCATATGGTGAGGAGTCTGCTTTTCTCATCAAGCCCTGTGTTGGAGAACATGTTCACTCATTCTTATGGCAGGAATCTTTTCAACACCAGAACTGAAGACCCTGCAGCGCAGAGGCCCCACGAGCCTCCTGATGAGGGCAGCAGAAGCAGGAAGAAAAAAAGAGAGGCAAGTTAGAGAGAAGTCCGGGTATATTCAGATGAAATGTGGACCACTTAATTGCTTGTGAAACGTGGAAAGTTGATGCATTTCTGGTACCGGTCCAAAACAACGCTGAAGACAATTTTCCATTCGGTGTCACTTTAACCGACAGTCTTCCCTCGTCATTAGTTCAGACGTTATGGCAGGCCGGCTCGGTGGACGGGGATGTAATTTGATGTGTATACTGTGGTCAGTGTTGTAAGATGCATTTTGACTGACTGGAATTATTGCCACATAAACTTCTGCAAATGTTACAAAAAAGTTGCATCACATGGAAATATTTAGCTTCACGTCAAGATTCGCATCACATCCTTACACACCCATGCTGTCATCATCAGTTGTGTGGGAAAGCTCTTCAGCTGGTTTACACACACACAGTCGCTGTACATTATGTAGGAAGTGATACCACACAAAGAACTCGGTTACAAAGGATTTCAGAGAAGAGCTAGTTAGAATTAATATGTGGGGATATGAAGAGAGGACTTAAACACAACACTCCAACACACTCTCACGCACAGTTTGACACAACGGGTCAAAAGTATTCATTCATTTGTATTCATTCTGAAATTAATGGTCAATTCATTTTTTTGTCACTCAACAAAAACTTATTTAGTAAAAAAAGTTATATTATTTAATTAATTAAGTCATTTGTTATGCAAAGAATTTCAAACGTATGTTGTTTCCAGCTTCTGAAATATAAATATTATAAGTATTATATTATTGTACATTGAATACTTTTGCATTTGGTCTGACAAAACAAGTAATTAGAAAATATCACCTTGGGTTATGGGAACTTGAGGTGGGCATTTTTCACTATTTTATATATTTTATATACTAAAAACTGATTATAAAATAAAACAATCAACATCTTAATTCAGTATGGAAATTAATCATTAGTTGCAGCTATAATTTATGATTTATTATTCTAATCCTTTATTTTTTAAATAAGTAGTCTCATTGAGATCAATCACTTTTTCAAGAGAGCCCTTTGCATAAGAGAACATGTAATAATAATAATATTAATAATAAATTCAACTTATATAGCACTTTTAGAGAATTCAAAGACGCTTAATATGAGCATGCACATATAGTATAGAGTATATTTTAAAATCATCAACAGAAAGAGAGATTATAATTTCAAAACCTTTTGTGACTCATTCCATTTTTCCAAATATCCTGTGACCAAATACTACAATGACTGTATTTAGATGTGATCAGAGAGCAGAGATAGTTTAGCTTTATAGATAAACAATCTACAGTGTGACTCCCTTCTGTGGCTGAAGATGATTATTTATGTATTTATGACATATAATGAAAGAGAATATCACAGTGAGATTGACAATAAGAGACTCCTCGCCAAGAAAAAAGAAAAAAAGAAAATCTCTTTCTGTCTATCTTCTCGGCACAGATGTTTTCATCTGGAAGCTCTGCTCTGTATTTCTCAGCCAAATGCATCTAAACGCATCCTTGAGCATTCCTGACGGGATTACTGGGCCCAGGTACCATCCACTGGTCAGGAGAGATAAAGAGAGTCAGAGTGAGCGTGCAGCAACAGCCGGCTTGTTTTCACGTCTCGCGCTGCGTGCTTGAGCAGATTTGCCTTGATAAAAGATAAAGGCTCTTTGATAGGCTGCAGGTGCGCTGCTTTAATGAGCATTACCACCCCCACCAACCCCCCCTCCTCTTCTCCTCTGCAAAAACGCACCACAGTCAGACGCACATCTGCACATCTGTCATTCGATGCTCTGCAGCATCTCCCTAACCTCTCCTCCCCCTCCTCCCTGCCTGTCACTCATCCCCAGACTCTCTCACACGCTCTGCTCTGCACATCACACACACCAACTGCATGGAGAAACCAAAGCGACGTCAGGGATTCGCTATTCAATGAAATAGTTTTCCCAGTATTGATACAGCTTTCCTGGCTCACTGAATCCAATTGAGTTGTCCAAAGAAACATCCAAACCCCACCCACTCGGGGCATTCCAGGCAGGCTAAAACAAACGCTCAGACAAAAAGGAAAAAAAAATACAGTAATTGAGATGCAATTTGGCCTCACTCATTTTGCTCACAGCCTGTTAGAGGCACGTTGGAGGAAGAAAGAACCAGAGAGAGGCAGACAGACAGACAGAGAGAGAGAGAGGGATGTTAGGTGTTTGTTTGTGGGCACTTGCTTTCCCCTCATTCAGAGTCTGAGGTGCCAAGGGAATAACTCGATGACGTGGGTTGTGGCCAGGGCAGGAAACATGGGGAGGAACTTGCGACTTTATATTAAGTGCCGGGGCGGTTAACAGGAAAAGATAACCTGTTTCTGTTGATATAGCAAGGAAGTGTGAATTCTTGGCACATGCGAGATGTCGCAGAGAGGAACAGGCCGCCGATGCCTTCCACGTCGTCTCTGATTGACTGGCTCACTGGAATTCCCTCGAGTTCGCTGTGGTTTTGTTTGGGTGGCTGTGATGGAGTGTTACAGGAATGTTTTCAGGGACATTCCTGCCGTAACAGAAAAGGTGTTTCTTATGCAAGGAGGGACACTGTTGCATCATAGTGGCCACGCAGTGGAGTCTAATCAAAGCCCTCTTGAATGACTGACCCTGTTATCTGTGGCCATTCTTTGTGATGCTAACAAATAAACAGTCTAGTTTAAGCAGACATACTCTGCAAGAAGTTGTTCAGCAATGACTCAGTGCTGGCACCCGATCCGATTGTTATCAGGCCATTAAATAGGTGTTATCAGTGGCTATAAGCGCCATAGATGCGGGTCATTAGGGGCCTACTACGTTGTAAAAGTGAAACTTAAAACTGAATGAATGAACTTCTTTAGGTTTAGGCGAAAAAAAACCCAGTTAGGTTTAGGCAATACAACTACAACTTCTTTAGGTTTAGGCAACAAAACTACAACTGATTTAGGTTTAGGCAACAGAACTACAACTTATTTAAGTTTAGGAAATAAAACTATAACTTCTTTAGGTTAAGGCAACAAAACTACAACTTATTTAGGTTTAGGCAACAAAAAGCACTCAGTAAAGTTTATGGAAAAATATTGTGTTTTGGGTTAAAATAACTACAAACACAACTACACATTGTTGGTTTCACACAGGATGCAAACTGCGGTCTCCTCGGTGAGTCCTGTGTACTTCCACCTCTTATGGAGTTTCAAACCATCTATATTACATTGCCTGACTTCCTCTAGTGGTCGCTGTCCTGTTCTTATTTACCTTCTTTCAGTGATCTACCATGTTAATAGATGATAAAACCTACTAGTGGGTGTAGTAGGCCCCTGTTGACCCACATCTATGGGGCTTATAGCAACTGATAACGCCTATTTAATAGCCTGACAAGAGTCTAATCGGCTGGTGCTGAGGAGTCAAAATACCATGGAATGATGAGGCTATATATTACATGCAGAAATATATGATACAAATTGTGCTTTTGACAAGCATGCTCACAATTTCCATTTCTAGAATTCAGAAAAAAAAAGAAGTAATTTATCAAGAAATTTGTCAGACTTTGACAAACAATGTAATATTTTACAGTCACTGTGTGTAATTATTACATCAGTGTGGTGAGATTATACCTCCCACTGCCTGAAGAAATAAGAAAATGCCCTTGTTGCTCTTGAGTAATAACAGGTTGTCGACATCACTCATTGCTGTACATGTGCTCACTAGATGAAAAATAATGCTTTGTTAAAAGGCTGTGCCTGTAGCATGGGATTGCCCTATGCACACACACACACACACACACACACACACACACTTTTTTGAAGAACAAATCTGTTAAGCATTTTTAATTGTGAAAACAAAATCACAGTAATTGTTATAATTATATAAAAAAATATTACATTTAAAACCGATGGTGCAAGTACATTTTTATTATTAAAAAAAAGTAATTTGCATCTTATTCAAAATAGTTAACACTGTCGTTTATATCCAGTATTGCTGATTGGCTGATACACACACTTCCTTCCCCTTCTCCATCCAACCATCTAATCAGTCAGTCAACCAAACAGACATCCAGTCAGCCATTCAGTCAGTTAGTCAGCCAGCGAGCCACCTAGTCAAGCAGTCAGTCAGACACCCAGTCAGTCAGTCAGTGTTGTGTTTGGGCAGGGTGGAGGCTCCTAGACGGGCTCTTTGTCTGAGCAGAGAAGCCCCAGACACAACAGTGGCCGGCCCCGGCCCCTCACAATGGCCCTCCACACAAAAGCCCACACACTGGGACAATGGGCCGGGCTCAGAGTGGGGGTGGACGGCTGAGCTGAGGTTACCCACCTGCACACTTCAGGACCGGACCCCACCACCACCACCACCACCCCCTCAAACACACACACACACACACAGACAGAGCCCCCACCCACCCACCCAGCTTTAAAGACCTGCTGCAGGTGTCTTCCTGTGTCGGTGGCATGAGGAGGAAGCAGGGAGACGCCGTGCAGCGAAAGCATTAATTTGGGTTTTACAGCAGGAAGATGTGCCGTGACGGAAACCGAGACACGTGTAAGTAAAGTTACCTCAGGTCGTCTATAGCCACGGATTAGGGCTCTACTGTTGGCATGCATCACTCACAATGACAAGAAATATTTATGTAAAATGAAATAAAAAATTAAAACAATATTACAAGTTCCTTTAGAGCAAACGTGGATTTGTTTTGAAGCAGCTTCTTCTTTTTAAAGAATTTATAAATCTGCACTAAGGCGCTGCAGCGACCAAGAACATTTACAAAAAGTCTTTCATACCAAGTGCAATAACTTTACTAAATTCATAAACACCCTTCACACTGGGACCATGGCCGTTATTCTTATCTGTACTGTGCATGTTGCACTATTTGTTGTATTTACTGTGATTTACTGCATTTTGCACTATTTGTTGTATTCACTGTGATTTACTGCATGTTGCACTATTTGTCGTATTTACTGTGATTTAATATGAGGTGTTTTAATCAACCTGTGAAGCCGAAAGCAAATTTCCACATTTGTGAACAATAAATATTATTATTATTATTATAAAGTGAATACTAGGTTGTGTTTCTTTAATAACAATGCTTTTTCTTTCATTAAATAATAATTATAACAGGATCCCATCACTTAATATTAGAACAAAATCAATAAATATATAAACATATTTTGAACATAATATAAGATGGGGTTTTTTTTATCATGAATTCATAATTTTAAAAATAAATAAGAGGTTTGAAAATACACTTCCTAAGTTCACCACTAAGCATAGGACATTTTACAAAAAATATATTTTTTCTTCTTCAATAATTAAAAATAATGTGGAAACCGTATTAGTGGAAGGAACAATTTAAGATGAAAATATAATTTAAAACACACCACAAAAGACTCATAAGTGAAAATCTCTTGCTCTTCTCTCACACACTCACTGGTTTACACACACACACACACACTCACAGAAATACAGATGCTACCGAGACCAGTAAAATAGTAAAAACATAACTCAAGTTGCAGTATTTTACCTTACAGTTGAGGATCGTATTCTGAGCTCAAAGCACTTACATTTTTTTTTTCCATGAAAGCCATTCCCATGATAAGTTACTGAATGTTACTGGCTGCAACAAGTGGTCTGCTTTCCACACTCTCCTTTTCATTGGATGAACAAAGTGTCAATCATCAGCCCGCTCAAAACGCTGCAGGATTCATATTGGGAGTGTCACTACCAGTATGCCTCCATGCACAGAAATGCACTCACACAGCTGCTGCTGCAAAACGCTCTGCACTTCTAAAAGTCTGTTTTGGACTTGGAAAAAATTGATGCTATATTTTTTCTGCAGTTTTTTCCCGGTTAGTTTGACAAATGTGGTTTAATAGATAAAACTAAAAAAATGTGTGTGAATTTACACCAAGTGTAAAAAAAGCAACAGCAAGTCAGATCGATTTAATTTTCTCTTTTAATTGATTGCAACACATTTTATAACCACACATTACAAAATGCACATCAAATATTTTATCAGGCTCAGTTTGCAACCTTATTGATAAGAAAAAAAAAACTACCAAAAATATGCTTTTACAAAATAAGACAATTATAATAAAGTAAATGCCACTTTGGATAACCGTAATCAAAAAACCCATTTTTTTATTCTACATAAAAAAAGCTTGACATAAATAAGTTAGTATAATTTCTCAGTGTTTTTACAAAATTATGTACATAGGTACATTGCAAAGATTTACACAAATACACAGGCATGGTGACTGCATTTTTTCTGAGACGAGCATGCTCTCTACTCGATCCAGGTGTACACTGGTCTCTTTGAATATAACCCACACTTTTAGGCAAATAAAGGGAAGCTTTTAGATGCTCACATTTGCATCCTCAGCAGGCTAAACAACATTGGTGTGACAAGTACAAACATAAATGGAAATTTAAGTCTAGGTTTTCACACAAAATAATGTGAAGTCAATTAAGGAGCACAGGCGGTGCTGGCAACCGTACTGAAGCAACCATGTATTTGGTATTGTAGGACATTCAACCCCTTTTTCAGAAAAAAACTCCTCTCTGAAGAGCATTAAGGCTGATGAAACAAAAAGGAATATAGTCAAGGAGAGGATGAGTTTACAACACAACCTGTGCAGTTTGTATGGTCTTTGTCCTTCAATATCTGAGTACCTCACAACTCCAAATCAAACACACCACTACAATGTGGCTGAGGTGTGCAGGAGAACTTGAGAAATAAAAAATAGATCATATTCCAGGATTCAATTGATGCTAAAAAAAAAAAAAAGCACCGATCACAAAATAAATACCGGGTGATGTAAAGGAAGTCCTAACTGTCCTGTATTGATTTCCTGGGGAAATGGATCTAATAGGAGAACCTGCACTTGGTGACACTGACCAGAGGAAGGAAAAATAAAAACAACAGATGAGCTACATTTGTACCGTTCTTCACTGCTGGGTTAGGAAGATGACGGAGTGAAGATACACTGTTAAGAAACTGTAAGAAACCATGATTTTTTTGTTTTAAATGTAGCAATTAGGGACCGTGTCAAAGTCACACTGCTTTTCAGAAAATAAAATTAAAAAAAAACAGAACAGCATTTTGGAAACATGCATCAAACTACACTGCAATTCTTCAAGTCAAATCAAAAAATTCACACCTTTTTACATAAAGGATTTGTGTTCAAATCATAATGTTTTTCTTATGTGCTACATATGGAGAGAAATATAATATAATATGTATATTTATTTACACACAGGTAGTAAAAAAAAGGAGCAAAAAAGGAAATCAAACCTAATTGCACACTGCTACATTGACTGCTTTTCGAGGCAGTAACTTTTTTAATTGAGTGCCACAACTTTAGTGTTTCTATTCAGTGCTTCAACAGCGTCCTCCCCCGTCTTCAGGAGAGCTGATATGTTTCTGATGCTGTGTAGTTCCTCTTCCAAGAAAAAAAAATAAAAATCGGCCAACACTGAGGTTTCCCACGTAAAAGGGGAAATACATCTTCGGCTCTGTGAGGGAAAATTAGATGAAGAAAAAAAACAAAATAAGAGGCTGCATGTTTGAACGTTTCAACTTATGACACTGAGCTTCATGCATCACTTTGCAGAAATACTTGTGCAAATAAGTGAGAATGTACAGAACATTTTTATGCATATTTTTCAGTTAATAACATGGGAAATTTGTATTGCTCTACATCCTCTTGCACTTTGACAAAAGAGGTGGAGGATTAACTTGAAAGCAAGAAAATAATATCCAAAAATATAGTGCGAAAAACATAAAATGACAGTTGAACTGATGCAAGAAATGTTTGTTCGCTCATCAATATGACTCTTTGTGCAAAATATTATAGGTGTAAAAATAGCAGAAGTTGTGATTATACATCAACACTTGCACTGTTTTAAATTATACACTTATAATAATTTATAGGATTTTCTTTTAGATGATGTAATGCATAAACTAGCATGCATGTAAACAAAGATCAAATATTTTCCAGAGAACTATAATGCTTCATCAAAAACACCATGTTTCTATATATTTCAGTGTACTAAAAAAATGTCCCTAAAAAGTTGTTTTTTTTTTCAAAAATTAAAAAAATATACTAAAAAGACAAGTTTAGGTGTCTTTCCTCCACTGCAGCATTGACAGTTCACATCCTGCCACCACAATGCAGATTTCATGCCTATTCTCCCTCCACCGAGGCCAACAAGAGCACTTGATTTCAGAGCTGCACGGCTCTTCTGCACACTCTCCCGAGACAGATGTGTGTGTTGTAACATTAGTGTGCAAAGTGTGTGCAGCACTCACACACACAGAGAGAGAGAGAGAGAGAGAGAGAGAGAGAGAGAGAGAGAGAGAGAGAGAGACAGAGAGAAAGAGAGAGAGAGAGAGAGAGAGAGAGAGAGAGAGAGAGAGAGAGAGAGAGAGAGAGAAAGAGAGAGACAGAGAGAGAGAGAGAGAGAGAGAGACCAGCCCCTTCCCGTCCCTGCTCTGCTCTGAGGGCAGTGGCTGCTGACGTGTTACTACTACACTGTTGTTCAGCACTTGTTGTTTACAGTTTAGTCGGAAACTCAAGGCTCAGGCTGTGGCAGACAGAGGTTGTAGTAAAAAAAAAAAAAAAAAAAGGTGTAAATGTGCAGCCATATTTTTACTGGTTTTACTCATAACTCCTCTTGCAGCTATCATAATCGAGAGTCAAAAAATATAACAGAAAGCTTTTGGTGAAGTTTGTCAGCTTTGGTGACCACTTTTACGCACACTTATTACTAAATGAATGGAACATAAAAAGGAGGATTTTTGCTTGTCAAAAGCTGCACACTTGTTTGAAATCCAAATAAAAAAAACGTTATTTAATCTGACCTGCAAACTGAGTTGCATAATGATACAAGTGGATAGAATTTAAATAATATCGACTTTGTGAAAAAAAAAATTGTGTTTTTGTTTAATTTACATCTGTTTTTCGACGCAAACAACAGCTGGAAGAAGGGGGCACATATAGTCTGGCTTTTCTACACTGATGCTGCTGCAGCTATACACCATGCAGAAGTCCTTACACAAAAAAAAAAAATGTTTTAAACAAAAAGTTGCATTAAAGTCAAAAACAGTTGCTTACCGTTGTATCGTCCTCACGTTTGCCTCTTGGGACTGGTCTTTCTGGGTGTGTGTTCTGTGGAGAGGCTCAGGTTTGGACAAGTGACCTCATCTGAGCTGGTGTGTGACCTCTTATTCTGGGCCGAGGGGTCTGCAAAAAGCAACGTGAACAGTCAGTAAAAAAAAAAGTACTGAACAGATATTAAATTGTGTCTAATTTATCTGTGCATACTAGCCAGACTTCTTATATGCAAAATTTGCATTATGTCACAATTTTGGAGATTAATTATTTGCAGTGCCTGATGAGTGATTGATATGTTCCAATAAGCTGCAGCCTGGCTATACCTGCTAAACACAGTGAAAATAGTGGTCATTTTGGTGCAAAAAAAAAAAAAGTACTGAAAAGATAAAAAAATATGTCTAAGTTATCTGTGCATGCAAGCCAGACTTCCAAGATGCAAAATGTGCATTATGTCACAGTTCTGGAGATCATTTTTTTTCCAGTGCCTGATGAGTGATCGATATGTGGCTACCTGCAGAAAGTGACAATAGTTGGTGCAAAATAGTGAAAATAGTGGTCATTTTTGGTGCAAAAAAAAAAAAAAAGTACTGAAAAGATATAAAATGATGTCTAATTTTAGCTGTGCATGCTAGCCAGACTTCTAATATGCAATTAATGGAGATAATTATATATTATTTTCCAGTGCCTGATGAGTGATCGATATGTTCCAATAAGCTGCAGCCTGGTTATACCTGCTGAACGTGACGCACAAACACACACAGTGAAAATAGTGGTCATTTTGGTGCAAAAAAAAAAAAAAAAAAAAAGCACTGAAAAGATATCATGCCAGCCAGACTCCTAATATGCTAAATTTACATTATGTCACAATTTTGGAAAAATAAAATATTTCCAGTGCCTGATGATTAGTGATCGATATGTTGCAATAAGCTGCAGCCTGCCTATACCTGCTAAACGTGACGCACAAATACAGTGAACATAGTGGTCATTTTGGTGCAAAAAAAAAAAAGAAATCATGTGTAATTTATCTGTGCATGCTAGCCAGACTGCTAATATGCAAATAATGGAGATAATTATACATTATTTGCAGTGCCTGATGAGTGATCGATATGTTCCAATAAGCTGCAGAACGTGACGCAGAAATACAGTGAAAATAGTGGTAATTTTGGTGCAAAAAAAAAAGTTCATGTCTAATTATTCTTATTCTTCTAATATGCAAAATTTGCATTATGTCGAAATTTTGGAGATACATTATTTGCAGTGTCTGATGAGTGATCGATATGTGGCTACCTGCAGAAAGTGACAATAGTTGGTGCAAAACAGTGAAAACAGTGAAAACAGTGGTGATTTTGGTGCAGACGTACCGTGGCTTGCAGGTCTTTTCCTCAGCCCGGTGCACTGCTCCGTGCACTCCATCTGCAGCCCGTCAGCCCGGTCGGTGTCCTCCACAACACAGCTATGATTCCCGTTTAGATCCACCTTGTTATTCCCGGCGGAGCAGACGCCCTTCTTCTCTCTCCTCCTGCCCGGCTGCCTGCTGTAGAAGCCGGGCACGTCCCTGCAGTCCACCGGTTCCCAGTGGAGCCGGTGGCCGTTGGGCAGCGGAGAGTGAGCGGCGAAGTCGAAGCCCCACTTGGCCGAGGCGGCGTCCTCCATCTCCCGCAGATGTCCCTTTAAATCCCTCTTTAACTCTTCGTGGTCCACCGAGCCGAAGAGGCTCCGGCAGGCGGACGGTTTCGGGTGATCCGCCAGCCGGGAGGAGTCGGTGCGCTCCAGCGTCGGGCTGCCGTTGGAGAGGCGAACATCGGACATTTTTTTACCAACCGCCGGAAAAAAAACAAGAAAAGATTTTGAATTCAAGCAGCCGTTGGAGCGTTCCAGTTCTCCAACCGCTCAGAACCAACGGCTATCTCCTCTCGCGCTGCGCAAAGATCCACAACAACCGTTAAAGAGGACGTTATGCCATTCAGACGTCGGTTGGAGACGGTAACGGTGGCGGTGGCGGAGACGGTAACGGCTGGAGCCCGGTGGAGTCTCCACGGAGCATCAACACGCAGCGTCCCGGTGAAGTGAAGCCGCTCTGTCAGTCAGTCTGGTCCCGTAGTGAGAGAGGAGAGGAGAGCTGCGGACACAAACCTGCTCAGTACCCAATATGGCGATTGAGAGATGTAGTCGGGATTGAGAGTGGAGCTCCACTACAGAGGAGGGGGGTTGAGGAAAAAAATGATTGACACTCTGAGCTATTTAAATGTGAAGAAGGTCGCTGATTGGTCGATGAGCTTGAGCCCGCCCACTCCTCTTAAGGTGGACTAGCTAGTTGCAGCCAGCAGGTTTACAGCTTGCAGATCAGACTGTATACAGAGTCTGTGCTCCAAATCCAAGCTTTTCTTCAAATTTAACACTGCTATGGCAACAAAAACTTTAAAAAATTTAAATTGCAACTATCCTCAAAACAGTTTCAATTAAGGCTGTATTTAATATTTAATTAATTGTAAATTAATCACACATTTTTTACCTGTTCAAAATGTATCTTAAAAGGAGATTTGTCAAGTATTTAATACTCCTATCAATATATGCTGTTTTATGCAAATATATGTAAATATGTATTATTGGAAATCAGATAACAACACAAAACAATGACAAATATGGTCCAGAAACCCTCACAGGTACTGCATCTAGCATTACGAATATGCTCAAATTATAACATGTCAAACTGCAGCCTAACAGGCTGGTTGAGCATACAGCATGTCTGCATATTACACCAAATCAAACTGTATAGAGTTCTGTGCATCAAATCCAAGCTTTTCTTCAAATTTAACACTGCTATGGCAACAAAAAGATTAAAAAAATTAAATTGCAACTATCCTCAAAACAGTTTCAATTAAGGCTGTCAATAGATTAAAATATTTAATTAATAGTACCTGTTTAAAATGAACCTTAAAATTAGATTTGTCAAGTATTTAATACTCTTATCAACATGGGCAAATATGCTGATTTATGCAAATATATGTATATATTCATTATTGGAAAATCAATTAACACAAAACAATGACAGATATTGTCCAGAAACCCGTACAGGTACTGCATTTAGCATAAATAAATATACTCAAATCATAACCTGGAAAACTGCAGCCCAATAGGCTGGTTGAGCATACAGCATGTCTGCATATTACACCAAATCAAACTGTATAGTCTATGCATCAAATCCAAGCTTTTCTTCAAATTTAACACTGCTATGGCAACAAAAACATTACAACATTTAAATTGCAACTATCCTCAAAACAGTTTCAAATAAGGCTGTCAATATTTAATTTATTGTAAATTATTTTTTTTCTGTTCAAAATGTATCTTAAAAGGAGATTTGTCAAGTTTGTCAAAATATTCAAACTAGGGCTGTCAATCAAAATTAAAATATTTAATCACGATTAATCGCATGATCGTTCATAGTTAATCAAATTAATCTGCCATTTTTTTATCTGTTCAAAATGTACCTTGAAGGGAGATTTGTCAAGTATTTAATACTCTTGGACCAGCTAGTTGCAGCAGGTTTACAGCATGTCTGCATATTACACCACATCAGACTGTATACACAGAGTTCTATGCACCAAATCCAAGCTTTTCTTCAAATTTAACACTGCTATGGCAACAAAAACATTAAAAATGTAAATTGCAATGGATCAGCTAGTTGCAGCAGGTTTGCAGCATGTCTGCATTATTACACCAGATCAGACTGTATACACAGAGTTCTATGCACCAAAAACAAGCTTTTCTTCAAATATAACACTGCTAGGGCAAAAAAACATTTAAATTGCAACTATTCTCAAAACAGTTTCAATTAAGGCTGTAAATCGATTAAAATATTTAATTAATTATAAATAATCTCAAATTTTTTATCTGTTCAAAATGTACCTTAAAAGGGAGATTTGTCAAGTATCAACATGGGAGTGGGCAAATATGATTGATTTATGTAAATATATGTATATATTTATGATTGGAAATCAATTAACACAAAGCAATGACAGATATTGTTCAGAAACCCTCACAGGTACTGCATTTAGCATAACAAATATGCTCAAATTATAACATGGCAAACTGCAGCCCAACAGGCTGGTTGAGCATACAGCATGTCTGCATATTACACCAAATCAAACTGTATAGAGTCTATGCACCAAATCCAAGCTTTTCTTCAAATTTAACACTGCTATGGCAACAAAAACATCACAAAATTAAATTGCAGCTATCCTCAAAACAGTTTCAATTAAGGCTGTAAATCAATTAAAATATTTAATTAATTGTAAATTAATTAAATTAATTTTTATCTGTTCAAAATGTATCTTAAAAAGGAGATTTGTCAAGTATTTAATACTCTTATCATCATGGGAGTGGGCAAATATGCTTGATTTATGCAAATATATATATATATTCATTATTGGAAATCAATTAACAACACAAAACTGATGGCCCGGACACTTTTATGGCACAGCTGGACATTTAGCAGCTATTATTGTTGTTGAAATATGAGCTATAATAGCGAGCGTAAATCTGAAGTATCAGAGTGTGTCACAGAAAAGAAAGAAATCTCATCACAACACACCAGTGGTCACAATTTATGAATAACTGAGCATTGTCAAAAATATGTTTTTATCTGTTCAAAATGTTCCTTAAAAAGGAGATTTGTCAAGTATTTAATACTCTTATCAACATGGGAGTGGGCAAATATGCTTGATTTATGCAAATGTATGTATATATTTGATATTGGAAAATCAATTAACAACACAAAACAATAACAGATATTGTCCAGAAACCCTCACAGGTACTGCATTTAGTATAAAATAAATATGCTCAAATTATAACATGGAGAACTCAAGGCCAACAGCTGTCAGGTGCCTTTTTAGACATTTAAAAAAAAAATTAATAATGTGTGAAGAAAAAGTCAAGTCAGTGTGCTGACTTGACTATGACTTGCCCCAAACTGCATGTGATTATCATAAAGTGGGCATGTCTGTAAAGGGGAGACTCGTGGGTACCCATAGAACCCATTTTCATTCACATATCTGGAGGTCAGAGGTCAAGCGACCCCTTTAAGATGGCCGTGAGTTTTTCCTCGCCAAAATTTTGCGCAAGTTTGGAGCGTTATTTAACCTCCATCCCGACAAGCTAGTATGACATGGTTGGTACTAACTGAAGATCTAAAACTGAGCCCGCTACAACCTCCAAAAGATCGTTTGCATTAAAGAAATTATTGGCGTTAAAACAAAATTTGTTTAATTATTGCATTAACTCTGACAGCCCTATCATCAACACAACACTACTTTGATTATTTAAAAAAAAATTAAATGTTGCATTTTAATTGTTTTCCAACATGTTTTTATTTATTAGTTTACTTTTTTATTATTTCAGCTATCAAATTAGAAAAAAAAAATATTTGGGCTAAAATTGTAATATTATAATACTGGTAGACATGTATAATGCAATTTTTAATAAAAACTGCACCCTAACAGCAAAAACTAGGATCAAAACAATATGCTGTAAGATTGATAAAATCTGTTAAAATTAAATTGCTTATAAACATTCCACCTTAAAATAAATTTCATATCTGAAAATACATAGGCTAAAGCTTCAAGGTGTGGGCCCTCTGTGGAAGTAGGTATACCCCCTCAATGTCAAAACCATCCAACCATGGCCAATGAAGAAAAATAAATCTGCAATTTGGGTAAATGTGCATCCTTATGGGATGGTATTTCCACCAATTCTCTGGAGCTGAGAGGGGTAGGTCAAGGTCAGCACACACACCAGACCCTGTCCTCATGTCCACAGGCCCCCAGGAGAAAAAGAGAAGAACAGATGTACAAGGACTAGAGAGCCACACGCACATCTGCACATTAAGAAGTCTGCAAATGCAAAAAAAGAAATATCCAAAAATAAATAAAAGGTCCTGCATGTTGAAAGTTATTAATAGTTATTTACACCACAGTGAAAATGTTGTACTGTTGGGGGGAAAATCTAATGTTAATCTTTAAAAAAAATATTCCACTAATAGATATATAAAATTTATGGAATCTAAAAATAATCTGCAAACAAGATTAGTTTATTTGGGAATTTATCCAAAACCTCGTTCTTTTCTTTCTGGTCCGGTTTACACCTTCCACCACTAAGACAGAAAAAAACATCCACATAAAGACAGATGTTGGCCTCATGTTCACATCAAACTGAAAAAACACTTGCTTAAAATAGAACTATAATCTGTTTGCGAGAAATGATGTGATTTAATTTTACTGTGAGCAATTATTTACCTATGGGGGTCACAGCAGGATGCGTGGTGCAGCTGTGGGAGCCTGCAGCAGCACCATTATGAGATTATGGAGCAATGCTGCTCCCTAGTGGACGCTTTCCAAGAAGTCAGCAGGCAACAATCTTTATATCAAACGCCTTTTTAATACCATAGCTTTAGATAAACGTCACATCTGTACATATTTATACGACGACCACGGGCAATCACTAAGGGTTTAAGCTCATACTTGCCAACCTTGAGACCTTAAAAATATGGAAGATTTCAAAACCAAAGTGGGAGGTCTGGGGGATGGAAAATTGGAGTTTCAGAGACTTTGTTTCCTGCAGTCTGGTGACTTTTAAAGAATGAAAATAACAAAATAATAAGTACACTGCAACAGCATTTTTTGTTAAATAGACCTACTTTTAATTCTCAAGAAAGAAAAATCAATAATTCGCCCCTCTGGAGTGAACTTGTGTGAATCTCTGGTACAAACTAATATTCATCAGTTTTCATTCATTCATTTTTTTGTCCCATCTTGAGTATTTCTTTCTCTTAGCTCTCTCCATTTCTCTCTCAGTCTCTCATCCACTGAAGGGTCTTTCGGACAACGCGACAACGGCACCACTGCGCTCTGAAACCTGTTATATCCACTGGCTTGCGCCACGCCAGCTTAGCTGTGATGCAGTGATGTGTGGCGAGCACAGCTCAAACCGTGCTGCTGTGTTGCGAGCAGCTCTCCTCCGCTCGGAAAAGACATTTGTTGTGGCTCTATTAAACTACGCCAAAAACCCAGTATTTTCCAAGATATCAGTCCATCCACGTCTCCTCACTGAGCCCCGCTGGTCGCCTACCTTCCCAGTCAGTCCACCATACAGTAGGTCATAGGTCAAACTGGTCCCTTGCGAGCAGCAGACAGCCTTCAGAGGCTGAGCCACTTGATGATGTAGAAGTTCCTCTTGCCCACTCTGAGCAAGCTAAGTCCGTTGGACAGGATATGGAGTTTGGGGATCAGTACCTGCTCTGGTTTGTCTGCCCGCCTGTGGTTGATCCACACGGCTCCGTCCGAAACCATTTGATATCTACGAACAAACATTTCAACACTCGGTTAGTGAAGAGTTTCCTCTACGTAACCTGTCTGATATAGTCAGGACATTAACTCGCATTGCTGCAAAACACATCACGAACATGCTAATTTATCCAGTTATCACCGGTCTTTACACACTTTGTATTCTGAAGCCTGAAATCTAACGGAAGTATCGAAGTAAACTATGAAAATTCCAATCAAATATCAAAACTGCAGTATATCACTCATCTGACATATTAATCTGTGTACTGTGCTCACACCAGACACATTTTCCATTTCAAAATTCCATACTTTTCTAGACTCAAATTTCCAGACTTGCTGTGACAAGACTACGGTACTTTTGCCTTTACATATGGCTTACAATCACCGATTTTTACTTATTGTGGCCGTTCAGTCCACGCTGCTACGCAGAAAGTTGGACAACGTTCCACTGTCAAACATCCTGAACTTGGGGGCAGCACTGTTTTGCAGTGTGACGTACAGTAAAGGCAGCGCTGCGTAGGAGTGTGCGTTCAGTTGCACGCCATACTTCTTTGCCTTGCTTTCAACGACATCAAGCTCGCTCTGGCTTGCGCTCTCTCACACAGTGGTAAACATTTTGGCTGCACTGGCTGCTCCAAATGCCATGAAAAACACTCTGCGTATGATCAATTTATTTTTAGAAATTCTGAATTTTATAGTTTAGAAAACAGAATAGGGGCAAACAAATATTTTTCCATGCTTGTCCAGACCTGGAAATTACTAAAATCTAATTCTATACTTTTCCATACAGAGTAGGAATGCTGTGCAATATCCAGAAGTGGTATATCTCAACTATCTTACTGTTTTATAGGTCACAGCAAATACAGATTTTCCATTTATAATATATATTTTTATTCTTCTATATTTTTATTACTGCTTTATAAGTGTGAATGCACCGTCAGGGTTGCCACTTAATTTTGTTGTACTCTGTGCCGTGACAATAAAGGAACTCTATTCTATTTTAAAAACATCATAGATCATAAAAACTGTCGTGAAAAATATCACATAACAAAGTCATAGTATATTCAAAAATGTCATAATATACTGTCATCAAAGTGTCATAGTATAGTATGTCATAAAAATATAATTTTATAAAGTCATAATATAATATGTCATCAAAATGTCATAGTATAGTATACCATATATCACATAACAAAGTCATATGTCCTAAAAATATTTTTAAAAGTCATAGTGTAGTATTTCATAAAAAATGTCATATCAAGTTATAAGATTATGTCATGAAAAATATAATTTTAAGAAAGTCATAGTATAGAATGGAGAAAAAAATTTCATAAAAAGTCATAATATGAAGTTTCAAATGTCCCTCACAAAGAGCCCAAGAGCCTATAATGAGGTTTTCAATTATTTTATAGAAGAAACTGTTAATTGAAAAATAAGTGACAGATTAATAAATAATGATAATAATCATTAGTTATAGCTCTACTGGAATATGCACTTAAAAGTAAAATGAAACAGAACATGAGACAATAACGTATTGCTTGTTTAGATTTGTGTTGCTGCTCTAATAACATGCAGTTGGAAAGTATTTTAACAGCAACATCTGTTTCTGGACACGGTGACTCATTTACGATTAATAAAAAATGCAAAGAACATTCTGTCAACATTTTGCTTTGGAACATTTTTCTTCTGAACAAACCACCTCTAAAAGGTAAGGAAGAAAATCTGTTTTTGTAACTTGGGAGGACTGACCCTTTAATGTTCATATAAGCACTCTGTGGTTTCATTTATTATCAAGAACTGTCAATATCTACCCTGGAAGAACACTTTGGTTGAATTCAGCAACGATAGCACAGCGTTTTGTTAACAGTTGCAACAACAAAGTTGACTGACCCCAAAATGAAAAGTGAACTGATTTAAACTGCCGATTATAATATTTCAGTTTTCTCAACAGCATAATCTTGAGCTAACAGCCAACGTTAGCGGTGCATTTTCTAACATAGATCATATCTTTTGGACGGGTGATTTAACTGGAATCAGTGCCTACCCTTTGGGTCCGTGTGGGATGGCGCTGGCCCTGCGACAGGCGTCTATCACCGTGGTACCCGGCTCCAGCAGCAGCTCGTGGAACGGAGCCTCCCTGAAGAGCTCCTGAAGCTCCTCGTCACTCATTTCCTCCAAGGCCTGCACGCTGCTGTGGTACAGTGCGTTGGTACATCTGCAAAAAATAATATATAATATGACTTTACTTGTCTGCAAGGAGGTCAGAGAACTTCCTAGTGGAGTCTCTTTCTCATTTACACTCAATTATTCTCAAGCTATATGATGCCTTTAACCCAAATAAAAAAAATAACATGTAGAAAACTATAATTATATTGAGTAAAAGAGCATTAAATACCACATTAAATACAAACACATGCAGCATGTTCTGACCTCTTTGCACTCTCCAGGCCCTCTTTTCCATGCACCAGTTTGGTCACCTCTGCCGCCAGTCGTTTATGTGCGAGGCGTTTACCCGGATCCTCTCTCTGCTGCTCCATCAGCCTCTCCACCTCCGCCAGAGGCAGGAAGGTGAACAGCTTCAGGTACCTGCGAAAAGAGCACACAGCATACCTCAGCCTCCTGTTACAGTGCACAGAATAATAGCTACATTTACATTATGTTCTAGCTCAACCAGCTGGTGTTACACCTAAGGAGGACAGAACCTGTCAAAATAAAAAATAAAATAATGAATAAATAAATTACTATATACTATATGTGTAAATAAATGTATAAAAGAAAAGAATACAGAAATAAATAAGTTTGGAGAAATAAATAGGGGTGAAATGCAAAGGAAAAATCATCCAGAAATAAATAAATAAATGTATAAATATATAAATAAATACACACATTTAAAAATAAATATAATTTAAATGCAAAATAAGTGCAAAACTAAGAAATGCTACAATGAATAAATAATTAAAAAAAAATAATAAAAATATATACATAAATAAATAAAAGTGAAAATTAAACAGAAGATTAAATAAACAAGGGAATTAATACAAAGATAAATAAATATGCAAATTAAAACTAAAATATCAATTTATGTCACATTTTATCAGTTAATTAATGGCTACATTTATTTTTAACATTATCTTTGCTACATTTAATTACATATTTATTTATTTATTGAGTCATTTAATTTAATTTTGACAGGTTCCTTCCTCCATATTGCACTCTTCATCATATCTTTATATGCAAAACCTCTCGACAGGCTTCATCTCCACCTACCCTTCCACACTGGCGTCGGGCTGCCTGAGAAAGAACTGGTAGAGTTCAAAGGGAGACGTCTTGTCTCTGTTGAGCCACACCGCGTTGCCCGCCGTCTTCCCCAGCTTGTCCCCGGCAGTGCTGGTCACCAGCGGGATGGTCAGGCCGTACACCTCCTCGCCGCTCACCCTGCAGAGAAATCAGGATTTATTAACCAAGTGTTGCATGTCTGATGAAGGTATTTTAAAACTTTTGAGTGGAATTGGTTCACATTGGTGAATTCTGCTGATTCCAGCTTGTTAAATGTGAATATCTTCTGGTTTCTTTAGTCCTCTGTGACATTTAACTGAATATATTGGAGTTGTGGACAAAACAAGACATTTGAGGACGTCATCTTGGGCTTTGGGAAAAACGTTTTTCACCATTTTATAGACCAAACAACTAATCGAGAAAATAATCCATAGATTAATCAACAATGAAAATAATCATGAGTTGCAGCCCTAGATCAGCTGTTCTCAACCACTGCCAGGTGGTAGGCCTCAGAGTGCCATCTAGTGGACCACAGAGGTACTTCAAATGGTTAGATTAACCTCTTCAAAAGCTGACGGCCGCTATTCTGTCTTTCAGAGGGTGTAGAGGGCTCAGTTTTAAAGCTAGAGTTTAGATACTGGTATCATATGAAACTAGAAAATCTAAGGAATCCATTGGTAACCATGTCATACTAGCTTGTCAGGAAGAGCGCTAAATAACTCTCCAAAGTTGTGCTAAATTTTGTTGAGGAAACAATAGCAAGGCCATTTTCAAATGGGTGCCTTGACCTCTGACCTCCAGATATGTGAATGAAAATGGGTTCTATGGGTACCCACGAGTCTCCCCTTTACAGACATAACGCTCTCGGATGCAGTGACACAAAATGGAAAGTGATGTTGGAGATAACCCTGCTCCAGTAAAAGCTCCACAGCGTGTGTTGAGGACCCTGAATACGTTGGATTCATAATGGCAGGCAGTTATGTGATGCTGAGGGGAAGCTGAATATTTTTGTGGGTCATTACACCTGACAGTGACATAACACTTATCTATAACCCAGTTTGTCATTTAATTGGGAGGGTGGTCCTCGGAAATTGTTTATTAATCAGAAGTGAGCCTCAAGTTGCAAAAAGGTTGAGAACTCCAGTTCAAACAAGATCTTAAAAGAGACTGTTTGCAACTTTCTAAGCGTATAAATGTACCGGGTTGGGATCCCATTGCGCTCGCGTGTGGCCGGAGTCCCTGCTCTGCTGCCTGTTTGCCTTCACACACAACGCGCGCGTTCTCGCGTTCTCGCTGTCTTGCTGTCTCGCTCCCCCTCTAGACGTGCATGCGCGCTCACTCCACACTGCAGGAGAGTTAGTTTAGCTCTGAGAATCTCTAGTGAATGTTCAGTGGACGTTTGTGCAGAAATAACTGCTGCAGCTCCTCCAGACCAACAGAGGTTTCCTGTGTCTGGTGAAGTGACGGGGCTCCGCAGAGAGAAACGATATCAGCGGGGCTGAAGCAGGAAGAGAAACGTTACCGTCTCCGACCGGGTGCCGGTGTCTCCCTGCGGGCGCAGTCGGGAGGCGATAACGTTTCTCTTCCTGCTTCAAAAAGCCAACACTAGGATCAGCAGTGATTCATGGAGAGACCATTACTGCCAAGCAGCTGAAATATAGAGTGATATTGTGCTTTTAGCTGACGTGTGTCGCCTCACTGTGTAGAGCGATGCTCATTCATGTCTATGTAGAGCGAGCAAACGCGAACCCAACGCTGACTTTAGTCGACTTAACGGCCACAGGTGTCGCTGTTAACAAGCATTTCTGAAAGTTACAAACAGTCCCTTTAAATCAACAGAATTTTAAATGAGGTTTGGAACAAAGCTCTCTGAAATTACTTGTTGTACTCTTTTAAAGCAGGATGCACATTTACTTGTGGATGTAATCATGCCCAGACATCAGGTTGCCCAGCTGGTCGGTGCCCCCCAGCTGGATCCTGCAGCCGTAGACCTGGTTCAGGTGGTGGAAGTCGTGAGCCTGGAACACCTGGTAGGTGAACTCAGTGAGACTCATCCCGTCGTCGCTCCTCATCCGGGTCTGGACGCTGTGTCTGCTCAGCATGGTCCCCATCCTGAAGTGTCTCCCAGCCTCCGAGAGGAACCCCACCACGTCCCGGTCCTTGTACCAGCTCAGGTTGTTGAGGACGGTCACGGTGCCCAGGTTCCTGCAGCCCTCCTGGAGGAAGAGCAGCTCGTGGTTGGTGAAGATCCTCTGCAGACTCTCGCGGATGCTGCGGGTGTTCTGCGCCGCAGCCTCCTCGCTCATCCGCTCTCTGTCGCTCGTTTTCCCGCTGGGGTCTCCGATCTGAGCCGTGGCGCCTCCGAGCAGCGCCAGGACGTGGTGGCCGGCGCTGCGGAAGTGCAGCAGGCCGATGACGGCCAGCAGGTTGCCCACATGGAGGCTGTCTGCGGTGGGGTCGAAGCCGCAGTAGACGGTCTGAGCACCGGACTGGAGCAGCCTGGGGAGCCGGTCCTGAGCTGCGTCCTGCGGGAAAGAGTCCTTCACGAGGCCGCGTTTACTGAGAGAGAAGAGGAGGCCGCTGGCTGCAGGAGGAGAACTGTGGAGGTTACACCTTAATGACAGGTAAACACGAGGTCTCCTGAGCAGAAGACAGGATGCATGACAGCAGGTCCTCACCATGGAGGCAGACATGATGCACAATGTGACCTGAAGAGCCCGGAGGAGGAGGAGCTGATCAGGGGGGGGTTTAGGGAGGAGAGCTCCTCTAGTGGACTGGATCCAACAGAAAGATAGATCACAAACCAGGTAAACTGGGACCTCAAATCTTTTCACTTTTTCACTTTTTAGAAGCTTTATTAATTTCCATCAAATAAATACAGACATACAATATTTCAGCAATTACACAACACAACACAATATCAATAAAATGATTACATCAGATCAATAAACATAACAGGAACTCTACGTTTTACACTAAATTCATATCCTCCCGTATCTGCATTAAAGTGCTTCCATCATTTTGTTTGTTATAAAAACATTCCCAATTTTACCCAATTTGTTTAACCTCTGCTTCATTATATTTCCGTCTGTCCCTGAGTAGGTAGTCCCGATCCATGGTGAGGCCAACCTTTGCCACTGAATCTGGTGATATATAAAATTTCTTAAAAAGCATTAGATTCCTACACTTCCAGATTCCTTCTTTGACACAATTAATGACAGCCCACCATCTTTCACATTTTTTATATTCATTTGGATCAACCACACCATATAGAACATCATTTTCATTTGGGTCTCTATAAAGCTCAGTTAGCCAAGGCCTTAGAACTCCCCACACCATCTGAGAAAAGGGACAAAACCAAAGAAGATGGGCCACATTTTCATCATCATTACAATTCAGTACGGATCAACTGATAATAGGGGTGTAACGATACGTTTTTACAACGATACGACACGATACGATTTCCATGGTTCCGATACGATTCAGGCTGATATTTGGCTCATCTAGAGCGATACGATACGATACGATACGATTCAATGATTTGAAATCGATACAGTAACTTTTTTTGCCAAAAATTCAGTCAGTGTGACTGTGAAATAAATAACACTTTATAATTTCTTTGAACTCCAAAATATATAAATAGATTGACTGATAGTAATGAATAATGTTTCTATATTATATGAAGCCATAACACTGATTTTACACATGAAATAAGGCATGCTACTTAAAGGTCCCATATTGTAAAAGGTGAGATTTTCATGTCTTTTTTAATTATAAAGCAGGCTTAAGTCCTATATAAATACTGTGAAACTATCGAAACACTCAATCCACAGGGAAATACACACAGCCCGTATTCAGATTCAGATATACGGTTCGGTTTTGCATCCCTAATAGAAACCCAGTTTAGGTGTGAGGAGTTATTACCTGTTGATTTGTTGGTTTGTCCGTTTGGACGATAACTCCAAAAGTCAGAAATGGATTTGAAAGAAATTTTTTGGAGGGGTGGGGTTTGGCACAGTGAACAATCCATTCGATTTTGGTGGCGATCCGGATCATGATCCGGCTTCGGGAATTGTTTTTAATAACTCCGCTCAGCCTGTGCATTAACACCACAGGCCACCACAGGGGGGCAGCGACGTACCTGAACCCTGCCTTGGCGGAGGTCTGCGCTCTCCGAGTGCACTTCTAGTATTAACTCTATTATTTAAATTCAAACAAACAGAATGCAAAATGTGGTGGATTTAAAAATCATTTTATTTTGAAATCCATTCAATGTCAACTTGTTCAATTGTTTAAATGACTAGATATACATTCATCAAACATTTACAGCATTGTTACCAAGCCACAGTACACATTAACAACACATCCAAAGACAGTCTCTGTTGTCTCTTTGCATGACACTATAGCCACAAAAACCAAACTCCATGAAATCCAGGAAGAAGAAAAAATAAAAATAAATCAAATATCTAACTCCTATGACTGCTGCCCCCTCCCCCCCACACCCCTGGTAACATCTTTCTGTCAGTTTTGGAAAAATAAAAAATAAAGGTCAAATCAATAATCAATATTGTTGTTGGTGTTTGTGTGTGCTGTAAGGCAGAGCACTATAAACTCCCTCCAGAGAGAGAAAGAGAGACAGAGATAGAGAAGGAAGAACAGTATCTTCTATGTCCTGAGCTAGTTCAACAAAGGAAGACTAAGTTTCCCTGATACAAGTTAAAAAGTCCCTTGTCAATTCAACACAAAACAGACATTCCTAAGGGTAAGCAGACATCACACATTTACACGACTTCTCCTCGAGGGCTCTACCGTTTTGTGATTCGGTTTTGTACCATAAAAATGAAGCTTCAACAGCACTTTTGAGTCTCGCTGTGACGTAATGTCCTGTCTGCGTGGCCCTATTGTGTCACAAACAGCTAATTCTATAGCTGACGACACAAACAGTTTACAAGTCTAAAAAGTGTGTGTGCACAAGTCAAGTGTTTATATTCAGAATCTCTAGTGTTTTATGGCATGGGGCACACGCTAAGGCACGGATCGTTTTGTGGTTTAATCCCCCCAAGCGAGCCCGGGAACTACGAGTCCCAGGAATCCATGCGAGGGGAGAAAACCGAGCTGCGTTGAATGATTTCTGTGCATGTCGGACTGACATTCTGTGAGACGATTTATATATATATAATAAGCAAGTAGAGGCAGCTTGAAGGTCAGTAATCTACTCATGGCATAAGAAATGTTTGGTGAGTTAGTACAATATAGCAGCGAGTGAGGAGAGGAAAATCAAGACAAAAAAGCGTGACGAAATACAGGATTATAAAACAGTACACACTGCATTTTCATTACTGCATCTTCTTTACTATAATAGAATGTGATGTGATGCAAACTATAAGTGCATTCTCCATTTTAATCAACAGAGATGTGATGTGTAATAACATAAAAATACAAATTTACAACAGGAGGCAACTATGGATGATTTCTGATAATAGTAATGATGAAATTTTGTGCATATATTACCCATTTCTTAACAAATATGCAACCTGAGAACAGAGTAAAAAAACAGGAGACCAATATTATATGATCAGTGCTGGGCTGTAGTTTGATTTTTTTTCAAATGATAAAAGGTCACGGAGGTCAAGTTTTAGTCAAAGTTGTGAGCTAGAACAGCCCTGCAAAGCCCACGTATGCTTTCACTTTAAATCATAAGAGCTTAATTCAACAATTAAATGAAATACAGTTGAAATGAAGTAAATGCATACCGCAACAAGGATGGTTCTCGATCTAAAAAATAGCAATTAACAAAAAGGAATGTCCCCAACGGAGATTCAGATCTACGGATACTCATATTACCAGTTGCCCTGTTACCCTTAAGTCTATTTACACTCTTCAATCGTGCCATTTTCAAATACACAATTATCCGATTTAGTCATACATATATACTTTAGTATAAAAATATGATCCAATTCAATTAAAACACAAGTCTGTGGCATTTAAGCAAAAAAAGAACATACAGTACATAACTACAATTTACTGTAAAATCTCAAACAACTATTTACCAAACGGAGGAATACAAAAGTTGATCATCATTTAGTACCTTGTATACCTCATGGGTTAAAGTCGGGGCGAGCAGTCAATGTGATCACTTCAGCTATGTACAGTACGCTCTCTGTTTATACAGTTTATAAACACAAGGTCCATCTCTTGTGGCTGAATTTCAATAAATTCATGATGATTTTTCAGGAGATTTTGGTTGGATGAGGAAATGGAAGGAAAGTATTCTGTCACAGATTTACAAATATATCATCCAAACTATCAGCCGTGCATGTTTTCACCATTTCCTTATCGACGTTCCCTGTGTGGCTTCTGTGTGGCGTGTTCGCCTTCTACAGTATGACAACAAAGTACAGGAGCTTCACGTGCACCGTTCTCGTCTTAGAGAGAGGACAAAAACATCTCGTGGAAATGCGGTAACACTTTCTAATAACCATCATTAATAAATGGTAAATTGATAGATAATTAAACTTAATTAATAGTTATTTTACTGTTAACAAACAATGAAATGATAATTAATAACATTTCTTAATTATTAGTAATGCTATAATTTGTTATCATTAGTTTGTTGTATATTAAATAATTTGCTTATAAATTCTATGTTGCATCATAGCTGATAAGAGACGATAAAAATCTGATTACAATAGTACACTATGTAGTAAAAGTTTAATATTGCACACATTATAACATTATATACTATATTAAGTATTTGTTAATAATTACAAAATTATTTGTAAGCTTTTAAGAAATATTTTGCAAAACATCTATAAACATTACATAGACAGATGGACCAGAAACCAATTATTAACCATTGATATAAAGTATTAACTATATATCTAAATAATGTTTATAAATGCTTTAGATATAGATATCGATATTGAAACTATGTATAAACATTATTTATATATATATTTTTATATATATATATATATAAATAATAAAATAATATATATATTAAAAAATATTAAATATTATATATATATAAAATTATATATAAAAAAAATATATATATATATATATAAAATTATATAATTATATAAAAATAAAATTATATACATATATAGTATCAACTATATATCTAAATAATGTTTATAGATGCTTTACAACGTATTTATTAACCATTTAACAAGATAATCAGCTTTATAATAGCATCTAAATAATGTTTATAGATGGTTTGTAAACCAATTAATAACCATTAACAAAGTGTTACAAACATCTGTCTATGTATGTTTACAGATGTTTTACAAACAATTTCTTAAAGTTTTACTAAACATTTTGTAAAATCATTAACAAATACTTCATATAGTATATTAAATGTTAGGATGTGTGCAACAATTAACTGTTAAAATAGTAATAATTAGTAAACATGATTAATTATCATTTCATTGTTTGTTAACAGTAAAATTACTTTTAACTGAGTTTAATTAACTATTAATTTACCATTTATAAATGATGGTTATTATAAAGTGTTACCAAAAGGATGACTGTCTTTATCTTACTCTACAGAATCAAATAAGTGCAGACGGCCACACGTTTGTGTTTGTCTTTTGATTTTTTGCCCAGGTGATTTTACAGAAACTACAAGGTCAAAGTGTCAAAGTATTGGTTTAATCTACGAGGCCATCACATTATGATTTTCTTCTATGAAAAACAGAATAATGCTTTTCATTTTGCCATCATATAAAAATGTGCACATAAGAGCCCTGATTTCTTAAATCAACTGCAGGTGTTATGAGGACCGATCACAGCAAGTGAAATACGATTGAAGGCAGACAGACAGGAGAAGATGGAGAGACACAACATGACTAACTGAGAGAAACGAAATGATGAGATGTATTTTGGAGGAACGGGGCTTCACCGAGTGAGAAATTAAGAAACGGATGAATTAATTTCTGGTAAATCTGCTTTAAGTCTGCCTGTATTAAGGTTGTAATGCGGTTTATCTTGGTGTTAGCGGGACACAGAAACAGGATGGAGTGCCAAATAGTCTGTGTTTTGTGAAAAAGGCATTTTAACAGAAGTCCGGTATAAAATAGTGCCATATTAACATATTGCAGGCGTGTTCGTGCTTCATCGTAGTGCGTGTGTGTGCACAGTGAATCTGTTGTGCCTTTCAGTCTTTAGAAAAAACGTTTCTTCCAAACTAAGATTTTGCTTTCTTATTCTGAAGTGTAAAAAATACTATTGCTAATAAGTGGTGATTATCTGTACCAAAGTTTTGATGCTGTCTTTGTCAGGAAGAGAAAAGAATATGAAAATGTTTCCAGTATTACAAACACAGTATGGCTTACAGTACAAATAAATGACGATGTTCAGGAGCACCACAGTTGCGTCTGTGGGTGTAAAACAGGTGAAGAAACATGCTGGAGGGGGGCTGATGCGTGGATAGTCGTCACCGCCCGTTATTGACAGCCGATTTGACAGAAGCTGCCTTTGCTGGAAAACTGCGTCACTACTGCCGTATTAATGTCGCTGCCCTCTGAAGTCATTTGGGTGTTGTTAGCTGTGAAGGTATATGGCTCTTTGCTCTTTGACATCACTATAAAAAAATCTACTTTCAAGCATTCTGCTGGAGTGGTGACTATCAAGTTCACTTTCTTTCCTCATTTTAGGGCTTGTTAAGGGTCAGGACGGGGAGAACCATGGCAAACACCTCAAATACTTCTAATTTAGTCTTTTTTATCCATGTTTGGTCAGAGATTGCATACACTGGGATCTAGAATAGGGGCTCAATCACGTCTTTGCATACATGACTTTTCTGCCAATGGAGTGGAGAGCTCTGTGTTGGCCTCTCCTGCCTCAACAGGACCCCTTGTGCTGACCAGAAGCTAATTCTTGCTGCATTAGGGCGGTGGTGGGGGGTTTAAGTGGTTCAACCTAGCTTATGGAGGACTCCTCTTCTTCTGTCCCTGAAATAAAAAGGAGATGATTTGTAAGAGTGCCTCTCCTGGTTATTCCTCCTGGCGACCCCCCTCAGTACATGTCTCTGTAGATCTCCTGCAGGAGCGGGTGCAGCGAGGTGTCCTCTGTCTTTTTGATCTCCTGCACCAGCTGCGCGTGCTCGGTGACCAGCTGCCGGAGGTCGGCCAGTTTCTGCAGCAGCTTGGGGAAGAGGAACGAGTCGTCGGGGTGGTTGGCCAGCAGGTGGAGCTGCAGCACCTGCACAATGCTCTCCTGCATTCGCTCAATGTGCGCCACATTCACCAGGCCTGGGCGATCTGATCACAGAGGAAGAGGGAATAAAACCTGAGTGAGTGAGACCCCTTAACCATAATCTCCTGTTGGAATAAAAGTATTCAAAAGCAAGGTGGCACCAGAATGCATTCACAATTTCTGCAATTTGTGTGATATGGAGGCTTTGAGATAAAGTCCTCAAAGAGCAAAAGGAGAACAAACATATAAGGCATCTTAAACCTGCAGTAGACGGTATATTTTTGGCATCATTGGGCAAAAAGTCCATAATAACCTTTCAGCATATTGTAATTCAAGTATTCTGAGAGATAACTAGACTTCTACAGCTCCTCATGGCTCTGTTTTCAGGCTTTAGAACATCTTTTTTTTAATCATATTTGCTCCATTTCTACCCGCCGCTGCTCTAATAGTTTAATCATAAACATTATTTTTCCTGCTTCCTCACCTCCACAGCAGATGATAGCGGCCACAAACAGAGCCAGGTCGCTGTCGTCCAGCTCCATGGCGTTAAACTTCATTGCAAACTGGAACTTTGGCTCCATCATGTCGCTGAACGGCCGCCGCAGGCTCTTGAGGAACTCCCGGGTGATGAAGCCCGAGCCGTACGCCACGAGGAGCCCGTCTTTGTTCATGCTGGAGGCGAGCATGGCGAAGAGGGCCTCGTACACGCCGTATTTCAAAAGAGTCACCTGGTCGTTGAGGTCCAGGCTTGAGAAGCCGGGGACGGACTTTGCGAACTCCGTGAGCTCGGTGACAGTTTCCACCGACGTGCACTGGCAGCAGTGGAAGATCCGAACCTCCGCCTCCCGGTCCTTCAGCGTTCCCGCCGAGCCCACCATCTTTGCCACCAGCGTCTGCTCTGCCAGCTGGAGGGTCTCCATGTCGTGGATGACGAAAGGCTGCGGACAGCGGAGGGGAAGAAAGACATATGAGCTGCACGTGTATGGCTAAAAATGGGTTAAAATGCAAAACAGTCTGACCAGTGTGTACTGTGATTGGGGCAAAAAATAAACCTGACCTGACTACATAAATATGGAAAAGCTGAGTCAGCAAACTTCTCTACATGAAAAACTGTAGTGACTGTGGTGTTTACCCATAATCCTTACTGAAAGGAGAGGCTAAGCCCAGAGTCCTTATTGCCACTTGAATATTTCCACAACGACATAATTACTCTCCTTAACCCGACAACTATATAATTATGGGACACTCTTCACACTGAAAAGAGGGTTGAGATGCAAATAATGTTCTGTAGAAATATAAGAAGCAGCTATGTGAGCTCACGCTAGCTGCATGCCCTTGATTCTACATAGTTTTTAGCTGTTACCACATCTGATGAGCAGCTGCACCTGCTGCTGCTGCTCATCATGTCAGAGCTCTGACTCAGGAGCGCTGGGCTATAAATGTGGGCCGGAGTGGCGAAGGGAAGGTATGAGGGACCCGACACCCAGCAGCTTCATTTACGTCACAACACATGATCGTTGGATAACTTGTCACGGATCATTTACAATAAATAAGTTGATATAACAAACATTAAAAGTACTTCTGAACAACACATTTTTATGATGCTACACTCTAAATATCGGTCATGCAATAATAAATCTCTGTCTCAGAACGCCTCGAATCAATGTTTTGTCCACATTGAGATCTGATCGCTCTGTCCAGCTCAAACAACCAAACGTCACATCCTACTCTCGTTTGCACGCTTACACATTTCCAGCTTTGTAGTTGTTTTATTTAGAATGAAAACGCAATTTGCATTTAGTGTTCAATGTGGTCACAATGCGTCCCTGGTTTGGCCGATCGGATCACAATCCATCCTCACTGTGTTTTGGGTGCATTTACACCGGTACTTTCATGTGGTCAAACACAATCCGTTTGCAATACGATCACCCAAAACACATTTAAATGGCAGGTGTAAAGAGGCAGTAACAACAGCAGCAACAGCTTGACATTTCTGTAACTGCTCGTGTTTTTTTAGGACATCCCGTCAGGACTGTTCCTACCGTTGCAGCAAAACCAGTCAGACGTTGAAACCGATTTTTTGCTGAACACATATCAGAGCCAACGGTGACACAATCATGGCTCAGTGTTCTTCCCAGACGAGACGGATGAGTCAAACCTGACGGAGAGTTTCTGACTCAGTTACAGATCCAAATTGTGATGGAGGATCCAGTTTTTCCACAAAGGTGATCAACTATAACCAACATCAACTGTCTTCTTGCTACAGCATCTTCTAGAGACATTTTCAAACTTGACAACACAAACTTTTAAATGGGCCCCTTTGTATTTCCTCTTGCAATGTTTGTTAATGAAGTAGCTGACAGGAAGTAAACTTGGACCAAAGCGGTTGCCCTAGCAACAGAATGGCATGAAAAGGTCCATAATATTTATTTACTAACTTAAATTTGTCTTAAAGTAATGCGAGATGCAACAACATTAGAAGGGTGTTCTTTTATACCATACTGTTCTCAAACAATATCAGAATCAAATTATGACGTATAACATGTCGGTATTTGTACACAGAGCTGTGGTTAATGGTACAATATGACTTTCATGGGGAGTTCCATGTTGCATAAAAGTGCTGCATCACCATGAATGAACACTAAAATCAAGAGGTGGATCAAACAATGTGAGCATTTTAGAGCTGTCAAAGTTAACGTGGTAATAACGCGTTAACGCAAATTCACTTTAATGCCACTAATTTCTTTAACGCAATTTTTGCGATTTGTAGCGGGTTCAGAGTGAAGATACTGGCATCATATGAAACTAGAAAACAATGTCATACTAGCTTGTCGTGAAGAAGATTAAATATCGCTCCAAACCTGCGCTAAATTTTGGCGAGAAAAAACTGTCATGGCCATTTTCAAAGGGGTCCCTTGACCTCTGACCTCCAGATGTGTGAATGTAAATGGGTTCTATGGGTACCCACGAGTCTCCCCTTTACAGACATGCCCACTTTATGATAATCACATGCAGTTTGGGGCAAGTCATAGTCAAGTCAGCACACTGACACACTGACAGCTGTTGTTGCCTGTTGGGCTGCAGTTCATCATGTTATGATTGGAGCATTTTGTTTTATGCTAAATGCAGTACCTGTGAGGGTTTCTGGACAATATCTGTCATTGTTTTGTGTTGTTAATTGATTTCTAATAATAAATATATACATATATTTGCATAAAGCAAGCATGTTTGTTCTCTCCCATGTTGATAAGAGTATTAAATACTTGACAAATCTCAATTTAAGGTACATTTTGAACAGATATAAAACGTATGATTCATTTGCGATTAGTCATGATGACGCAGTGCAGCCGTAGTGCATTTACAACTGACTGCAACCCCCCCAGACTCCCTCTGTCTGGACACTTATCCATTCAGAAGCTTTGATCTCCAAAGCGGTGGGGGAGGTCTGTGTTTGAACATGGATGTTCACTTGGACTGACCTGTCCCTCTTGACCTATTTCACACCTACACGCATTCATTCATGGAATTCACAACAACTCTGGGCTGCAGACCTCGACCCCCCCCGCGCCCCGCGCCCCCTCGCCGGCCCCTCTTTTCTGATGAAAGAAACGAGGCCGCGGGTGAATGTTTTCGGTGAGATTGGGGATGGGTGATGAAAAGAGAGCAGGCATGGAGGGAGAAGTGATGGGCTCATACACAGTGGCTCTTTATACAGATACAGATGTTTCCTTGTCCAGCTTGTTGCGTTGGCTCGCGCCACCGATTGAGCAAGTTGTTCCTGTCATTTTGCTGGCTGCACATAATCTCCGAGGTGCAGGTCGGCCAGGTCATATTGAGACATTAGTTTGATTGCAAATGTGCTCAGAATTAGATCGAAATCGCTCCGATGGGGGAAGGAATAAATTAAAAGTTGCAAGACAACATGACCTTGAACTGTGAGGAAATTATGAGAAGAGCCAATCCACACACACGCCAACACCTTTCACTCACCAACCCACTACTCTTAATCAACGTACAGGGGTGCTGGTCTTGCCGGTGAGAATGGTTCGAGCCTTGGCCTTGTTCATGTTGAAGTTCTTGAGGTAGGCCTCGTAGATCTGCCGGGCCAGGGTCTTCTGGTCGGCCACGTGGGGGTCTTCCACCTCCCTGTCTCCCGTCACCATCTCCGCCTTCAGCTTTAGCTTCTCCGACTGGGGCATCCGACCAAACCGGATGGCTGTGAGCAGAACGGACAGAAAGTCAGAGTAAGATCACAGAATTTGTGCCAGAATAAATCTGTCAATTTACAGCGTAATGTAAATATTAGATTAAATATGACTATTATAAACAGCCCGTTGAATAAAATACAGAAAAGAATGACTGTATAAGAGCAAAGAGAGGACACAGAGTGCTTTAATACAAACCCAGTTTTGGAAAATGTAATAAAAAAACACAATACTCGCTTATTTAAGATGCTGACATCCAGAGGAATCATTTTCAAAAATCTCTACAAAGACACCCCGCTACGTGAAATGAACCCAAGCCAACATATCAGCAGAGAAGAAAAAACATTTAATGTATTCAGAAATATTACATCTGTCCAAACAAAGCTGGTGAAATGTTAAAAAATAGCATCTCTGAAAACATAGAAAGCTGCTCTGGCTGTTCAACATCCTACTGCGCTCACTGTTTTCCTGAAATCTGCTGCCAAAGCCTTTTATTTCTCCCAATGTGTGGATCTGAGGACAGTAATCTGTGGTATTATTAACGAGATCATCTCACAGTTCCTTAACAAACATAATGTCATAATCAGCAAAAGTCTAATTAGCTTTACACCTGAACACAGACCAAGTTAAAAACATGCACCAAACTCAATCAAAGACATGACGTCCACCAGTTATGCTACTTGACTTGTTAATGTCAATATACATTATTTAGCATTACAGCTGAGCCAAAGTGTAGCCCGGGGCCTTACTTTCAAAGTCAGAGAAGTTAAAATAGACTTTTCTAAAGATTATGTATTCATATTCTGTCTATGAACAGTAACTGGAGCTGCAAACAGCACAGTGCCAGCACTGCACACACGAAAGCAGTCTTCCAAAGAGAGCCCATAAGGTCAGGAAAACACAGATCTGTTTTACCATAGAAGGTGTATACACAAAAACATCACCTGACTACTTCAGGTTCACAGTCTCACCCTGGCAGTGAATGCATCTCAACTTAGTACCAAGAATCATCCTGTGCAATAAAACCAACACTTGGTGGGAGCCAGGGGGAGGGGGGGGGGGGGGGGGGGGTGACCTGAGATGAGCCGTGGCCACCCCAGATGCCCCGGATAAAGACTGTCAGTCCTGCCCTGAAACAACCCTCACACACTCAGTCAAATAAGTTCACGTTATGTTTGTTGCAAAACAAGAAGAGTTTCATGAAGCTGCAGGTATTGAGGGTGTTTTGCTTTGTTGTGTTTTTATTAATGCAATGTGCTTCTTTTGATGACTCATGGTATGAATAGTCTCTCTGGGTGAGACAAAAGGAAAGCAGAATGTAATATTACACACACAAACCTACCAACATGAAGACCATGTGACTCAGGATGACATTAACATTAGGGCTGTCAATCTACTAAAATATTGAATCGTGATTAATCGCATGATTGTCCATAGTTTATCGTGATTAGTTGCAAAGCAATTGTACATTTTTTATCTGATCAAAATGTACCTTAAAGGGACTGTTTGTAACTTTCTAAGCGTATAAATGTACCGGGTCGGGACACATGCGCGCTCGCATATGAGCGTTCGCGTGTAGCCGCTGCCTCTCCTCCTCTGCCTGCTCGCCTTCACTCACACACAACACGCGCGTTCTCGCTCAGCTCGCTCCACCTCTAGATGTGAACGCGCGCTCACTCCACACTGCAGAAGAGTTAGTTTAGCTCTGAGAATATCTAGTGAATGTACAGTGGACGTTTGTGCAGAAATAACTGCTGCAGCTCCTCCAGACCAACAGAGGTTTCCCGTGTCTTGTGAAGTGACGGAGCTCTGCAGAGAGACACGTTAACGTCTCGTTACCGAGCGGTTGCCGGTGTCTTCCTGTTCACTCCGGCTGTGGGCGGAGAGACACGCTGCAGAGCCCCACTACCTCAGCCTGTGCTGAGGCAGGAAAAGCCAACACTAGGATCAGATCTAAATCATGTTCATGGAGAGACCTTCGTCTGGTCAGCTAACATTCAAATAGTCCCTTTAAAGGGAGATTTGTCAAGTATTTAATACTCTTATCAACATGGGAGTGGGCAAATATGCTGCTTTATGCAAATAATGTATATATTTATTATTGGAAATCAATTAACAACAAAACAATGACAAATATTGTCCAGACAGGTACTGAATTTAGCATAAAAAATATGCTCAAATCATAACTAGGCAAACTGTGTATTTAACCTCCTTTGCGACGAGCTAGTATGACATGGTTGGTACCGATGGATTTCTTAGATTTTTATAGTTTCATATGATACCAGTATCTTCACTCTAGCTTTAAACCTGAGCCCGCTACAACCTAAAAATCGCTAGTTGGGTTAAAGAAATTAGTGGCGTTGAAACAAATTTGTGTTAACGTGTTATTATCATGTTCATTTTGACAGCCGTAGATTAACATCCATAAGTAATTAACATCATGCAATGCGTTGAAGTTCTCTACGTTAAAGACATTTTGTCTTGATGCTTTGGATGTATTTTTCATGCAACTTGCATGGCAATAACAGCTGAAAGACGACAATAAGAATGGAAACAGAACTATTCAACAAAGAAAAGTTAAAAAGGATTTTTCTTTTTAAGCATTCCAGCTAACAGAATATTATGAATGAACACAGAAGGGTACTACATATTACAAGGTGTGTGTGTGAAGCATGCTTCAAGTTGTTTTTCTACGAGAGGATGCCGGCATCTCTCAGACGGCCTGATCCCATTTGACTAATGAGATTAGAGGTGAACTGTTTTTAACCCCTCCTCACCAATTTAAATGGGCAAAAGCTGATGAGCTCACACACACACATATATATCGCTCTCTGAGAGCCCAGCATCCAGCTGCTCCTACCGCCGGCATTTACGAGACAATAAAAGCGTGAAAGGAGATGTGATTTCCCCGTTCTCCAACGAGCTGCCCGCTGGTGAAACAAATCCAGGCCAACGGAGCCGGAGACGGAGCGGGTGATGGGATACGGAGCGAGCAGACAGCAGCGTGAGGGCCCATTAGATTACTGCTCACAAAGTGGATGGATCATCTGAAGCTGGTAAAGCTCCACAGCGGGCGCCTGGGCAGGAGCCAAGTCTAATTAAGATGAGAGGAAGTGAGTGATGTTAAGCTGAGCATAAGTCCATTTCCTATAAGATCCAGTGTGAGGGGATGAGTCTGGGACTTAAAGAGGTGGGAGGAGGACAGTCTGTCTTTCCACTAAATCATCTGTTTCAACGGCTCATTTGTGGAGGAAGACTCCAGCCATTAAACATCTCCTTCACCACTGTCACACTTATTACTGCTGTTATTATCTCACAATAAACAGAAACAGCCAATGATGTGTTTATAGTACATGATATCTGAGGTATTATCAAGTTGTTGGAGTCAAGAAACATTCAATCACTTATGTGTAGATAATAAAAGCACTTTGCTGCTGTTGCAACGGCAAAAGAAGGATGTTGTAGATATAGATACTCTAGAAAAGAAATTAAGCATCGCGATAAAATTTCACCCAAGAAATAATTTGTAGAATAAGCCACAATAAGCTCTTTGACATTTCAACATACACAACATGTTCTCCTGTAATAAGTCAATATTACAGGGTTCCTACACATTTCAAAATTCCAGACTTTTCCAGCTAGATTTTTCAGACCATATTTGACTTTGCTGTGACAAGATTTTACACAAAGTTTGCATCCAGCTTTGTTTTTCCATTTGGAATTATTAAACCAACCAGGCTTTGTATTTGGGATCGTCAAACCAGCCCTCGGAAAACTTGCATTTAGCCATCATGGCCTCTCAATCCACAGTCCTACGCAGAAAGTTGGATGACATTCCACCGTCAAACATCTTGCACTTGGGCAGAGCTGTGATTGCATTTTATAAAGAGAATCTGATGATGCTGAAGACCTTCTAGACACTTCATAGTGGATGACACCTCCTCAGTTTGTATCAGCACGTCACCGCTGCACTGAATCAAAACAAGACCGGCCAGGCAAGCTGAGGTGAGCTGGAACACGAGTCACAGTTCGTCACGCTCACGATGAAAATGACCGAGCCCATCAGATTTCAACCAAAACGAGGATCAGTCCAAATTGGGAGAAGCCGCTTGTATCCTCCCTCAATATTGAAAGTATAAGATTGGCCCAGTCTGACAGGCAGCGCTCCACTCGGTGCTGTCTGCCGGCAGTTTTTGGTTACTTTTTATTATTATTGTTTTTTTTGCTCATAATGAATAGTCGGCCCACATCTTTCTGGAAACAGAAATGTTTTTCCATACTCTTTCCATTCTTTATTAAAAAAAAAAAGGAAAACTGCTGAACCATGTTCTGAAGGAACGTCCAGTACCTCCAGATGTAACTGTGAAATCAATTGTCCATTGATCTGAAGTGGAAAGTACATGTACTCAAGTTCTGTACTTAAGTACAATTTTGAGGTATTTTTCTTGAGTATTTCCATTTTGTGCTACTTTATACTTCTACTCCACGACATCTCAGAGAGAAATATTGTTTTATTACACTAGATTTGACAGCTTTAGTTACTTTGCAGATTAATATTATTAATACAAAATATAAATCAATTAATAAATCATGACGTATTTATTATAGATTAAGCAACCCAGCAGTATATGAAGTAGTTAAAATGAGCTCTACCTTTACCAGCTGCAACATTAAAGTGATGAACACATTAATGCATGAATGATTATAACCCAATAATATTTTATATATTACTCTGCATAATGTGTACTTTTACATTTGACACTTTAAGTATTTTTAATGCTTACACTTTTGTACTTTTACTTGCAGGAATGTAGGACTTTTACTTGTAACGGTATGCATTTGTACGCTGTAGTATTGCTCCTTTTACTTCAGTAAAAGATCGGAGTACTTATTCCACCACTGCCATCGATACGAACGGAGGCACAAAGCTCCAGAATCAGCATCGCTGTAGTCCGGTATAGTCTCTTAGACCACCAGACCCCTAAAGATCAGGTTGCACGGGTCTCGAATCTCCTTCCTCCCCTTCTACGGTTACATTTAAGCTCATGACACTCAATACACATGTACTGTAAGAGGAAGTGGAGCTGATAGAAATACTACTTTAAGGCACTACTGTATCATCATCATCAAAATCTGAGCTACGCCATAAGGAAGCCTCTTCAGTCAATAACCCCATGGGGCAAAATAAAGACGCTCAGTCCAGCCGCCGGTATGGAATATCTGCAAACTGTGCACAGTCTATAAGTAAACCCGGTGATTTCATTGACCTTTCTGATCCTTCTACTAAAAATACCCTGAAAACACAGATAGACACACATCATCTCCAAAAATCCGTTTCAGAGCCTGTTTCCCAATCAGGACATTGACCTTGACCGAGGGTCAGCGTGCCATGTTGTATGTTTACTCAGAGCACACAACATTCACCAGAATCACAAACTTTGACCTCAATATTCCTGAAATCCAAACAGAAGATAAGCAGCACTGAGGTGAACACCTGAAGAAAAGACAATATTGTGTTTAGGGTGTTTAACAGATGTTGCATGTGCAGCTGTTTTCTCTGAAACGCAGACTATAGAAGCATGTGCTGGATTAATAATCACAGCAGATTTATATTTTTTCTAGTACTTTAAATAAGTGAAGTTTTTGACTTGTGAGTATTAGGGCCACTCTTGGGGGAAAGAAAAGGGAAATTTTCAAGGAATACTTCACCCACAAACTGAGTTACTCAGCGCGTGTTACCTTGAATTCTTGAAGAAAAAACGTTCCTGCACGCTTCCAAAGTGAACGGAGAATCAAAAAAACAAGGAAAAGTCTGCGTCATGCCTAACAACGCCCCTTAGCTGTTGTAAAATCACTTTAAATCACAGCCTCTCGCGGCTTATTGCTTAAATTTAAAACATTTCATACTCGCACGGAGGAACATGAGCCTGTTTATGCGGTAATGTTTTCAATAAATTAGTAAGGTTTTAGCAAAGATGCATGTGTTTGGGAAGTAGTGAGCATACGACTGGATGAATGAGACGTAGATTATACTGCTAATGATGTGTGATAGTTTGTAAAGAGATGTTTTGATATAGTTTTGCTTGTTAATCGCTGCTCCCTGTTTACTTCAACTCATCAAGACTTTTCTCAAACTTTCACAAACTTTCTAATTTGTTCCATTTGGGACCATTAAAAAGTGCTTTCTTGATTTCCAGAACTATCTGTGCAGCAAAAGCCAACTTTTATTGTGCTATTATGGTTTTTGTGAGTCATGTAATCAGCTGGATTGACTCACTTGGTCATGTGATTTCCCTTGTTCAACCAAAAGGGTTCAGTGGGTTCAGTGGGTTCAGCTATTGCAATTCAATATGACTCCAGCACTGTGAGGCTGCAGTATGCAACAACACATGTAGACCATATACTGCACATGAATGAGATGCACATCTAAGTAGTATTTTTCTGCATGAAGGAAGATATAAATGTTTAAATGAGTACATTGTTGAAGAAGCTGTCTAATAGTCTGGATCAGTCTTCAGTCAGAAACTTGCTTCAACATGCAACTTAACACCCGACTGCGGTGTTAGATTCCCTTATTTGTGCTTATTATGTGCGTACATGCCTGTTCAATCGTTCTTGGCATCGGCACAACTGTGGTAATCGGTTAAGTAGTGTGTGTTTACAGGTAACAAGAACCATGCATGTGTGTGTCTGTGTGTGTTGGTCTTGAAGCACTGCCCAGATCGCCGCGCCCCAGCAGGACTCACCGTTGTGGGACATGCCCACCGACAGGCACTTCTGGAAGCGGCAGTATTGGCACTTGTTGCGGTTCTTTTTTTGGATCTTGCAGCGGCGCTCGCACTTGTCGTACTCCAGCTTCAGACGGATGGTCCGCCGGAAAAAACCCTGAAGGAATGAAGAAGAAATGCAATTACAGTTAATAATTATTTCCAAATGTACGAATGAGACATGAGACACCACGGAACAGATCAGTCCGGCAATAAGAGCAAAAAAGAAAAGTTACACAAGCAAATAAAAACGGACAAGTTTAACGACCTTTTAATAAACTCTGCTGTCACCTGAGTTTCCCTTCTGGAAATCAATAAATGCTTATCTTATCTAATCTGTTGTGAAATCAGCTCAGGAAAGAACAAATCAACTCTTTATTGAGAAAGAAGCTTATTTTTAGAGAAGCGGTTATTTATTCCTGTAGGAACGGTGCGTGACAATTCAGTCAGACACTTAGTTTCACCATCAGCTTCTCCTCGCTTACACAACCTTGACAAAAAGAAACATTTGGCGAGGAAGAGATGGACCAAGAGGGTAGAAAACGGCCTGGGGAGTTGCTTAATAACACATTTAGTCATACTTAATAGCACAAATGGGAATTTTATCAATAACTGTCACCCAGTATGCCAAAATAGCCACAGACACAAAAATGGTCACGCAACACAGCATTACACAGACAACCACCTGAGGACATGTTCAGTAACTCTGACTGATTATCACCCACTAACCTCCAACCTCATGTGCACCCACACATATACACTCATAAAACAAGGGTGACGTGAAGTTCAGGCCGAACGGGCTTCGTGCCGACGCTGCTCGTGTCCACTGTCGTAAAGGATCAGAGGTCAGCCTCCTCCTGTTACTGCTCCATGAACAAGTAACAGGAGAGGAAGAGGATGCACATGTGTGGTTGTATGTGAAGACATATTTTCTGACAAAATTAGATCAGGTTTAGACATTTTTCTTTTGTAGAAAAGACTTTTTGTACTCGTCTTAGAAGATAAGAATCATGATTCTTACATGAATCCCCCCCCCCCCGACCTCTACCTGCTGGCCCATTGTGACAGACTTGATGGAGAAATGTTGACTTCAGCTAATGTTGCAAGAAGGGGCTTCACCACCGTTAGCCTTTGGCACTTCATAGGTCACTTCTGATAGATGCACTCTTAATGACTCCCCCCCCTAAAGGTAGAAGAAGCTAAACAGATTTGCCTTGACTCTTGTGATAACCTGTTGTTTTACAGCCCACCACTTCACCTGCACAGGTCACATATAGCTGTGGCTGCTGCCCTGTGGACCCTCCGAGGCCTTCGTCCAGTGATACTTCTGTACTGATGCACCGACGACGCACACATCACATGAACACTAGTATAGGGCTGTGTGTTGGCAAGAATCTGGAGATACGATACGTACCATGATACAGGGGTATTCAATGTATTGCAATACTGTAAGCTGTAAGATTTTTTTTATCACAGTCCCTGTAACGTTCACCATCAGAGCACTACTTTGAGAGGGCAGATCCCTTTGCGAATTAAATAAAGTATTGACTGTAGGGCTGTCAATCGATTCAAATAGTCAATCGCGATTAATCGCACATTTTTATCTGTTCAAAATGAACCTTAAAGGGAGATTTGTCAAGTATTTAATCCTCTTATCAACATGGGAGTGGACAAATATGCTGCTTTATGCAAATGTAATTATATATTTATTATTGGAAATCAATTAACAACACAAAACCAAGACAGATGTTATCCAGAAACCCTCACAGGTACTGCATTTAGCATAAAACAATATACTCCAATCATAACATGGCAAACTGCAGCCTAACAGGCAACAACAGCTGTCAGTGTGTCAGTGTGCTGACTTGACTATGACTTGCCCCAAACTGCATGTGATTATCATAAAGTGGGCATGTCTGTAAAGGGGAGACTCGTGGGTACCCGTAGAACCCATTTACATTCACATATCTGGAGGTCAGAGGTCAAGGGACCCCTTTGAAAATGGCCATGACAGTTTTTGCTCGCCAAAATTTAGCGCAAGTTTGGAGCGATATTTCACCTTCTTCCCGACAAACTAGTATGACATGGTTGGTACTGATGGATTCGTTAGGTTTTCTAGTTTCATATGATACTAGTATCTTCGCTCTAGCTGACAGATTTTTATCTTTGCATGTTAACTATTAATTAAAAATCGATACAGTATCACTAAACATAATCTGGCGGTGAACGAGATTTTCCATGTTTTCTTACATCCCTAATGAATACAAGAAGACATAATCATTCTACCGCTGACTGCACAGAGTCACACTCCAGTGAGCTGTTGCTCCGCTGTGAGTGTTTATATAACAGCATGTTGACATGACGGAGTCGCTGAGTTTATGTATCACTTCCTGACATTCATACTCCCACTGCTGCCTCGGCTGATACATTTAGCTGCTCTCGGTGGATTCACGGCGCGGAGGTGTCGAAAAGTCTTGCACTTCGGCTGCTTTCCCTTCAGGGACCGATAGAAAAACATACAGTAAATACACTGTATAAATAAATAAAAGAATACTGACACACCAACATGGGCTCGAGAACAAGTTAGACTATCTTTGTCCTTCGGTGCCTCTTATAAAAAACAGCCTTGGGTTGTTCTTCAACACGACTGGTAAACAATTAACTCAAAGATTATCGAGCGACCACGTGTAAAGGCCGAGCCTGCTAGTTCAGATGCTTTCAGGAGTTATCATTGGTCACAAGACTCACAGCCTCATGGATTTCTGGCCTGGCATATCCTACTTTCTTCACCGTCTTGATTTTGAAATTGGTTAATGTGTAGTCTGGAGGCTGTTTGTGATTCTTGGCTTGTCTGTGCTCGAGTGTGAGTCACTTAGGGAGGAAGCGATTGATGGATATTGACAGAAATATTGACTGAGAGGGAGAGAAAGCAGTAGTACGCAAACACAGTGCAGGGGGAGAAGATAACTCAAATGTCCTTCAGCAACTGTATGTCCATTAACAAGACACTTATCCTTACGTCTATAATGTGAAATATAAAGATGAAACTGTATAATTCATGTGTGTAATCTCCGTCTCACCTTGCAGCCCTCGCAGGCGTGGACTCCGTAGTGGTAGCCCGAGGCGCGGTCGGCACAAACTCGACACTCCAGATTGAGCGATGAGGAGGCCGATGAGAAGTCCTCCTGGCCCGATGCCAACCCGTAAACAACTGACGACGGGCTGGATGCTGGCGTCAGGGCATCTGCAAAACACACGTGGCACGTGGGCGATTAGACGGGTCATCGCATTACCAAACAAACACATCTGAAAGACGACGACTACACCGTCTGTCTCGCTGCCGGAAATACTCACAAATCTCAGGCTGATGATAGTCCAGTGATAAATGCACTATTAACTCCTACAAATATATTAAAAGTAAGACTTTCTAAGGTAGATTTTTGCCATTTCTGCCAAGAAATCCTCAAACATTTTCTTCTGTTGTGCACAAGGTAGATCCAGCGGAGAAAAAAGTAGTTGGTTTGGAGGAAAGGCTCATTTTTGTGCGCAGACTTTCCTCATTTAGTTGCACGTTCAATCAGACGAGACAATGGCTCTCATTGGTCCACACACACAATCATATCTGATGTGAAAGTGGGCATTCAGTACATCAGTCTGTATAATTTCCATTGTTGCTGAAGACCTACGATCAGTCTCAAGATCGTGTGTTTAGAAAACGTGTGCACACTAAGTGTAACAACTGTATAGTTGTATGGACAAGTGCTCTTTATTGCACAGAAATTCCTGATAACTTCAACATTTTGAAATGTAATAATGAATGTTTATTATATTTTGCACGACACAGATTCTTTACAAAGACATGGAACAACTGGATGACTGAACGCTGCTCTCCCCCGTAGACCAGGGGTCAGCAACCTGCGGCTCCGGAGCCACATGCAGCTCTTCAGCTCCTCTCCAGTGGCTCCCTGTGGATTTTTAAAAATGGAAATGAATAACTGTTATTTGTTTGCATTTTCATTTTTAGTTATCATTGTTGTAGGTCTATGGTACGATGGTACAACGGAGTATTAGGGCCACATTGACGGAAAAAAAGTAAATCAGAGATTTCAAGAATAAAGTCATAATATTACGAGAATAAAGTCAGAGGTTTACAAGAAAAAAAGTCGGAATATTATGAATATTATTTTTTTCTCGTAATATTATGACTTTATTCTGGAAATTTCTGATGTTTTTTTCCCTCAATGTGGCCCTAATACTCCGTAGTACATTGTCTCTTTGGCCCTCACTGCATTAGACTTATATACTATATACTTAGAGTATAAAATGTTTGGTGGCTCCAGACAGATTTTTATTTTTTCTTTTGGCTTAAAATGGCTCTTTTGATAGTAAAGGTTGCTGACCCCTGCCGTAGACTACAGCCATCAGGATGCTTCAAAAACCAGCGACTGAAACCGTCTCTCCTCTCCCCTCTCCCCTCTTCCCTCTCCCCTCTCCTCTCTCCCCTCTCCCCTCTCCCCTCTCCCCTCTCCCCTCTCTCCTCTCCCCTCGCACCTTTTCAATGTTGGAATTTGGGGACCTGCATTCCACAATTTTGGAGCTCTCCAAAATTGACAATCCGACAAGTGCGCTCACTTCACACACTCTGTTGGCCAGGTGTGTGCCAAGGTGAGAAAGTAAACAGGAACTTGTCTTTCAAGCTTGTAAATGTTTTGTGTTCAGTTTCATGGTGCCTGCATCTGTAGACAATGTATCTTACTTTTATAAAAGTATACCAATTGATGATCCTATCAAACTTTGCCTCAACCCTCTGAGACCCAACGGTGAAGATACTGGCATAAAAAAATCATTTTTTTACCAACCATCCTAGCTTGTCAGGAAGGAGGCTAAATAACGCTCCAAAGTTTTGTTAAATTTTGGCGAGGAAAAACTGGAATGGCGATTTTCAAAAAGATTTCTTGACCTCTGACCTCAAGATATGTGAATGAAAATAGGTTCCTACGAGTCTCCCCTTTACAGACATGCCCACTTTATGATAATCACATAATCTGCATACTGGGGTCCCTAAACAATCTTGGAATTGTATAAATTGGGTATCACTGTAAAGCTGAGACTCTTGTGGATCCAATGAGCCCAACTGTATTCATGTGTGATGATGTTAGTCCCAATGGGAGACATTTCATTGTAGTGAGACCATTTTTTGAAATGTGACCTCACTGTATAAAATGACCTGTGGTGACCTCTAGGATAATCACAGCCTCATGAAACTTTACCGCCACAAACTAGAGACCTAGAGCATTCAGAGGATGGATGGATTAAACTAGAGACCTAGAGCATTCAGAGGATGGATGGATCAAACTAGAGACCTAGAGCATTCAGAGGATGGTTGGATCAAACTAGAGACCTAGAGCATTCAGAGAGTGGATGGATCAAACTAGAGACCTAGAGCATTCAGAGGATGGATGGATCAGACTAGAGACCTAGAGCATTCAGAGGATGGATGGATCAAACTAGAGACCTAGAGCATTCAGAGGATGGATGGATCAGACTAGAGACCTAGAGCATTCAGAGAGTGGATGGATCAAACTAGAGACCTAGAGCATTCAGAGGATGGATGGATCAGACTAGAGACCTAGAGCATTCAGAGGATGGATGGATTAAACTAGAGACCTAGAGCATTCAGAGGATGGATGGATCAGACTAGAGACCTAGAGCATTCAGAGGATGGATGGATCAGACTAAAGACCTAGAGCATCCAGAGGATGGATGGATCAGACTAGAGACCTAGAGCATTCAGAGGATGGATGGATCAGACTAGAGACCTAGAGCATTCAGAGGATGGATGGATCAGACTAGAGACCTAGAGCATTCAGAGGATGGATGGATCAGACTAGAGACCTAGAGCATTCAGAGGATGGATGGATCAAACTAGAGACCTAGAGCATTCAGAGGATGGATGGATCAGACTAGAGACCTAGAGCATTCAGAGGATGGATGGATCAGACTAGAGACCTAGAGCATTCAGAGGATGGATGGATCAGACTAGAGACCTAGAGCATTCAGAGAGTGGATGGATCAAACTAGAGACCTAGAGCATTCAGAGGATGGATGGATCAAACTAGAGACCTAGAGCATTCAGAGGATGGATGGCTGTCCTAGCTAGATTAACAATAAGGGGATTTCTGAGCAGTTTCCACAACACAAGTGCTCGCCATCCAATCCGTCAAAAAATGTAATTCTTGCAGAAATCTCCAAACGTCAAAAGTTTTTGATCCCAAATCACAGCATGGCTTTTTCTACAGTGTTCCTCAAGGTCTTGGTGTCTTAATGTGGTATTTTGGAGGGATTATTGATCATTTTTATCAATTCTCCAGTGGTAAAAAATGGTTAAATTTAGCTCCAAAGCTGTGGAACAAATAGTATCAACCCCAAAATTGCTCCAACAACTTAGGAATGACCATTATATACTTCTATCATAATGTTCTAAACCGCTATACACTTTCACAATGTAATCAAATTAATTAATTCAGGGTTATTTTACTGATATATGACAAGAACAACTTGACACACGATGCTGTACACCACTTCTATGTGACATATACTGTTGACCTGCTATCTCCCCCTAAATACCCCCTGTACCCCTCTAAAAAAAAGAAAAAACGGGTCTATTGTGGGTCTCCGAGGGTTAATGAATGCATCTCTAATGTCCCATCCCCCTCTGACAAAGAATTAGTGGAATTTAAAGTACAGCGAGACCTCTTTGCTCCGACAAAGACAGTATGTTCTATCCCAGCAACTATTTATTCAGACATTAGCATGCCTGACAACAGTGTTGGAGTAGTGTTACTGATCTTCCTCACGGATGACAGGGTCATAGGTTGTCAACAGTTTTCTATTTCCACCTTGTGGAAGGCAACAAGGTTGGTAGAACGTGTTTGGTACACAAATAGCAAAGACGAGAGGGTACAAAACAGTGGCACTAAGTCAAGCCACATGAGTTGGTCGAGAGACGCCAGAGCCGGGGATCAGCGACGTTTGGCAGCGGACCCGGAGCTCTGTTCCTGAACCGGTGGTTTCACATGTTTCAACTGAGCGAGGACAAGAAAAGCACGTCAGCGTTTCTTCTGCTCCCGTCTCTCACTGTTACAGTAGCGCTCCTAAACCACCATAAATCCTGAGCAAACCTCTCGCTGACTTTTCCATGACATCATCAAATGTTTCCATGATGCCGTCCTTTACATACTTTCCTTTCTCTTCTCCTCTCCTCTCACTCACTCACTCACACCCTCTATTCTTTCATCTGATGTTTATCTCTCTGGACTATTCACGGCTTCTTCGCTTGTTGCATAATTTGGAAGTAGCATAAAACTCCCAGATGTCCCATGTGACTTTTATTCAGGAGGAAACACAGCGGCAAAATAGATGTTTCCTGAGAGGAGGTGCGTGGTGGCTGAGGAATGTGTGAATTCCTCGTTGGATATGGGGCGAGGAGAAGGTGCTGGAGGAGGACGGAGAGGCAAAACAAGGGCATAGAGGAAAATAAGAGGAGAGAGAGAAGAAGAAGTGTGCAGGAAAATGTATCAAGACACCAGGGCTGCACGATTATGGCCAAAATGATAATCACGATTATTTTGATCTATATTGAGATCACCATTATTCACTCATTTTAGGGACAACATTTTTAATATTGCTATTTCACATTTAAATAAACAGAGCACTGCTTTATTACCGTCATCTGTAGTTCACAATTCAAATGATTAGGAAATAAATTGTATTTTTATTGAAATATTTGCTTTGAATAAAAATAATCTTGGCATCAGTAGTTTTAATGATATATTATGAGCTGTTTAGAGGCATTGTTAGGAAGTTAATCAGGTCATAATTCTCTTTCTATTATCTATTTTATATTGCTTTGAAAACATCTCCGTCAAACAACTGGATTTATTCAAGTTTCTCGCCAAAAAAACTACATTTTACAAGATTACATTTGAACACATCATGATAGCGTTATAATTTACCATCGCTCAATACTCATTTTTACTGAGTAGAGCTTGAACGCACCATAATGTGCTCGGTGCTGTCAGCAGACGAGCCGGTCACTGTGATCACTCTGAGAACGAATTACAATATAATAAGTGTCTGATTAAGTTAGTTGTTCCAAATGTTTTAAGGTTGTTCCTCTGCTTATTTTGGACTTACAGTTGTTACTAAATGCAGCTTTATGTCTTTTTTAACTCACGCTGAAGGACTTCCACACCGACGACATGTTGTGTTAGACGTTATCAACTGTGCCGCTGTACGCAACGGAAAACCATCATGTGGCGGCTGCACATGTGTGTCTGATTGGTAAAAAATCGGATATACGACACTGCTGAAAACCGGCCAGCTTCAGTCGGCTGCTTACTGACGCTGCATCTCTAGCTGTTGGTTTAGGAAGCGCTTGATTTAAGCAGCAGAAGAAGAAGAAAGAAGAAGAATCCTTTATTTTTCATAGTACATACAGGTACATACATGAAATTTGACTTCTGCATTTAACCCATCCTACATATTTTTAGGAGCAGTGGGCTGCTGCAAGCGAATCGGGGGAGCATCTTGGGGTTTAGCGTCTCGCTCAAGGACACTTCGACATGCAGTCGGGGATCGAACCAACCTTGTGGTTAAAGGACGACCCGCTCTACCCACTGAGCTACAGCCGCCCCAAGCAGAGTTTTCTATAAGCAGAGCACGCATTATAAAAGTCAATATCGCAGTCGATCATGTTCAATTAATTGTGAGAAGCCAAAATCGGGATCGCGATTACAATTCAATTCAGCCGTGGTGTGCAGCCCTACAAGACACTCAGAGACGAGGACAAACCGATTCAAACCAAAGGGACTATCGCCCAAAGGGGGTAAAGTGGGTGAATCTGACAACCTGAGTAAACAAACGGCTGTCAAAGGATTGTAGCGCAGCTTTGTTATAGGTCAGGGCATTGACCTTAAATTAGCCAAAGTGTATGTCCTCTCTGAACATGCCGTTGGAGCAAATAAGGGATTAAGGGGGTAAACTGCGGGGCCCAAGTTCTGACAACAACAACAACACCAAAGAGATTACTCTGAGCTAACGAGGACACTTTGACGTGTGGAATGACAGTAGGGCAGCCAACCATCTCACCATATCATTAATAATCTTAAATAGATCATTTCAACGATAACGAGACTTCACCTAGAACGGTGGAACCTTCGGAGCCGTTGCTGGAGGACTGGTATTCAGGGACGTCGAAGGAGCTGAGGGCGTCGTTGTCGATGGACTGGGAGATGTCCTGGAGCTCCTCCATGCCGCCCATGAAGTTGTCATCGGCGCACAGCGGGCTTCCCAGCACCGAGTCCTCCAGGGGCGAAGGGGGATGGTAGTGGCTCTCCATGTCGACCATCGCGGTGGAGGAGCGGGCTGCCGGCACTCTCACTCATCAGACTGGAGACAGAGGACAGGGGGAGGGGGGACAAAAAGACAAAGAGGTCAAACATGTGATATGGAAACACAAGACACGGTGATAATTCATTTCTAAGGTCACCTCTGTCTGAATTTATAGAGACGGAGCGTCAGCTTGCTAACATGCTCACAATGACAATGTTTACTATGTTCACCATCATTGTCAATCAATTAAAATATTTAATCACGATTAATCACATGATTGTCCATAGTTAATAGATTTTGTATCTGTTCTAAACATACCTTAAAGGGAGATTTGTCAAGTATTTAATCTTCTTATCAACATGGGAGTGGACAAATATGCTGCTTTATGCAAATAATGTATATATTTATTATTGGAAATCAATTAACAACACAAAACAATGACAGATATTGATCCAGAAACCCTCACAGGTACTGCATTTAGCATAAAACAATATGCTCCAATCATAACATGGCAAACTGCAGCCCAACAGGCAACAACAGCTGTCAGTGTGTCAGTGTGCTGACTTGACTATGACTTGCCCCAAACTGCATGTGATTATCATAAAGTGGGCATGTCTGTAAAGGGGAGACTCATGGGTACCCATAGAACCCATTTACATTCACTGATCTGGAGGTCAAGGGACCCCTTTGAAAAATGGCCATGCCAGTTTATTCCTCGCCAAAATTTAGCGTAAGTTTGGAGCGTTATTTAACCTCCTTCGCGACTAGTTATAGTATGACATGATTGGTACCAAAGTTTATGGCAAAGTTTGATTAAAAACTTTGACCTGAGTTATGTCAATACTTGTTAAGACATTTCAGTAAAAAACACAATGACAACCTCGTTGTAGCACTAGAGGACAAGTAGAGGGCTCTACAGAGTCATTGGGATACATCTTCTGGGAACCATGAACGATTCTACCAAAGTTTTTGCCAATGCGTCAAAAAGATGTTGAGATATTTGAGTAGATAATTGAACATTTTTGCTGACGGCACTAGAAGAAAGGTTACGGGAACACCAACGTTGTCAGTATCCATCCTCAGGGCCACTAGTGTGACTGAAAACAACATCATTACCCCCATCAACACAGCATACATAACGCATAATGCATCCAGGCCTCATAATGAGTAGTGCTGATGTAACGCGCGGTCCCTCCACGCTAACAGGTGCTGCACGTTGCTATAGTTGGTCCACTCAGCAGACTGAGAATGAAGGACACGAGGAGTATCTTGTGACATAACACAGGCCCCTCCGCTGCTGAGCTATTCACTCCAAATACAGTAACCTTATCCCTGTAAACCTCATAGTGCTGCAGAAAGAGAAAGACGGAGGAGAGACAGAGAGTGAAGCATGTGGGATGAATGTAGGTCACTAGGCTGGCTTATAGGATCGGTCTGGGGTCGGCTAGAAGAGACACGCCGGACTGACCCGTACAGTAGACGGGGGGGAGGATTTCTGCTGAATTGTACGGTGGGAACTGGGAGGGGCTTGTTGGTTAGAAGCTTAAGACTATATAGCAGAGGGACCTTACATCACATATTAGAACTTCATACATCCGCATGTAAACTGGGTCAATCTTCAGTAAGCCCTTTCCATCAGGCGCCGCTAAGAACATCAAAACGAGGGGGAGGTGGGTGGTGGGTGGTGGGAGGGTTGGGGGTGCGGTTGACGGTGGCTATACGTCTACAAGGCAGCAGCTGCTGATTGTTCTCAGCCACCTTTACACACCACCGCCTCTAGGTTAACCTTAACTTACCCTGCACTGTGCTATATGTACCGCAGGCTGGTTGAGAAGAGCAACTGACTGACTGCACACTTAAAGCGTCTCTGTCCTCAGTGCTCCCTGTCTAGAGTCTATTTAAAAGATCCAGTGACAGATATGAATGGTATTCCATTGAAGGAGCAACTGAGAGTATAGATCATTTGCATATAGTTTCGCCTCGAGTGCAGAAGGCAAATGAAATAGAAGTAAATGTGATTCTATGCGTTATTATGTGGCTGTTATAATAATAATAAACGTAATCTCTCTTTCAGGGACATTTTAACCCTTCAAGTACGAGGGACACAATGGAGGAACCTTGGAAAGGTCCTTACTATATCCAGGGCTGGAAGGACCAAAAGCAGATCAGTGATATAACTGAAACAAATATGTAACAACAACAACAGCACGACAACAAGGCGTGGCTTTAAGTCCAATCACATGGATGGATGTGGGTATGGATGAACGATAGGGATACACCAATACCAATACCAGTATGGGGTATAGGGTCTGATACTGTGCTCATGTACTCGTACTCGCAAAACGGCACCGATACCACTTTACGGCAGTGTGACATTAACCTCGTCACTATCTTTCGGGTCCTATCGCACACTACCGGTTTTGCTTGCACCCTCCGACTCGCGTGTGCGTTAGACTCCTTGGTCCGTGTTTCAAGACGGGTCAGGTGGGTTGCAGACATCGCCGCAGACCCCTGGCACCTTTTACGCGGGCCGAGCCTCGCTGTTGACACTTTGTCCACGGCCCCGGGAAGCACTTTCGCCCTGAGCCTTTCCAAGCCGACCTAGAGCTTGTCGCGGCGCATTGCCTCGTATGCGGGACTCCCCAGCCTGCCGTGTGTCGCTCACACCCTCCAGCTGGCTGTTAACGAGGGTCTTTTGGCACAGAGAAGTACTCGTATCGGTACTCGGTATCGGAGAGTATCCAAATGTAAGTACTTGTACTTGTACTTGTACTCGGTCTGAAAAAAGTGGTATCGGTGCATCCCTAATGAGCGGTGAGCCATCCTTTAGAGCACATTGTCTAATACAACTCTGAGTTGTTGAGAAGCAATAGTCCTTGAACCGGAGAATGGCTGATACGGTTCTGCAACAGCGCGGTCCCACAACCGCGGGTCGGGGGACGGAGTTATCAGCGCTGTGCAGTGTGACGGCGATTAGCTAGCCAGTGGGACACACACACACACACACACACACACACACACACACACACCGTTTCCATTCAGGTATTGAATGAAGAACTTTATTGGTGTCTGTATCACTTTAAGGGTGCTGGTATTGGTACTGGCATTGTCATTTTTTTAAACAATAAAATTTACATGGCAGAGGTCGAAAAAAAATTGTCCAGAATGTCCAGAATCACAGCCCAGTCAGAGGAACTAGACTGAGTCTAATAGTAAACACCCTGAAGATTCCCACCCGTTAAAAACCCGACATGAAAAGAAGCCTGGCATGTGAGCGGGCCGCTTTAAACTGAGCTACTCGCTCCTCAATACACTTGGAAGTGTGAATGGAGGCAGTGTTAGCTCTGCTAGGATAAAGCAACCCCTCTTTAGCATTCAGCCTCTAGCTCCTGACCCTCAGGTCTTCCTTTAGAGGACATCCTGTTTCATACACTCACTTCACTCAGCACCGTCTCATCATCGTAGTACTGCTTCACGGGGACAAATAAAGAAGCTTCTTGGCTACAGCTTGACTGGGAAAGTTATTATCTAGTGGTAAGATGAGATAAACTTTCTACTCATATACATACTTTCCAACCCTCCTGTTTTTCATTGCCCTCTCCCGGTTTCCTCCCGGGGTCACAATTCTCCCGTATTTCTCCCCATTTATGACAAATGTTCACACTTTTTTTTCCTTTTCGTTATCTAAACTTGTTTCGGTCACTGTTCAGCGTGTATAAGCTCGACTGTTTCCACCCGGACGGCAATAGAGCTACACCTGTGTTGTTTCCTGGGGGAATAGAGCTGCTTGTGACCGCTCGTCACACAACGGATGGAGATGCGCTCGCCGCTGGGTTCACATCACAGCATGCAGCGCCTGAAGTTGGGCTTTGCTCGACGCAGTGAAAAGCCATCGTGGCGTGGCGCAAGCCGTTGGAAAATGGGTTTCAGAGCGCAGTGGTGCTGTTGTCATGTTGTGTCTGAAAGGGCCTTCAGTGTGCGAGAGACGGAAAGGGAAATGGAGAGAACTAGGAGAAAGAAATACTAAAGCAGGGGCAAAAAAACAATACCAGAGATTCATACAAGTTCACGCCAGAGAGGCGTATTCCGTTTTCTTTCCTGAGAATTAAAAGTAAAATCAAAGTAAGCTAATTAACATAAAAATGCTGTAGCAGTGTTCTTATTATTTTACTATTTTGATTCTTAAAAAGTCACCAGAAAGCAGGAAACAAAGTCTCTGAAACTCCTCCCTATTTTTGAGGTCTCAAAGTTGGCAAGTATGCTCATACAACACACGACACAAGTCCTTCTCTGAACTCGTGACCTCCTACCAGCAGCTCTGAAGTGGACCGAGCTAACCTTGTGTTGCCACCAACATACAACATGACAATGTAAACACACAGAGCCGCTTAGCTGCACAGCTCTTGTGGATTGAGAGACAGAGAGAGAGACACGGGGGGAGTGGAGAGGAATGTCAGTTGAGCTACATTACAGGGTCTTCATCAGCAACGTGCGAGACGAAGTGAGCGAGCGAGGCGGAGAGGGGAGAGAAAGCAGCGGTTCCTACGGTAACAGCAAAGCCTTTTGTCTTTCAGGTCAAGACCTCTCTTGTGTGTTCACTCAACCGAGCCTGCTGAGGGCACCGCGCACACTGAGAGGAAGATGAGCAAGGTCATACGGGTTTGTGCGGGTTAGGGTTTAAAAAGGGGGAGGAGGGGCGCGGTTACACTGACAAAAGACCAAGAGGTCGTCATGGCGATGCCACGGCAATGCCGACGCACGGATTGCGCAGCGGAGGGCGGGAAGCAGGCGTGTGAAGACGGCTATGACCACGGGAATTCAATCATCAAAAATCAATAAATCCCATCACAGATTTGTGTAGCAGTGATGACACGGCCGGATGTACGAGTGGAGCATCAATAATCCATACTGTCCGATGGGTCTCTCACCCAGCCCCCCATGTTGTGCTCATCCATCGCAGTGAAGACCCACATTAGACAGACAGGCCACGAAGCTGCTAGTAAGCTCCGGCTGAAGCTGATAAACAAGCTGTGAATGAGAGCCAGGCATGTAGACGGCCTCCTACTCTCCCAACAGGGAAGCACATAGAACAGCATGAAGTTAGTTTACACAGCCGTCTACAAGCTCCTCAAGAAAATGATCTAGAAATCACCTGTTGAGCTCACGTTCTCAGTCGAGATATCTAGCACTCAAGAAGAGCAGCTCATGTTATCTGATCCCGAGGCATCTCTACATCCACACATGCAGCTGATAAGTGAAATCACACATCGGCCTCCGTGACTAACGATCATCTCTGGTGGGGCATCCAATAAAACTTTACAAATACATCCAATGGTGAGGACAACAAACAGCAAAGAGTGTGACGAGAAGAAAACAGAGATTACAGCTGGCAGCGGACCAAGATATCAGAGGTGTGTACGGGCTTGTCTCGCCAAGGCGTGGAGAAGAAAACATTACTGATGAAAAACAAAACGCTGTAGTCCTTCCAAGTACAGGAGAACATACCTTGGCAACGAGAGGAGACAGTTGCTCACGTACTAGGGGATGCACCGATACCGATACCGGATCAGATATCGGGCCGATACTGACTCAAACAGCTGGATCGGATATCGGTAACAATGTGGCCGATCTATTCAATTCAATGTGTTGATGTTTATATACATTGTATACTGTCATTTTAATTCCTGTTTAAAGGTCCCATATCGTGCTCATTGTCAGGTTCATACTTGTATTTTGTGTTTCTACTAGAACATGTTTACATGCTGTAATGTTTACAAAAACAACAACATTGTTTTCCTCGTACTGTCTGCATGAATATACCTGTATTCACCCTCTGTCTGAAACGCTCCGTTTTAGTGCATTTCAATGGAATTGCAACAGAATTGCGTTGCTAGGCAACACTTTGGGTCCATGTTTACTTCCTGTCAGCTGATGTTATTTACATACACTACAACACGAAATAAACTGGGACACATTTAAAATGTTTACTTTTAAAACCGTGTAATGGTCTAAATATTGTATATTTGTGACATCACAAATGGACAGAAACGGCTTGTTTCAAACGCGCAATTTCTGAATACGGGCTGCTGTGCGTATTTCTCCGTATATATTGAGCATTTTTGATAGTTTAACAGTATTTATATCGCACTTAAACCTGCTTTATAATGTAAAAGACATGAAAATCTCACTTTTTACCATATGGGACCTTTAAGTTTTGACCAATTTGTTGCTGCAATAAAAATGTTTACACTTGAATTGTAATTCCTGTTAATTTTGAAGCTCTTTTTTACCAAGTTGCTGGTAAATAAATGTATATCTATGTATGTATCTGTCACATTTTGTTATACAAAGTCAGGAGAGCAATGTTTAAGTCAAGCCTGATGTTGCCTTAAACATTAAAGAGTCTCTTCCACACAGTGAGGCATTCAGCTTATTGATTAAACATTGGTATCAGATCGGTACTCTGTATCCGCCGATACCTAAAGCCCAGGTATCGGTATCACTATCGGTATCAGGACTAAAGGAGTCAGATCGGTGCATCCCTATCTCATACTCTTTGTCTGTCTGCAGTATCGCTACCAGTTTGGTTAGTATAGTTTATAGAATATGAAAACCCAATAATAACTCAAATAAACAAACCTCTCTCAATCCAAAAACTTGAAGTCTTCCGTGCAACTTGACAATATGACATCCAGCTCTTTTCCCAGGAGTTTGTACGATCATTCAGTGTTTGTGTGTGTGTGTGAGAGACAGAGAGAGAGCAGACCACAAGTTAATGTTTAATCCACCCATCCTGTGGTCTGAGTGCTGACAGGCCTGTCAGAAGAAGGGCCCCCGGGGGCCATAACGGTGGTCTTAGAGCAGGAGGAGTATATGGGCTGATGGGGGCTGACCCGCCAGCTCCGCCTGTCCATTTGTTTGAAGAGTTCCCTCTATGAGTTCAGTCTGGACCGTGTGCCCGCCCGCAGTGTAAACACTCAGCTGAACCCTTATCGCTCTCAGGGCTGATACGCTGGCCGGCGCCCTCTTATCGTCATGGAGGTTGACCAAAGTACAGGGGAAGTGATTGACATTGGACTTTAGCTGAAGTCTGCGACAGATGAGCCGTGTGATAGCCGATCAATCGTTATGTTATCAGGTCACTTACCCCGTCATTTCAGGGTCAATGACACTTAAATTTACAGTCTGCCATTTTTAGACCTGAAAGGCACAAACTAGGGCTGTCAATCGATTCAAATAGTTCATCGTGATTAATCACACATTCTTTTATCTGTTCAAAATGAACCTTAAAGGGAGATAGGTATTTAATACTCTTATCAACATGGGAGTGGACAAATATGCTGCTTTATGCAAATGTATGTATATATTTATTATTGTAAATCAATTAACAACACAAAACAATGACAGATATTGTCCAGAAACCCTCACAGGTACTGCATTTAGTATAAAACAATATGCTTAGATCATAACATGGCAAACTGCAGCCCAACAGGCAACAACAGCTGTCAGTGTGTCAGTGTGCTGACTTGACTATGACTTGCCCCAAACTGCATGTGATTATCATAAAGTGGGCATGTCTGTAAAGGGGAGACTCGTGGGTACCCATAGAACCCATTTTCATTCACAAATCTGGAGGTCAGAGGTCAAGGGACCTCTTTGAAAATGGCCATGACAGTTTTTCCTCGCCAAAATTTAGCGTAAGTTTGGAGCGTTATTTAACCTCCTTCTCGACGAGCTAGTATGACATGGTTGGTATCGATGGATTGCCTCCGCTACAACCTCAGAAATATTGATTGTGTTATCTAGTCCACTCATAGAGAATAACTGCATGTTTCTCTATTATTCTTTTTCTAAATGGACAGGACATGTTACTCAAGATGAGCTCTTTCTCTGGCTGTCAGCATACTGAACACCCGCTGCTGCATCCAGTTGAGAAATAAAACAGTAAGTTGCATAAGCCCCAGTGGACTCCGACCTCTGCATTGACAGCATGTCCATTGTCAAAATAATAATCAAATGTTCACACTGACGGAGCAATCCGTACAATCTGACCATAAAAACGCTGCAGAAGGTGCAATGTGACCGCGTATCACGTAACCTCAGAGGTCGACGGCGACCTGACCCTTCACACCGGCTGTTTATAGCACATCACTGCATAGTGGAAAGTGTGCCTGCGTGTGTGTGTGTGTGTGTGTGTGTGTGTGTGTGTGTGTGTGTGTGTGTTGTGGACTCAAAACAAGCACATGAAATGGTGACATTTTCTATATGAAGAAAGATTTGGGGGAACACATGGACTGTTGCTGTGACCACTAATAAAGATGTTTCATGGTAACTTGTTTAATCTTAAATATTTTTGGTAGGGCTGTCAAAGTTAACGTGATAATAACGCGTTAACGCACGTTCGTTATAACGCCACTAATTTCTTTAATGTATTAACGCAACTTGCCATTTTTAGGTTGTGGTGGGCTCAGTTTTAAAACTGAAGTTTCTCCCATGTGCCAAGCGTGTAGGAGAACAACGGCGGCCGACACGAAAACATGAATGGCCCCATATAGAGCCAGTGTTTTGTTTGTCCGTTCTGGGCTACAGTAGAAACACGGCGGCCGGCTCCATGAAGAGGATCCACTCTGTATGTAGATATAAACGGCTCATTCTAAGCTAACGAAAACACAACGATTCTGAGTTTCAGGTGATTATACAATAAAGAAAACATGAATATTATATTCCATTTCTGCCAATAGATCCCCCTAAATGCTTCAAAAAGTAGAGTGTGATTATTTTCATTGTTGATTAATCTGTAGAGTATTGTTATGATCAATTGCTGTACTCTATCATTTCAGAAAATTTACACCAGTATGAAGCTGGAGCGAGCAAATGTTTTGCAATCAACTCATCGTTTCAGCCCCTAACTATACTTTTCTTCTATATTTATTTAAATTTAACTTATTTATTTAAATTTAATTAATTAATTAATACATTTATTTATTTATTTCTATTCTCCCAGAGTGATTCCTGCACATCAGGTAGCATCATGCTAAGAATTGAAATAGCCCCTGTAATGTTGCAGCACATGAACCGTCCTCCTAAATGAAGACACAGCATTTAAAATGTTCTGTATTTCTTGGCAGCACTGAGCTCAAGGTGGATGCACCAATAGCTGTATCGGGTATCGGTGACAATGGAGCCGATCTATTCAATTCAATTCTATGTTTACATAGTAATACATACTATAATTGTTATATACTGGAGTTTTAATTCATTTAATTAATTCAGTTTTGACTAGAGATACCCCGATTAGGTTTTTCGACCGCTTGTCTTTTTGTTGTTTTGTTTTGTTATAGCAGCTGCTATACACGGTTCCAGACTAACTTTTTTTCACCACCATAATTTCAACCGTGACAAAGTCAGTGAGCTCCAGACTGAGGCTGCATTCCCACCAAATCAGGCGGTGTGGCAAAAAACACCAGTCCTCCCAGGACTGCAAAGGATGCCAGAAAAACATGCAACGGCCTGCGGTGAGAAGTTGAAACCAAATCAACTTTTGGAGAAACCTGACGTTACGCTGCGTTGGCCAATCACATAACCGTTGTCTGCTGGTGTCCCGGTGTTGCCAGGCGATGAGGATGAGGAGGGTTGTTGTATCTCAAGGGAATAACAGCTGGTAGAACAGTACAGACTGAACATTCCCTTCTCTTTGGCACCGGCCATGATACTGTATGTACATCGTGTTGATCACGTGTAATATTTTTATTTGCGGGAGGGGAATGTTCACCTTCCTAAATATGAGTCTGTGTTGATGTGTGGAGGACATTTACATAATATTCAAACTGTCCTGTCTCTACTGATCAGTTTACACGCACATGCATAGAAGTTATTGGAGACAAAGCCTTATCCTTATGTACTGCATTAGCGGAAAATGATAAATAAATACTGCATTTATCTTCTTATATTTTTGTTCAATGTTGTGCCACACAGCACAGCCGCTGCATGTCAGCACATGCAATGGGAGGAAAATCTACACATAAATAATAATAAACATAATAAAGCTAGAGCAATGATTGCAGATCATTAAAAAGGGGAAAGTTAAGGTGACTCGTCCCGGCGGTACAGGTGACTCATAAAGGCACTTTATGGTGTTGTTGGCCCAGTTTAATAAATGCAAGTGCAGCTTGCTGTCCGGTTACCCTAACCCTACATCTGTCAGCTGATAAAAGCAGCTGGGACAGATTGCAGCAGTCTGAAATTGACAGTTTTTGGATGAACTGCAGGGAGGTTTTGTAACGGCGGCCGGCTCGATCCTTGTGACTGATTTGGAAATAAGTGGCAGCCGGGAGCCGGTGTTTGGCACCGAATGGAGGTGTTGCTTAAGGACGGTGCTGTTAGTTATTGGTGTTTTTTAGAAGCTGGGAGCAGTGAGGGTCGAGCCTGCTGTTCGTTCAGCTGTAAATACATTTAACACACTGTTAAAGGCTCTGGCTATACTGCAGGTCAAGGTTACACAGCCTCCATCATATGGTTCTAAGCACAAATGCTCCATAAATGCATCTCTCAATGCTTCAACATGCAACCTTATCGCCCTTTAGTGTTTAACAGCTTATTGGAAACTAATATTTATCTAATACTTATGGTATAAAGTGCTTAATGTATCCGCCATGTAAACAGACATATACCTCGTCCCTCGCAACATTATGAGAAACAAGAACATTTGGGGATAACGGCAGCTGGTCAAATTAAAACATATTTTAGAAGTAACTAAAGAAATGCAAGTATTTAGAAATATTTAACTTGCTCAAACAAAACCTGAGCCAAAAAATAAGGTCTGTCAATCGATTAAAATATTTAATCACGATTAATCGTATGATTGTCCGTAGTAAATCTCGATTTTTCGCAAATTAATCACAATTTTTTTAACTGTTCAAAATGTACCTTTAAAGGGAGATTTGTCAAGTATTTAATACTCTTATCAACATGAGAATGGGCAAATATGCTTTCTTTATGCAAACACATGTATATATTTAATATTGTAAATCAATTAACAACACCAAACGATGACAGATATTGATCCAGAAACCCTCACAGGTACTGCATTTAGCATAAAACAATATGCTCAAATCATAACATGGCAAACTGCAGCCCAACAGACAACAACAGCTGTCAGTGTGTCAGTGTGCTGACTTGACTATGACTTGCCCCAAACTGCATGTGATTATCATAAAGTGGGCGTGTCTGTAAAGGGGAGACTCGTGGGTACCCATAGAACCCATTTACATTCACATATCTGGAGGTCAGAGGTCAAGGGTACCCGGACCAGAGGGTGGGCGCAACGCTTCCGCAACGACGCCGCGGGTCGGCATGGCGTTAACAGTTGTAACCGCTGTATGAGCGCAGTGCAGAGCGGCGTCCGTGAACTAGCCAGGGAGGCACGCTCGCATGCACTAACATGCACTAAAAGACCCGGCTATGTCAACAAAGCACAGAGAAACTCAGATTCCAACACATACAGAGGGAGAGTGACTTCATTCTCTGCTCAGGTAGACATTACTCCTCTATATCTTTACATAGACAATAGTTGTTTGCTGCTATATTAATGTTCTGGATATCTTATAGAGAATCTTTAATAAAGGCGAAAGGTTTAGTCTTCTTCTTCAACCTTCTCCTATGCTTCCTTCATCTTTGCCCAAAACAACCTTTGCACTGAGGCGTGCTCAAGGACTTTCCAAAAGAATGTGTTGAGGGAGTTACTGCGTTACTGGGAAACAATATGATGCGTAGTGCCAGGAGTGCAGAAATCATCAAAACTGAGATGAGAACAGCGTGACGCTGGAAGCATTTCTCTCTGCTCACAGCTGTCTGTATCTTATTACATTTTCCAGCATGACTCTGGAGTCCTGAGTTCCCCCTTTCAGGCTGCCAAACCAGCCTACGTGTTTTGTGGGGAGGCACGCTACAGCAGCAGCACACAGGCCTGTTGACAGAACAACACCAACCTGCTACTGTATAGTGGGATCACAGAGTAGGACAATAACACAGTATGTTCTACGTAATCTTCCTCCCTATCATGTTGATAAGCAATTTCCATGCTGGTGTCAAAGACCTCTGTTACACCAAAACAAACAAAACTGACATCAGATGAAGAGGCCTCGAGTAAAATGAGGTTAAAAGCGATGATGGCGTTTCTGTCTGAGCTTACGAGTGGAGCTGAAAGAGAGTGGGCTTCGTCTGTAATGGCATTAGAGTGGGAGAGGAGATAAGACCGGGGATGGGTCATTGATGAGGATTTGTACAGGCCGTGGTGGCTCACGAGGATGAGGATCAGACCCCGTCGCCTCAACTACAAGTTGACAGGAAAGAGTTAATCTTCCAACAGTGGATAGACAAACAGGAAGAGATGTGACACAGGATCGGGAGGGACAATGAGGTTGTGGGGAGAAAGACATTTCTTCAAGAGACCCGTCAAATCCTCCCGTCCATTCCCCCCCTCGTGGTTCAACGTATAAATTCAGCTTACATACTGAATGTACAGCAGCATCCCTCCCAGTCAGTCAATCTCCTGTCCAGAGAGCTGCTTACTGTAAGTCTGGCTGGAGGTCGTCAATCCTATTCAACCCAGAAGGACTTTACCTTAAGGAAGTCTCAAAGGGGAAGAGACCCGGCTCAGGTGAAGGTCAAACCTGGGCGACGGAGGACACAGGTTGCAAAAACAAACAGACCACAGGAGTGACGACAAACAGCCACAAAGACTGAAAATAGCACTGGGTAAAGAAAAAACGGGGTTGGTGTGGGTGTTTTACTCCAGGTAGCAACGAAGAGGGAGAAATGTGACCCAGTTTACATAGTTTGAGGTCTTATCAGGTGCCAAAACACCAGTCAGCTGAGGGATTTTACAACTCTAGAAAGTCAATCCACCGTCTCGATGACTGTGAAGTAAACAGCAGAAGTAAACAGCCCAGTCGCCCCAGAACAAATGTTTGCATCGGGTGTTTCTGCAAACCCGGGATACGTTGAACGTTTTGGCATTCAGTCAGAGCAAGTGATGTAGTTTAAAGAGCGAAAAGAGACACACCGGACGGGCAGGAGGGAAGGTGGATGGGTCCAACAAACACAAGGCTTTCATCCGGGAGAACTGGCGCAACAGGTTGCGCTGTCACGTTGCGCTGTCACATTGCGCTGTCTCACGTTATGCTGTCACGTTGCGCTGTCACGTCGCGCTGTCACGTCGCGCTGTCACGTCACGCTGTCACGTTACGCTGTCTCACGTTACGCTGTCTCACGTTACGCTGTCTCACGTTACGCTGTCACGTTACACTGTCATGTTACGCTGATCTTTAAGGTCGGGTGGCGGTGTGTCCGGCCTCTCCGGTAGAGCTTTTGCTGGTTTCCACCCTGCAACGTATTTTTGGTTGAGAAATGTTGACATTCAACATATCTGTGGTTTGCAGAAACGTCCAATGCCAACATTTCTTCTGTCGACTGGGTTGGAATTAAACTGTTCGCGATACAAAGTCAGAATGTGTTTCATGGGTTTGATTGACAGCTTTGCCGGATGTTGTCGCAGTGCGCTGCTGTGGCACAAGTTTAGCCAGTTTGACTCTCTTGCAGGAGCCGTCCAAGGACCCCCGTGATGCCAATTCAGTGGCCTCGATGTCGTGAACGAGGAGGTGGGGTTTAGTGAGTGTTGTTGTTGGTCTGAATGCAGCCTCAAACAAAATGCTTCTCAGATCCCAACGCAGTGTCAGAAACAGCTCCCTCCACACCACTGAGTTCAAATGAGTGCAAACCCATGAAATTGTTGGAGGAGAGACGGCCTAAGAGCGTACCCTGTTATTCCCATTTGGATGATTATTGCATTTTGCCTCACTGTGCTGTATGTTGGCCGGCTTTTCGGTCCACTTTCGAGTGCAGCCATCTGGAGCAGCTATAAACACATTTGCATTTAAAACCTGTAGACTCTTATTTCTTTTCAGGGCTCCGACAGATGAGAAATACCAGAAGCGCCCTTGAACCTGAAGAGCCGATAACGAGGCAGTGGCACCGTTGATCTTCGCCAGTGAGTGTCTACAAGAGGTTGAAGAGGCTTCTGCAATTACAGATCCTTGAAACTATTTTTAATGCACACATAACAAATGTTGCATGTTAGGATCTAAGACTGCGACTTGTCTTACACATGCTTTACAACATTTTTCCACTGCTCCTAGCCAGTGGTGATGCAGGGACTTGAAAAATAGGTCAGTGGAGCCACATTCTTGTTGCTAAACATACACACAATACATCTCAACAGAGACAAATGATGAACTATTGAGAGACTGTGCACAACAGAACCTGAAAGTCCTGTTTGAGGAGCAGAGAGGAGAAAAACTCTGCCGCTCACTCTCCGTTCTCGTTTGTTCATCTAAACCTCTGTCAATGCGGGCTGTAAATGCAACCAGGCAGAAGAAGCTGATTACAGGTATCAGGTTACTGGAGACAAAACTGTCAGAGCGCAGCAGCACAGTTGGACAGAAACTATCTACGGAAAAAAAAAAAAAACATCAGCAGGGAAAAGTTCCCTTAGGGCTGACAGAAAGAAACACAAACACTTGTTTGAGCATTGGCAGCTCAGACAGTGTGGTTCTTAAACACATGCATGCATTGTGCATGAGAGATAAGGGTATCTTAAATGCATTGTGTCCCTCTGATTACACTAGTGAAGTCTGAAGATGGATTGCAAGCACTGATAGACTCGACACTCCTTTAGAAAAGAGAAGAAAAAACAACTTGCAGGTGCAATAAAAGTTGTGCGGACAGAGTGAGTCTGATCCACATCCTCCAGAGAAAGGATAGAAGGAACGTCTCATCACTGTGTTCGGAAAACCACAGGAAAAGGTTTTAAAGCTTCAGGCGGTAACTTTGAGCAAATATGATAAAAACGGTCATCCTGACAGTAGTGCATGAGAGTTAGTGCTCTTAGCGGCATCTGCAAGATTTCACAGCGCCAAAGAAAAACAACCAATCAGAGCCGAGGAGTCTCCACAGCAGCCGTCAATCACTGCTCGTGAAACTCAAGCTGTCAAACTAGGCAGCGCTGATTAAAGATATTAATCAAAAACAAAAAATAAAAACATTATTTGCTACTACTATTTGATTTAGTATGGTTTGCATATTTTGATGATATCTCTTGGAACATTTTTAGCCTATGAAGTGATTTATTCTTCAGTCTAAAGGGGGGAAAAATACTCAACTTGATGTTTTCAGTTTGGCTCAACACAAATAAAAAACACCGTCTCTGTGAGGCTGCGTCAAACATTACGTGATTATTAATAGATTTGTGAGCACACTCACCAGAACGATAAGGTGGTTCTGAGTGAAGACCTTTGATCCCGAGGTAAACGCCACATCAATGTGGAGACTGGCTTTAAGGGTTAGCAAACAGAGGAGGGGGCTCATGTAAAAAAGCCTGGTGCACAGAGGACGGAGTTGTATCTCAGTGTGTTTAGAACCGGGCCGCAGAATGGAGCATCTGTCTCCAGATCAGCTTCAAAGTCTCACTTCTAGAAACATGTCAGTGAAGAGCTGGACCTCCAGATGTGACTCTTTTTAATGTGCATTCAAAAACATAAACAAACTGCAGATAGGGATGCACCGATCCCACTTCTTCACTCTCGATACCGATACCAGGGCTTGGACAAAGAGTAAGTTCTGATGTTTAATAGAAGCAAACACACATATTTCCTGAAAGTGCATTGAAACTAATGGAGAATGGCTCCTCAAGCGAATGTTTTCACCTGCTGTATGACATATAATAGTTTTGTGCAACCTTTATTTATATGGAATATGTAGATAAAAGAACCTCAAATGTGTGTACTGAAAATAATAAAAATCCCTAAATTTTTACTGCTTATTCTGGGGCATTTCTACCATACAGTAGTACCCGCATGTGCCCAAATTCTAGATATAGTATGATAAGAAAATGTCTGTATCTCAGAAACTACAAGGAGCACAATCAAGTATTTGGTATCTATGAGCTCATAACAAGTTGAATATTAAAGATATGCACACATGTGTAGTGCAAAAAAAAAAAATCATATGGAAAACATCCAATAAACACAGTTTTAGCATATTTCCAAATTTTGTAAAAATTCTGACCTTGACCATTAATAAAAGTGTGATTTTTAATTCAAAGTTCTACTGTTAGATACTTGATCGTAGTATGTCCGTACCAAATTTCAAGACTTTTGACCTATCAGAACAAATGTTGTGGCATTTTTCCGTATCGTACTGAATAGAGTCTTCTAGGGCACAACTGGGTCACTCAAAGCAAATATTTATCCATTTATTTCCTGTTCATTTGAATTGTGCATTCTTGTGTAAATAACCACTACACTATAGATGACAATAACAAAGTAAAAGGATAACATTCAGAATTTACAATTGGTATCGGACGATTATGGCTCATAGACGATCTGCAATTGTATCGGCGGCATATTCAAAAACTTAAACATGAATTAAAATCCCAGAAAATAATAGTATATAAACTTAGAATTGAACTGAGTAGATCGGCCCCGTTGTCAGTCACCCAATCCAGCTATTTGAGTCAGTATCGGCCCGATATCGGTATCGGTGCATCCCTTCCTTCAACCACCACATGCACTCAGGACTCACTGTGATAAAGTCGTCTTACAATCAAAGCAACAAAACAAAAAGAAAACGTGATTTAAGCAAAGCCAGAGGTTGGATTTCGGTGCACAGTCGAGGGTTTTAACTTTGTCATTTTAGACGTTTGAACCTAAAACAAACAAGCGAGGGGGAAGTAAACACCTGAGTAGACACACACGGGATCCTCCTGCTACTTGGTGGGAAAAGAAAGAAAGAAAGGCTGCATTACTATATTGCTTAGGGGGAACGGGAACAGGACAGGTACAGCAGGATTTGGCTCAAATTTCCCTTTCACACAACAAACAGCGTGAAGAAATGAGCATGCCGAGGCGAGGTAGTGGAAATGTGTCTGCTGATGTGCAGGATGTCACATATGAGGATGTGTTTCTGTCTGTTCTCTTCAATAATCACACTGTAAACAACAATAACTACAGTTAGGAGAGGAACTAATTAATGAATAACGATGTAACCACTTCTGTTAGCTATGAATGATCACACACAAAGAGTCACTGAGACGGAGAGAGAGAGGTGCTTTAAGGTTGTTTTAGCAATTACTTCACAGCACCTGCAGCTACACATTAACCACGGCTTCACACATTCGTCCATGTAACACCTCACAGTGAAGCCTTTGTGCTGCAGAAAGCAAATCATAAAAATCTATGATTTCCAGGCAGCCTAGTCCTGGAAGTCTGGTTCAAGTCCAGCCGGGGACCTTTGCTGCATGACATTACCTGTCTGTCTGTTTCACCTCACCTCCTGTCAAATCTCTTCTCTTTACTATGTAATAAAAGGCAAACAATGCACAAAAATATACTTGAAAGAAAATACTTTAAACTAGAAAACAGGAACTCCATCTCTAATACGAAGCTCCTTGATGCACTTTTGCAAACCATAGTTACACTCAGAACAAGAGAAACCATGCAGGTGTTGTGCAGGTGCTTCACCATGTCTCCAGTGCTTCAGACATTCACTAAAACAGCATTTTGCATCAATTCTTGATGTTTATTTGGCTTCATTTATCTCTCAGCTTTGACCTTCTGACATTATTGTCAATGTAACCATCAAACATGCTGACCAGAGGCCTCCTTCATAACCACTGTCACAGAGTAACAGGGCGCAGCAATAAACCAATAAACAGCCTTTGTGTTGAGTGCATCATGGTGTAATAATGGTGTAATAATGAATAGAGGTGTTGAGTGCATGGTGTAATAATGAATAGAGGTGTTGCCTGTTGATGAGCAAGCTCCACTTTAGCTGCGCAGGCGTGCAAAATGAGATGAGATCAGCCTTCCTGCATGCAATAACAATGCTCCTGTAATCCTGGAAGAATGCATTAATGTGCCCAAGTGTCTGTAATCAAATGCATGCATGCGTTAAAGCTGCAAACTAAAGCTGCAGAACATGCATGCAAACCATCTGTAAAGCACATTCCCTCACAGAGACAGAGAGTCGCTCAGCTGCTGCTGCAGGAGGAGGAAGAGGAGGAAGAGGAGGAAGAGGAGGAGGAGAAAGGCGCGTTTCTTGGATAGAAAAAGGACCAAAATGAACCTACCTTCCAGCAGACAGCCCGATCCGAAGCCGCCATGTCCTCTGGAAACGTCGCTGTGTTGAGAAGCAGTCGATGTGGAGGAGAAGAGGAGAGGAGGTGAAGAAGAGGAGGAGAGGAAGAGGAGAATAGTCCCCGACCCTCAGCAGCTACGTCCTGGTTCTCTTCCCAGCAGCTCTGCAGCTCGCTGTCAAACAATCCCCCTCCATGTCCATACAAAGCAGAGCCATGGAGCTCACACCCGCAGGAAGTGACGTCAGGTGAGTGGCAGCTGTTCACACCCCCCCACTGACACACCTTTAGTTTCAGCCAATGAGGAGAGAGCAGCTGTTTCCTTTGAGACGGACGCCCCCTAACAACCAACAACCAACAACCATCAACCATCAACCCATGAGCAACAACCTCTTCCTCTGCACTGCTGCACACTTCCTGCAGAGCAATGCACAAATACAATAAAATGAATTCAAGTTCAAGTTCAACTTTAACTTTATTGTCATTTTTCCATATGCAAAGTACACATTTAAAACGAAATGTAGTTGCTCATGGACCAAGGTGCAAACACAGACGTACAAAAACAGTCACAAACATAGAACATAAGTGCGATGGTGCAGCACAATAAAAAGTGGATGACAGGATGTTAACAGAGTAAAGCAGTATAAAAGCAATCAGGTCTTTAAAAGTGCTATATATAAAAACACAATTCTAGTCATAGAAATAACCAACCCCAGTTCTAGTCATAAATCAGAAATAAACATGATTGATTAATTAATTAATATTTAAAAGAAATTGTGAAAGTGTATAAGAACATTACACAGATTTGGTGCTAAATTTAACAATTTTTTTACCACCCGAGAATTGATAAAAAATTATCAATAATCCTTCCAAAATACCACATTCAGACACCAAGACCTCGAGGAACACCGTAGAAAAAGCCATGCTGTGATTTCATATCAAAAACTTTTGACATTTCTGCAAGAATTACATTTTTCGGCGATTGGATGGCGAGCACTTCTGTTGTGTAAACTGCTCAGAAACCTCCTTTATTGTCAGTCTAGCTAGGAAAGCCAACAACCCATCAACCCAAGATGGAATTGAAACCAAGAACTGTGTATTTTGTGATGATACTAAAACTACTGTTCATTTATTTTTTCATTGTATGAATTCTGGAGCTTTATGGCTTTTCCCAAAAGTTTCTCATCTGGGAAACGTCTCTCAAAAGGACATTGTTTATGGTGTTTATGGTCTTATTGTCATGGACAATAACAAAGATGACTTTCTGGTGAATAACATTCTCATTCTTGGAAAATGTTATTTGCACAAATCCAAGTATATGAAAGTGAAACCTGGTTTAATGTGTTTCATTCTGAGTTTCTTTCTTACATAAAAGCCCTTAAAGTCATGAAAAACAAAAATGCATTGAAACTTCTGAGTATAATAGAAGAATATGAATTACAGGTACAGCCTTATAGCCCTTATTTAAATGTATTATTATTATTATTATTATTATTATTATTATTATTATTATTAAGAATATGAATTACAGGTACAGCCCTTATAGCCTTTAATTTAATTTATTATTATTTTCATGTATAATTTTACTTATTTAATTTAATTCTTGTTCTGTATGCACCTTGTCATTTTACTCTAATGCAATGATCTATGAGCCACTTGTTCAATAAAAAAAACAAAAAACAACAACAACCCATGGGTAACAACCGAGGGACCAAACCTCTTCCTCTAAACGTACTGCACACTTCCTGCAGAGCAATGCTCGAATAAAATAAATAAATAGAGATGCACTGACTGCAAAAATTAGAGGGGCTGATAATGGATTAGAGTGTGATGTAATCAGGTACAATGATGGTGACCTGAATGAGTTCAGGCTGGTAACATTTGCATACCCATCAAACTGTCCTGATATGACCCTCCCCGGGTCAACTGAGTGTTTCCCCCTTTTCCTTTTCTCTCAATTCAGTGCAGTTCAATTCAGTTAAATGAAGCTTTAATGGCACAAAGTTCTGATCAAGATAAGATAAGATAAGATATTCCTTTATTAGTCCCACAGTGGGGAAGTTTGCAGTGTGCAGCAGCAGCAAAGGGGATAGTGCAAAGAAAAAGAGGCATCGGTAATAAACAAAAAGCAAGATACAACACGGTGCAAAAAGCAAACACTACACTGCACTATTACAAAATACTCTATTAAAAATATAAGTCCTACATTCAGAATTTTAATTTAGTGAAAGTACATTACGCGTTATTATCAGCAAAATGTACATAAAATATCGAACGTAAAGTTACAAAGTTACAGTGTTACATTAATATATTATATTACAGTAGGTCTGACTGGAAATTTGGGGAGAATTTATATTCTAGTTTGTTCATATTTTGTCTGGAAATTGAGAAATACAGTATCTATAAATATGTGGCTGGATGTAAGATGTCTCCTACTTCACTGATACGTTCATTCTCAGAGTATGTAGCACAATGGAGGCTTCTACATCAGACTTCTGTCTTTTGCATTTTGGACCAAGATTGGCTTCCAAACTGGTTGTGACATCACAAAGTCACGCTTGTAAGCATACATGTTAAAGTGAGCACAAAGAAACTTTCAGCTGATGAATGTAAAAAATGCAAAACTACAAATCTGAAGGAGTCTAATCACACAATTCTCTCCCATCTGAGCAAAAATACAACATCTTTAAATTTCCAGATGCCTTGGCAGCATGGTAGTAGAGTTTATGGGATGCTGACCAGTGCATGGTCCTGCTAATTGTGCACAAGAAAACCTACATGCGTGCACTCTCCAGGAGAATCCGATGGCAGCTGGAGAAGACATCGGGTCCCACTCTGACAGCAGGCCCAACTAGTGATGGTTTCCAGTCAAACTGTTGCAATAAACTGCCCATTAATGAAGCAGCTCTGTGTTCTGCCAGATGCTGAGTGTGCGACCCCGTTTTGCAGATTGCATCTCTCTGCTCTCTTGTTTCCTCATCCAGCTCCCCGTCTCGGCTCCCCATCGCACTCCGTGTCCACGTCTTTGGCAACGCGACGTGGGCGTGCGTCTCTTCTGCAGCTTGTTGGCCCGAAGCCTGGAAGCAGATACTGACTGTTCTGGGACCACAATGGACACCCCCTCACCACCTCCAGGCACACGCTGAACTCACATGCACAGTGGTGGAAAGAGACTTTTTTTTAAGTAGAAGAAGAAATACCACAATAAATAAAATAAAATGCCTCATCATGTGAGCAGCACTTTAATGTTGCAGTTGGTTGAGCTGTAGCTGATTTAAATAATTTACTGTTGGATCTATAACAAGGTAACATAATGCATATTTTATGAGCTTGTCATCTAAAATCTTAACTGGCAGAGTAATAATTAACTAGAGCTTTCCAAAAATAGAGTAAAAAGTACAATATTTCCTTCTGAACTGATATGAATTAGCAGCAAAAACTACTCAAATACACAAGTTAAGCACGACAGATTTAGTTTTTTTCATAGGCTACTGAAGTATGGCACTTACTTTCTTTCTTCCTGCATGAAGATGACTCTCCAGATGTACTGCATAGAGAGAATCAGAAATGTCTATCAATGATCTCTGCAGAACGGTGATGTGAATAGAGATTCTGGAGGATCCAGCTGGAGAATCAAGTTCAAGTTCAAGGCCCATTTCAGCCGGCATCCACCCTGCTGGAGTACCCTTAAACCACAGACTTAGTTCAGCTCCATATGTAATTAGAGGTAAGCTAAAGGAAAATTCCCCTACACTATCAGTGGTGCATCAAAATGAGGTTCTTAAATTCATCAAACATCAATACTGATGTATTTAAGATCGAGTTCACTGAACCTCTCAATGGTCTGCAGGTTCATCTGCAACAAGTCAATGTCTCCGTCTCTACACATTAAAGATATACAGTAGAGTAGTGGACGTATTCAGATCATTTAAATGAATTAAAGTAATATATAAATATAAAGTAATATACTTATTATGTAGAAAAAATGCCCCCTGTGAGTGTAATATATTATATTATTGGTCATTCTAATGCATTAACCACTTACCATTCTGCCATCTTTTTTTGTTTTTAGAGGGGTAAAGGTGGAAGACATGGGGTGTTTAGGGGGAAATAGCAGGTCAACAGTAGCTGTCACATAGAAGTGGTGTACATCATCTGAAAGCTGGGAAGCTGAAGGTTAATTTGAGATACAGCTCAGCCCTGTGTGTCACGTTGTTCTAGTCATAAATCATAAATAAACATGAATTGATAAATTAATTCATATTTAAAAGAAATTGTGAAAGTGTATAAGAACATGTGTTGATGTGGTGCTGAATTTAACTACTTTTTTCCACTCGAGAATTGATAAAGAATGATCAATAATCCCTCCAAAATACCACATTCAGACACCAAGACCTCGAGGAACACTGTAGAAAAAGCCATGCTGTGATTTCGTATCAAAAACTTTTGACATTTCTGCAAGAATTAAATTTTTCGGGGATTGGATGGCGAGCACTTCTGTTGTGTAAACTGCTCAGAAACCTCCTTATTGTCAGTCTAGCTAGGAAAGCTTTACATCCTCTGAATGCCTGAGATGACCTCTGAACATGAAAGGTCATTCTTGACTTTAGAAATAGTAGTTTGACAAAACAATCTCAAGTCAAGTAACTTATAGCTTTCTCTGGAGCTTTCAATCACATCCCACGATTATTTTTCAACATATGGAGTTGTCATGGAGATGGATCTGTTCTGTTGACCTACGAGCTGATTTCAATTATAGCAGGACTTCTGAGTTGGGACGGGTTCGTTAAAATTAAAGCTGAAGTAGGCAGATTGGAGCAAATATGATTAAAAAAAAGTTATTTTTATAAAACGGTCGCTACATCGTGACAGTAGTACATGAAACAGGTAACCTGAAAAAAATCATGTGTCCTCCGGTGCTCCTAACGGCATCTGCAAGATTTCACATACCGGAGGAAAACAAGCAGTAAGAGCTGATCTGAGGTCTGCTGTCTATGAGAGCCGGCTGTCAATCACTCTGAACTCCGACCAAACGGTCAAACTAGGCAGCGCTGATCAAATATGAATCAATATTGTGTTACGTTAATGCCTATTTCTCTCCTCAGATGTTCTCAGAGTCATCTTGTAGTACACGGTTTAGCTGGAAAATCAGAAAGTTTGTGACGCCGTGAAATCTGGTGAAGGAACGCCAAGTTCCGGTCACATGACCCGAACAACAGCCAATAGGAACGCTCTCTCTCTGAAATGAACTGTGATTGGCCAAAGTCTCCCGTCACGGGCTAGATTTTTTAAAGTCTGAAAACAGAGCCAAGAGGAGGAGCAGAAGTCTAGTTATCTCTCAGAACACTTGAATTACAATATGCTGAAAGGTTACTATGGGATTTTTGCCCAATGATGTCAAAAATATACTGACTACTGCAGCTTTAATATACAGAAATCTATAACAATGGATCATATTTTATAGGCTGGATGTTTTCTAAAATCTAAAATGTTGATCTGCAGAGCAACTAGTAACTACTAACTGTCAAATAAATGTAGTAGCATATAAGTAAATTGGAAAGCACATTAAAGTACAGTATAGTAGTAAAAGAATGAGTACCCCAGAGTAAATGTACTTATTTATATTCACCCACTGCAGCAGAGCTAGTTGTAACTGCTACCAGAGCATCAGGGAGAAACACAGTCCAGCTCTACATTAAATATAAAATCAGTCGATGCATGTTGTCCAAATGGATGAATCTCAAACACACACACACCCACACAGATGTCGGCTGCAGTGCACTGAGTTCCTCCACGGCCGGCGGTGATTTCTCTGTGTGAGGAGGACGTGGAGAAACACTACACTCAGAAGCTACGGCTCGTTGCAACACACACACACACACACACACACACACACACACACACACACATACACACACACAGGGGACTCCAGAGAGCAGCAGAAACAGAAAGAGTCCGCAGTAAATGGGCTCCGGTCAAGACTTTCTGTCTGGACAGCAGCTGCTTTCACAATTAAGGGGAGACTCAGAATGCTTTCCACATCTAGATAATATCATGACAAATGGCTTACAACACGTCTGTCCCTCCACTGAACCGAGTCTGTAATAAAGACAGACTATGAAGAGGCAAAAACCTGATGAAGTAATTTATGGTTATGAACCCATCCTCAGAATTACATCTCCACTGCAGCTTCACAAGATGGATTAGCCTGTTAATTAAACTGCTGCTTCAAACTGGATTATACAGTAAAATAAGGATCTTTCATTGGAAGGAAATGAACCAGAAAGTGCCAGAGTTTATAATACTTTTTTCAGTGTTCTCCTCTAGTTATAGCATGAATGCACTTTAATCGTGTGTGACATGCAACCCTTCAATTTAGCCAAAATGGGTCAAATCAAAATGACCTTGACATTCCAAAGTAATCCAGTCACAAATCTTTTTATAGGAGAAGTTTGAGGCATTTGGGGACCTATCATGTTCTTTGTTTGCCAGGGGTTAATATGATGACCCACTGAAGTGCAGTAAGTGGGTCAACGTTGAGGTGTCGAACAGCAGCCAGATCCCTGCTGCCACCTGCTGGCCACAAACTGCAGATGGAGGTTATTTAACTTTAACAGTCAATCACAACTTTCATTCAAGAAGCAGCGTATTTTTCAGTTCAGTGATTCAGAGTGTCCTGTTGTACTGCAGCACAGCCTGGTTCAGTAGTCTATCTGTAAAACTAAACTTTATAGCCAAATCAAAATCTGTGTGAAGATCATTGGCCAACCTGTGACAGCCTCCTTTCAAGCAGCTCACAACAAGAGCATGCTCAGACTCGCCAACAGCATCTCTTCTGATCCCTTTGCATGTTTTGAATATCAACTTCTGCCCTCCAAGAGGAGATTCAGTGTCCCTACATTTAATCGCATCAGGCTGAAGAACGCTTTTGTTCATCAGTCCAACTTGTTGCTAAATAATAATTAATGTGCAGCTATAAGGAGATGTAAATCCAGAGGATGGATGGTCATTTTTTTAATGGGTTATGTATGGTTAGTTGTGATGTGATTTGGTTTTTGTCTGATGGGTCTTACTTGTCTGTTTGTTTATGGTAACAGGATGTCTATTGGATGTGTACTTTTTCTCAAATTGAGCTGCCAATGGATGCAAAATGAATTTCAGTGCAAACTGACAATGAAGTTGTATCGTATCGTATCGTATCGTATCGTATCGTACCGTACCGTATCGTACCGTACCGTACCGTATTGTACCGTATCGTATCGTATCGTACCATACCGTATTGTACCGTATCGTACCGTACCGTACCGTACCGTACCGTATCGTATCGTACCGTACCGTACCGTATCGTATCGTATCGTGTCGTAATGGCACTACAAACTATGAACAATTTAGTTAAATACCTACAGCAAAATGGTTGTTTGGTCAATTCATTTATATTGCATTTTTTTCTGCCAAGTCTGTCTATTTTATATATATATATATATATATATATAACAAAGTCACAAATTCACCCCAAATGGCTTTACAACACCCTCTATCTGTAGACTCAATGGGAAAAAAATTATCAAGTAGAAACCTCTGGAAGAGCAATAAAGGATGAAGGACAATCCCTTTCCCGTCATATACTTTCTAGGAAGAGCTGCAATAATTAGTCAATTAATCAATTAGTTCGTTACAGAAAAAAATATTGCAACTATTTTGATAATCTATTTAAAAAAAATTTAAGCAGAAATGCAAAAAAATTATCAGTTTAAGGATCTCAAATCATTTTGAAATATAAATTATTACAATTTTAATTATAGAAAATTGAACATCTTCAGATTTGTAACTGTTAAATAAGACATTTGATGACATCACCTTGATTTTCAGATAACTGTGTTGGCCATTTATTCTGTTCTCTGGTGTTTTAAAGAACAAACGACTAATCGTTTTTTTTTATCGATAATAAAAAGAATCGCTGGTTGCAGCTCTCGGAGTCTGCAGAAACAACGACAGTAACATGACAATGTGGAGAAAGAGAATGACTATTAGTTGAGATAAGGTGCAGAGATACTGTGCAGTATGTGACGAATATTGAATGAGCATCCACTAGGCGGCGCTTTTGCCACGTCTATCAGTGAGTGAGGCCTGCTGGCTCCTGTTGTTGGTGATTAACTATTTAAAATGGTTTGTTTCTATGTGCAGAAAATCTAAATATGAATATGGATATAATATTGCAACAGAGACAAATGATGTAATTTCCTTGCCCTACATTTCAGACTGAATGATCCGTTTTATAATCACCGTGGCACAGATTAATGTGGCTGATTTAGATACAGGCTTAAGCTTTTTTCTTCATCGCAGCAAATGCACTCTGCTCGGTGGTTTTATTCGAAGAGGTCCTGCCCACACAGAGCCTTCAATCCTCTCCACTTACATTCGATCAATAACACTATTCCATTTATACAGCCATGACATCATACGAAGGCTTAGAAAAGCAGCGCCGTGAGTGTTATGCCTGTCAAATTCCTGGCAACTTTGGATAAAACAACAGTATATTATTGAATTCTGACTCAGACGGAGTCTCAAAAGCTTTTCATTAGTTCCTTCTCTCGCGGGGGAAACCAATATCCCAAGGTGGAAGTCAAAGCTTTTTGCAGTGTTTTGGGGTGAAGCGGGAGGAGATGAAGCTTGGAGCATGGCCTTTTTAGAGATGCAACCCCAGAGACAGGATGCACACAGAGCCATTGTCTCATGTAGGCTTAGTATTCAGCTCACTTTGCTCTCCATCGCCAGGGCCAAGGCTCAAATCAATTCAATATGGTGGCCGGCGGGGGACAGCTAGGCGGTGGCTGCAGCCCACATACAAACACTAGTCTAGGCACATAGGATACAGTAGATGGTTTCTTTTTTTCCCACGCTGCAATGTTCTCGCTCTGAGCTGTGCTATACTGTCACATAATCCTTCTCCCTGTGTCGGAGACATTTGGTGAATGTGTAACTAGCTCAACACGTTTGACTGATATGTGTGAAACCATGACATGCAAAGTGAAGCTGTACAAGTGTATATTTACAGTAAAAAGAAGTTACCTGTGACACAAAGTGGATCAGTGGTTAGAGTGAAGATAAGAGGGGGTGAGCGGGGCCTCACTGTGAATGACGACCCCTCTCGTCTGACCTTGATATGAGATACAGGGCTGCAGTCTCAGACAGTGAGGCACGTCTGATGCCCAAGTTGGCCTGATACCGGCTGGCACTCACCTCGACATCTATCTGTGTGTGTGTGTGTATTTATGTAGCGCTGCTGGCCAGAGAGCGACAGAATACTGTAACTATCATCTGTTGCCATATGAATCATGCTGCAGCGCAGGAGGTGAGATGGTGCCATGGCTCCTCTTTCCATCTGCTCCGCTGGCTGATCCCGGGACAGGATGAAGAAGGTTGTCGAGACGGGGTTTATCAGAGATACTTCTTAAAAAAAAGGATTTAACCATTCAACAGACGACGATGAAATGTACCTAAAAACCTGATCAGGAACAACTGAAGATTTACTAGAATGTGGTAGTTGGTGACTGGTCTGTGGATGTCTGGCCTTCACCAGAAGAGAGCAAGCAATACTTTGATTTATTACACAGCTTTGTTGAAAACCTAATTCTGATTAGTAAATCACGGCGCTCTACGGTCTGTTGTTTCTTCATAGCAGACCGTTGCTATGTATAACAGACCGTTGCTATGGACGCAGCTCTGATGTCGGACTCTGGCGGACCATTTTTAAGTCAAATTATTGATCGTAAGTAGCATCGCCTCAGGATGCTCCGTCCCCTCCCCTCGGGGCTCCTTCCAAGGCAACGCCCCCCCCACACACACATGCACGAGCACCGCCGCATCGTAACTACTTCAGACACAGAGCGGAGAGAGGACCTCAACTCAACAACGCTACCTCATGACAAGTAACCGCGGCGGTGCTACTGCAGGGCTGAGTTTTCTCTTCCATTCTCCAGGAAACGTGCGGCAGCAGCGATGCACTTTGAGTTCAGGCTGGTGCACGCCAAGGGTAGAGTACGAGCAGGGAGGCAGGGAGGCATCTGATTGGTTCTTTCCAAGCGGACCTCGAGGCAGTGATTGGTAGACGTTTTTACAGGATTACAGCAGCTACAGATGACGGCTCTTATCCGGTCCTTTTTCAGAGCTCATCAGTAATGGATCGCTGTCGGGGTGTAAAGACCATTTCAACCAATAGAACAAATAGTGTAGACTGGAGAACATCTTCAACCCTGCCTTTAAGTAAGTAGACGTGTAATAATGTACAGCTAGTGGGTCATTGTTGTTAAATAAACCCCTTCAGGCTCGCTGTACATTATCCCTTATATATACTGAATGTAAACTTCATCTGAGGAATGACGATAATTTGGAAACCATTTTTGCACCAATGCAGTCGTTCAACTGCAAACAGCCTGAAGAAACATCTGAAACATTTTAAACTGACACTTACAGGATGTGTGAACGAATCAAAGAACAGAAATAAACACCAAAGAGAAACGGATTTCATCATCTTATTCTTTATTAATGTTTGAAGCAGAATAAAAAACATCCCACAGTGAACAGACTTTACCTGCTGGTCGGCCGTGGACGCCTACGTTCCAGGTGAGAAGCGGACTGGTGGCTCAGGGCCAGACAGTTTGTTTGGGAGAACAAGACTCCCCCTCCGTTGTCTGTATGGTGACGTATTGCTGCCCTTCAGGGAAGGCAGTAGGTTGTATAGTTATCTCCTGATTGGGCAAAATCACTACCCTGAAACCACACAACCTACTACCTCACCCTGTTCGAACATCAGAAAGGTCGCACGCGTCGCCAAGCTTTGGTGTAACTTGTACTGGAGAGCATTAAAGTGCAGTGACATATAAACACTGTACATCTTCTTATAGTACATCAAAATATTGTCACACATTTTCACATTTTTGAAGACCTTTACACACTGGAGGCGTGACGAAGAAACAACACGAAACGTTTTTTATTGTGAAAGGTAAGAACGAAGGAGTGGATCAGGTCTGCGCTGCCTTTGTTGAGGTTGAGAGGACTAACAGGCCCGATCCCAATGTTCCCCCTAAGGCCTTGAGCCCTGAAACCCTCGAGGACTTGACTGACGTCACCTGGTAAATGGTTGAGAGTGAGAGCCTGCGGGGGCTTGAAATAGTATAAACATGAATGGGAACCGCACTTTGTGGCGACGTATCACGTTACCTTGATGACGCCAATCGTGGGTTTTTATTTGACGTTTTTACTGCCTATATTTGAACGTCTTCCAGGCTCTCGCCTTACAAGAGGTAACTGTCAAAACATCTATTTACTTGTTTTTGTCTGACTTCATTAAAGAACTGGTTAATGAATAAACCAGGTGTGTCATATTCTAAAAGTCTAATGTTTGTATTCCTCTGATTTCATGTGTTTTTATCTACTATCTTAAATCCTTCATGTTAATGTTTCTGTGTAAATTGTGGTAACATCACAAAGTTATGAATTGTGGGTAATTCCCTCGGGCAAAGTCTGCAGAAATGCAGACTTACTGGAAGTGTTCATAAAGGGTTAAAATGCCTGTGAGAGAAGCCCTCAAAGACTTGACGATCTGACAGCGGGACAGCCCTAAACCTCTCGACTTTGCGGGAACGCGCCTCAAAGTCTGAGTCTGTGAGTGTGGACATTTGCCGTCCTGGTTCGGACTACGGAGCCTCCATGTTGTTGTTTCATAAATATAGACGCAACTCAACCCGTTCTGCACAACGTGATTGGTTGATGCCTTTATTCATGCTGTGAAAACTCAAATCGACCTTGTTCCAGAAAAAAAAAATGAAATTTTTCGCTGCGTAATATTCGTGTTCTGTGTAAAAGTACACATGACAAAAAGAACAGTTCGAAAAAATATATTAACGTGGGAATTAATCGCACGAAAAAACGCCCCGTGTGTAAAGGCCTTAACACACTTCATATCCAAAGTAACTTACAATGACAGACAATGACTAAGTTGAGGTTTAATTTTTAAAACATTACAAGCAGTCAGAACTTAACACAAAATGACTTGTTAAGTGCAACCATGAGAATCATGAAAAAACAATGTAAAGCAACAACCCTGATGACCTACCACTGTTAAATGCTGTAAATGAGTAATGTTCTTCGTCAGCGGGTGAAACAATTCCAGTGTTGATCCAGATCCAAAAAAGCTCCAACAACGGCGTGCGATGACATTACAGCCACTTCAGGAAAGACAGTAAGTTGTATAGTTATCTGACAGGAAGGGTATCACCCTAAAACTATACAACCTACTACCTCACCCCAAAGGACAGTCTTTAAAAAACAAAGTCATTTCAGGCTCCCGTTCATGCAGGTAATCTGCTCTCGCACACCTCGATGAATGCAAAACAGAAGTTATGATTCACATGAAACACATACACACACACACACACACACGCCACTCTCTCCTCTGGGACGCCTCACCGGTGCGACCGGAGTCTGTGTGTTCACAATACAACGTGACGGCTGGGTCACCCGGTTCATGCCTCTAGCTCAGGAGGAATTCAAATGATCCAACGAGGCGGATATGTCCCAAACAAATGGTATGTCCAACATATTTCCATATTCAAATGTGACCAGCAGATAACTTAAAGTGTACCGTGACATCCAGAAGAAGGATTTTACCTCAAAATGTTCCGTTCATTAAATATTGTCCATTTTAAAATAAGCAGACGTTCTTTTAGTCTGCATTCAAAAGGCTTATGATCAATACTGAAAGATGGTGCCGTTACCACTCTCCAGCATCGCTAGTCAGAAGAGGTCGAGTAATAATTAGAGATAGAAAATACATTTTAAAAGTTTGACCTCTAAAAATGATTCAAATTAAACAAGATGTGAATGAAAAATCACTCTTTGGTTGAACTGCTTCCAACTGGTGTTGGGCAATATATCAATATTATATTGATATCAAGATATGGTCTTAGATTTTGGCCTAAATGTCGTCTTCTCCTGGTTTTAAAGGCTGCATTACAGTAAAGGGATGCCATTTTCTGGACTTACCAGACTGTCTGGTATCTCAGTGTGTGTGAATATTTTGTAAAAGCACCAATAGTCAACCTTATAACAATATAATATGTCGTAATATTGATATCAAGGTATTTGGTAAAATATTGTGATATTTGATTTTCTCATATGCCGGTGCTCGTGTCCCGTGTGAAACCAAAAGTCAACGTCGACTTATTTTAAGTCAAGTAATGGTACGTAACGTTACTTCTCTGCGTACATAACGTAGCCGACTATGTAACAAACTGACTTACTTTAACACAAACCAGGATTTGTTCCTAAACCTAAACGTGTGGTTTTGTCGCCTAAACCTAACAAAATAGTTTCCTGTGAAGTTTATTTTTGAAAAGACAGTGTCAAGTCAAGTTTATTTGTTTTGTATTATTTTTATTTGTAACGACCCTCACTTCGGAAAAAAAACGCTTTTAACAGGAAAAAATTGGATGAAACCTCAGGAAGAGGAACTGAGGAGGGATCCCTCTTCCAGGACGGACAGACGTGCAATAGATGTTATGTGTACAGATTAATTGATATATATATATATATATATATATATATATATATGCGCATGTAATGGAAATGCGGAAAACTGATGCTTGTGAGGAACCTAGAGCGTCATAGTTTGAAGCGTAGGGCCACTGACCAAGCTGCCGTATTTAACGAGTTGGGAGTGAGAACGTGTCGGACGTTTGGTTGCGAGTACATAATGATTTGCTTTAAACGGTCACAAGCCTAAAAGACTGAGAACGACTCTTCTAAAGATAAGCATTACTGCTCACAACATACAATAAATTGTGAATAAAAAACAATTTATATTTTGTATGATAATCTGCACAGATTATTCTACCGCGTTATTCCTTTTGTTCTTCTTCTCAGTACTCTTTGTGTGCTTCAGAGAGGAGAGAGTGTTAACAACAGTGATCAGTATTGACAGTGGGCGAGCCGCAGCTAGCTCATATCCTGGCCCACATGTGTGGAGCAGAGAGCCGCAGCTGCTGCCGCTGGTAATGTTTCTCACCTGCTCTGTAACACGCAGCTCCCTCCATCACGGACTTCAGCAGCATGTCAGGTAGCCTCCGTCTGAAAATCCCAGAGAGGGAAAATCTGCTCCTCCTGCAACAAAGGAAACGGAGAAATACGTCAACACGATGACTTTAAATATTAACCTTCTGTGAGATCGATTGCTAGTGATCGACAGTGTTTTTGATTCTATATTATATGTTGTTATGTGTATTTACAATATGCTTGTATGGTATTCTGCATGGATCCTACTTCTGAGAGGAAACCACACCGACCTGCATGTTTAACTGTCACACAATCTGCAGAAACAAAGTCATATGAGGGTAATCTTTGTCAGCGTGCACCTCTACAGTAATATTATTCTGTCTGTGGAGGCACAAATGTACAGCGCGGCATAATACAGAACGGTATGTCTTGAGCTGAGAGGCCCCATTGTGTCTGCTCAGTGGTGAGTCTGAGGCTCTTTGCATTATTCAACACTGCCGTACTTACACCGTAGCGCTGGATGAGTGGACTGTAAGTATGCGCGAGCACAAACTCTTAAAGTGTAACAGACACACACGAGGAGCACACTTTGCAGACAGAAGGAAAGATATAGTATGCACATACAGGAATGACAGAAAGAAATGAACACAAAAAAGAAGCAGGGACTTAAAGGTAGGGTCGATGATGTTGAGAAACTAGCAAGAGTACACTGGATTTTAAAAATGGACCAACTGAAAACCCCAGCCCGGTGGTGCCAACTCTTTTCCAATAAAAATAGCTCCAAAAGATGCTAACGAGATCTAACGAGAAGGTCTCCAAGTCGGCAACAACCGCCCGTCCCTTCAGGCCTCCCTCCAAAGACACTCAATAATCATAATGAACGTGGGTTTATTACAGTCCTGTGACAGCCACAGATACCAGATTATTATTATTTTTCTTGTCAGAGCATTTGATTTATTGATTGCTGTCGGGATGTAATGAGAATTTAAACAAATGTAAACAAAAAAAATTATTTGAACAGCACTACCAACCTTAAATATAAAGCCAACTATGTTCAATAATAAAACTAAGTCATTTACTGTCCAAGCATCGGATTACTGTTTTGCAGAAAACCTAAACTTCAAATGAAGTTGCATATTGGAGAACTTTTGTCATCATATTCAAACCAAGCAATGTATTATGTCTTGATTTCAAGTGTTTAAAGGTGCAGTGTGTAGGATCTGGCGGCATCTAGCGGTGAGGCTGCAGATTGCAACCAACTGAAACTCCTCTCATGTGCAAAGCGTGTTGGAGAACTACGGTGGCGCAAAAACGCAAAAATGTGAAAACGCAAATGTGCCTATCTAGAGCCAATGTGTGGTTTGTCCATTCTGGGCTACTGTAGAAACGTGGCGGCTGTGAAGACGACCCGCTCCCTATGTAGATATAAACAGCTCATTTTAAGGCGATTCTTATTTCCAGGTGATGATACACTAAAGAAAATGTATATTATATTCCATTTTCTGCCAATAGGTCCCCCTAAACGCTACACACTGTTCCTTTACACAATAACTACATGTAGGAAACTGTCTGCTCTGCGTAGAGCATATCGCCATTCCTATCACGGTCTATTCTCATTGTGCAGCCCTGCAAAACGCTCAGCGGCGCGGCGCGGGGTCCAGACTTCATAAGGTAAGGTCAAGGCACACTGTTCCTCTCAGTCTGCTGACTGGACATACTTCAATCTAATATAGTAGATGGCTCTGGGGCCCGGACCAACAGAGTGCATGTCCAGGAAAGCTATTGCTTTCAAGTGAAGCCAGTTGCCATCATCCAGTGACAGGGAAATATTCACACTCGCACCCACACACACACTCGCACCCACACACACACACACACACACACACACACACACACACACACACACACACACACACACACACACACACACACACACACACACACACACACACACACACACACACACACACACACACACACACACTGCAGAGGACCAATAAGCACACACACACAGACATGAACCCTTGTAGACACTTGTTTAGGGCTCTTTATACACAGTTATGCAATACAATCTAAAAACACCTCCTTAACGAAGAGTTTGTCCACCTGAACATTCAGCCTTCTTAAAAAAGCGTGCAAGCTCAGCAAGAGCTTCGTTCACTTGAAAGCAAAGCGTCTGTAACCGATACGCCGCTTCGGCCTTGCACCTCCATTAGCTGTTTAGAAGGGCCGGGGTGCTAAGTCCTCCTTTCTACACCTCATCGTCTCATAATGTCACACAAACTCACACTGTAGGACACGCACACATGAACGCGTAAACAAAACAGACGCATATACGCACATGTGCACACACACACACACACAAACATGGAAAAATACCCTTTAGAGGGAAAAAGGCAAAACATGATATTCATTTACCTCATCACATTTTCACACAGCGTTCACAGCAAAGGCACACACACACGCACGCACGCACGCACGCACGCACGCACACACACACGGCTTCAAAAGCCACTTTAATTCAATCACACTTCAGTCTAAGTGCTACAGTGCCCATCAATCAATACTGAAGCTGAGTTTCACTGCAGTGATAGTAAGATGGAGTGCTGTAACCTTGTAAACTGATCTTTGGGGTTCTGGTGGTTTGTGGGCAGTGCGGCGAGTAATTCGGAAAAAAAGAAGCTGGACATTTACACAATATGTATCTCCAATCTTCATTCATTTTCTGTCAATTTCAACTCATCCACCTACGCTATAGTTAATTTGTTTAGTGTATGCGGCCTCACTATTTCAGGTTCTAGATTCTTGACCTGTGTTTTAGGGTTTTTATGCGTTTGACATTTCCTTAATTGAATCTTTATTGTACCACGAATATCTCTTCTTCCGTGAGAGAGTGTTGGCCGAAATGTTGCCGTTTAAATTTCACGAATAATGGATAGTGGATAATGTCATCGTGCAAATCCACTGACTTTCCATGCAAGTGCAGGACTCATAAATAATGCTTCGTATCAAAACTCGATACCTTTTAGGTAGACAGAAAAAGTTGGCATCAAAATTAGAGATGTTACGATACCATTTTTTCCTTCTTAATACTGATTCCGATACCTGAACTTACGTATCGGCCGATACCGAGTACCAATCCAATACCAGTGTGTAATTATGTATATATATACAGTATATAGATATACACTCACCGGCCACTTTATTAGGTACACCTTGCTAGTACCGGGTGGTCTTCTGCTGCTGTAGCCCGTCTGCTTCAAGGTTGGACGTGTTGTGCGTTCAGAGATGGTATTCTGCATACCTTGGTTGTAACGAGTGGTTATTTGAGTTACTGTTGCCTTTCTATCATCTCCAACCACTCTGCCCATTCTCCTCTGACCTCTGACATCAACAAGGCATTTCCGTCCACACAACTGCCGCTCACTGGACATTTTCTCTTGTTCGGACCATTCTCTGTAAACCCTAGAGATGGTTGTGCGTGAAAATCCCAGTAGATCAGCAGTTTTTGAAATACTCAGACCAGCCCGTCTGGCACCAACAACCATGCCACGTTCAAAGTCACTTAAATCCCCTTTCTTCCCCATTCTGATGCTCGGTTTGAACTTCAGCAAGTCGTCTTCACCACGTCTAGATGACGTAATGCATTGAGTTGCTGCCATGTGATTGGCTGATTAGCTATTTGTGTTAACAAGCAATTGAACAGGTGTGCCTAATAAAGTGGTCGGTGAGTGTATATTGCCTGGGTAAAAAAATCAATGAAAAATAAAAATTAACAAATTAATTCAGTTTTAGTTTTTTAGCTTTAATATATCACTTCTGAAAAAAGGAGACAGCATGAATTTCCGTCAACTCTTGTGACATTGAAGCACAGATATTGAACGGACAAAACCTTTCTGGAGAATTGAAACGAAACTAAAACCAGCAAACACTCATCACATTTATGATACTGGTATCGGTATTGGAACAACTCTAATCAAGATTAGATTCCTCTTGCTCACTTATTCTATCATCAAATATTTACCGACTTATATCATAACTTCGCCAAATGTAGACTATTTTATTCGGGTTATTGTTGAGTCACTTTGTGTTTTAACATTTTATTTAAGCACCTAACTTGGTGAGTTTCAAGAAACTGCACTCTTCTTCAGGCTCTTCCTCAGATGTAACCTTCTCCTCACCCTGGTCTTTATGGATGCCTTTTGGCACCACAAGATTATATGAGTACTTATGGTTGAGTTGCAATTATCCTATGCGCAGTATATGTGCTCATTAGTCCCCGTGTTTATTCGTGTGTGGCTTCTCTTCTATCGGGGAAGTGGTCAGGAATACTTCGACGCCTGTTTGCGTGGATTTCTCTCTTGTCTGTATACATCTATAATGTGTGCCCTGGTACAAGTTGAGTGGTGTCTGGGCGCAGACAGGAGGAATCCAGATAGACACGGTGGAGCATTTATAAAGGGAAGCATAGCTTCTGTGCCCCCCCCACCGCCCCCTCTGGGTAGCACAGCAGGCATGACCCATCTATTTATACCAGGGCCAGGGGGGAGGCAGCGGGAGGAGGGGGAGGACAGGAGCGGGGGGGGAGAGGAGAGGTTGCATGGGCAGGTCCTGTTACACATGCCAGGGGGGATGGCTGGGGCAAGCCACGGGGGGATTCTGCTCAAAGTCAGACAGGCTGACCTCGCCGTCACCTCTGCATGAGGCCGATATTGAGCTCGCAAACCTTGTGTGAGGGGAGTGAAAGAAGAGGATGTATATGAAGACGTTTGAATGCACAGTATGCGCCTATGGGTCTCTGTGTGGAGCTACAGGTATGCATGTATGTGTAGTGTGTGTGCGGATATGTACACACGTGTGATGGAGTGTGTATGTACTCACGCCTATGTGCATAATATGTGTGTCTGCCTGTCAGCCTGTGAGACGAACCGGCCCCAGTGACTTACCCCGCCATCCGCCCCCCCTCCATCCCCCAGCACGGCCATAAACATGCCAGGTGAGGAGGGCTGGATTAGGCAGAGCCAGCCGATCCCAGTGCAGCCCCCCCGGCCCCATCTTTAGAGGTAAAAAACGACCCCAATCATTGTAATGACAGGGCACACAGCAGGGGTCGCCCAGACCACTCAGTCCAACCTTGCCAGCTGCTTCTCATCTCTCACACGCAGTATACAGTCACATGTACGTAGAGAAACACTCGCATGCACGTGTATGCACACATATGGGATATTTTTTCCCACAATGCACTAATAGAAATACATCAAGTATTGTCAATTGTTGCTCATGTAAAGTCAGTCTTTGTGACTCGGTGCTAATGGAAGCTGGTGAAACGTGCATTGCCATGTGGCTGCTGGTGACCTGTAGGGCCCCTGTCTATTAGGAGCAGTCTTTAGTCCTGACACGTCTGCATGCCCAGCTCTGCTCCGGCCTGCCTGCAGGGCCCCTTTCAGCCTGGGCAGTGCCCCATCGAGCTGCATCTGTCGCCAGCTATATTTAGAGGGTGGGACAAATACCTTTCTCCCTGGATATGAACTTCAGCTGACAGACAGAGGGCCGGAGCAGGCAGACAGGGATCTGTACAGTTTGTAACCTTGAAGAACTCGCTGCCCCCAGGATACAGCTGGCAGTAGTCAGACTCTCTACAGTGGTTAGCAGTTACAGTTAAAACGCTAAGGCTGTAAATACAGCACAGTTAACCACAGTTAGCATTGAAAAGCTTGATTTGGCAGCAGTTATTACCGCCAGTGCCTATAGTTCCAGGACTGCTGCCAACATGAAGGAGAATATATAGCAAATGTACTCTGATAAAGAGATTTAATACTTCTCCGAGTTATAAAATAATAATGAATGGATTTCTGTGGATTTGAATCCCCTTCAAATAGTCCTACATTTCTGCCTATAAGCATTAGCGTGTGTGGCAGTGCCAGCGAGGCAGCCAGCGTGTGATATGTGACCATGTTGCATGGCCATCTGCTCTATATAACCATAAACAAACGCAGGCAGGCCAGCTTCACAGTATCATTTCCAAGAGGTCTAGGCCGGGTAAATGTATTCATGCTTTGCTCTCTGGGTAGATGCTGTAGAGATATGCCCTAGAAACAGACCACGGTTATGCAATAGCATTCATAATTCATTCCACAAACACAATATGGAGGCCACTCTGTCCCATATGCAAACACACGGCCAGATTAAGGACTGGGGAGCCAAAGGGGACGGAGTGCATTCTGAACTGTTAGCGAAGCCATTGACTGTATGTCTGTCTCAATGAGAGCTCGTCTGTGACAGGCCTAAATAGGCCAGGTCTCACTGCTGGAGGGGACCTCTGCTATATTTTGCACCTAGTGTCTAAATCGGTTACATGCCAACAAAGATACACTCTGATACAGTAAGAGACTTTTTACAGCATCACCTCAAGCCGTAGACAGATATAACACCCAGATATGTGTGATAATATGTTCTGCCCCATTGACGACGAGGCTTTCTCTACATTTATAATATACACATGTTGACGTCTTCTACATTCATTAAAAGGAAATCAGCTATTTTATTAAGTAGGGCTGTCAAAGTTAATGTGATAATAACGTGTTTAATTTCTTTAACGCATTAACACAACTTGCAATTTTTAGGTTGTAAATTTTGCTTTTAAATCTAGAGTAAATATCACATAAAACTAGAAAACCTATTGAATCTATTGGTACCAACCATGTCATACTAGCTCGTCACAAAGGAGGTTAAATAACGCTCCAAACTCATGCTAAAGTTTGGCGAGGAAAAACTGGCATGACCATTTTCAAAGGGGTCCCTTGACCTCTGACCTCCAGATATGTGAATGTAAATGGGTTCTATGGGTACCCACGAGTTTCCCCTTTACAGACATGCCCACTTTATGATAATCACATGCAGTTTGGGTCAAGTCATAGTCAAGTCAGCACACTGACACATCGACAGCTGTTGTTGCCTGTTAGGCTGCAGTTTGCCATGTTATAATTTGAGCATATTGTTTTATGCTTAATGCAGTACCTGTGAGGGTTTCTGGATCAATATCTGTCATTGTTTTGTGTTGTTAATTGATTTCCAATAATAAATATATACGTACATTTGCATAAAGCAGCATATTTGTCCACTCCCATGTTGATAAGAGGATTAAATACTTGACAAATCTCCCTTTAAGGTACATTTTGAATAGATAAAAAAATGTGCAATTAATCATGATTAACTCTGGACAATAGTCCAATAATTACATATTTTAATTGATTAACAGCTCTAGTTTTAAGAAGTTGGCACACTGGTCACCTTACCTGTGAAGTTACAAAATAAGACACTCACATCCGGTGTGTGTCCGCTCCCAGGAGCTAATGCTAAGTTGAGTAACAGTAAGCCAGAACAAATACTTACAAAGTGAAGAAGACAAACTGTTGAGGCTAAATGCATAAACTGTGAATGGTGTGGGTGATGGAATAATTAATGAATATTGGGTTTTAAACTGGCTACATCAGTTATATTGAGTAGATTATTTCATTTTTATGGAGATCAAATGATGAAAATCGCAAATGACAAAAACAATTCCTGAAATGTCAGTCCTCTCTCCTCTAATCTCCCGCTGTCACTCAACACAGTGTAAGCCAAAACGCTTGACGAGTTTGTGTGACAGGTAAGTTTAGCAACGTGGCTGATCAAAAGAAAAGCAAACACCTACTGAAAGCTATCTGCAGTCTCGGGGTTAGATGAGAGGAGGATTTCAATAACATCTGCACATGTAATCAAATGCCTGGCACTCACAGGATTCCAGAGCCGCAGGCGGCGAGCTACTGTAGCTGGAGGTTGTAGGGTGGGGCCCGGGGTTACTAAGTGCACATGACACAGGCACAGTTGAGGTTGAAGCTACAGCTAACAGCGTGCTGTGGTTCGGGTGGAGACAGGTACATAAGCAGAGGTTAAAGCTTTACATGCACTCGGGTTCTACGGTACTATAAGCCAGTCGTTCCCATGCTTTTTCCTTGAGGAATCCTTTTTCTATCATTGAGTAAACTGACATATTTGATGGATATTTCATATTATATTCAGTGCATAACAATATCAGCACAGAACAACTGATAAACTGAACAATTAACTCAAATATTTGAACGCAAAAAACTGCAGGAAGTTTGTGTAAAACCAGTGATTTGGATGAATTTTGCATCAGAGATGATTTTTTTCTTGTTATTTTTAAGAGCTTTTAATACAGTTCTGTCTTTATTATGTATTTTTAACAATCATACATTCTTATTAGGTTTATTTTCTTTTACAAATTCAGTGTTTTCTTCTCCCTAACGCTTGGCCATTGTTCTATCAGCTCTTTGGTTGTTTTATCTGCGTATGAGGCTGTTTAGCAGAGAGGGAAGGCTCTGTGAATATAGCTCGTGTTCAGGTCTTCACCGTGATGTTTATATCTTAAATAATAATCCAAACTTTCAAAATCAAGAAGGCCTTGCGACCCCCCGTGAAGCTTTGGTGACCCCTAGTTGGGTGCGGGACCCCCAGGTTGGGAACCAGTGCTATAAACGGGCAGGTTGTGTTACTATGGGGGCCCGGCTGCTGGGCGGTGTGGAGGAGACAGGGAGGACTGATGGAGGGTGGAAGGGGGTCATGCAGCTGTGGGCCCTGCCAGCACATTTGTCCCAATGGACGAGAAGCGTTTATGGCGTCCACCCAAGGTCAGCCCTTTGAGAAGAAGAGCTGGGAAGGGTCCAGCGGGGAGGCTGCTTGTTTGTACGCAGTCAGTCGGCAACAATTAAAACCCTCTCTCCATCAGAGACATATTAAAGTGTTCTATCACGTCGGAGCACCTCTTTTCTCCCAATTCCTACCACTCCTCTCTGTTTATTTGAATTTGCTCCTCAGCCCAGCATCCAGTTGCACCCACTTTTTCTCCCCCACTTTCCTCCGTCCCTCTCATCCTGCTACCTGACTACTTTGGCAGCAATACACAAAATGGCGGCGGGGAGCTGCTGAGAGCTGGAAGGCAGAGAGTGGAAGCCATTTTCTAACAGATCCAGGCCCCAGCACAGAAAGAGTCAAGACTTCCTGTGCCTAGTGGACAATTAAGATTACACCCTGAGTGTTTTCTGTGCATGTGCACTAAAGATTAGGCTTTTTTTTTTTAATCGACTGCACTAACAAGCCATTGGGACCACTTCAAATGGGATAAAGGCACAATGTACAGCCATTATGATTTAATCTAATGCAGGCTCACATTATAATAAGTCTCAGGGAGAGAGGGAAAATAGATGTGGACAGAGCATGCATATAACAAATGAAACTTACGCAGCATCTAATTACAGCCTCTATCTCATTAAATGAAATGCAAGACAATACAACCGCATTACAATACATCATTAAATAACAACATATTCAATTTGCAATACATTATGGTACTTACAATGCTGCTGCGATCGCCAGTCTGTCTGTCCGTGATTTCACTTGTTGGCCAAATTGTTTGTGCCTGTGGCTGAACTGGAAACCCATCTTAATGCCTACAAGAGAGAGAGAGAGAGAGAGGCAGACAGAGGGTGAGGATTGTGGAGTCGAAGGGAGAGACAATTCACAGCGAGGTAGAGAAAACAATAGAGAGAAGCAGAAACACAGAGGGAGTGATCAGTTGGAGAGCCAGCAGCAGCAGCAGCAGCAGCAGAGGGCTGTAGGGCTCCTCTCTGTAGCCTGTTTACTAATAAGCTCGCCCCTCGGTCGAGCCTGGCCAAGGAAACTCATTAGTGGAACATGTAACACACCGCACCCTCTCTAGCTGGCCTGTGCACCGGCCAACTCGCGCTTGCCGCACGCTCACCCAACACCAACACACCAGCTCCACCGTGGCCTTGGCCTTGCCCATGTAGCACCCACTCGCTGCATACGTGCACACACTTTGGCATGCCGTATTACTGAAAGCCCACAGTGTCATGTGCGTGGGCGAAGTGGCGCGTATGCGTGTGTACTTGTGAGCGCAATAAGCGATTTTCTACACATGCGGCACAGTATGTTCATGTTCACACATGAGGGGCATGTGCAGACTGCGCGGCGTTAATGGTACGAGGCAGCTCTTTGACATGAGCCCGTGTTATCCTGCGCGGACGTGGGCGTGCGATGTCAGCGTGGAGGTGAAACGGGACAAAGGGAAACAGAGGTATTTAGTCATTATTGGTCAAATCTCCGATTGCAGAAAAACAAAGAGTGCGATGGAGATAAAGAGACGCGAGGGTTGTCCTCTAGCAGACCAAGGAGGACACTGCCAATTAAAGGCGTCCACTCAGTGTGGCGGCGGCTGCTGAAGGGTGATAATTCTGTACAAGGACGCTAATTGCAGCGCAGGACACGGCCTTGCCGGGGAAGGGTCTTTTATATATTGTTTCTAGCGTTTGTAATTACAGTGCAGTGCCTTGGACCGCCGCCAGCACATGTTTATGGGCTCATGAGTAACCTAACTCCTCCAGCCCATGGAGGGAGATTCATGCCCGAGCTGTGCACTCGCTGCACTCTGTGTGTGTGTGTGTGTGTGTGTGTTGTTTGTGTGTGTGTATGCATGTTGATGACTCATGAAGCCTGGGCGGGTATGAGCAGAGGGGATAGTCTACAGTATATTAGTAAATACCACATGGATGGCTACAAGGATTACAAGAAAACACAATATATGCACTGTGTTCATTTTTTAAAATCGATTTCTATGACAAATTTATTTATTTTGAAAATAAAAACTGAAGTTTTGAAGTACTCTTTGATTCTAAATCTTGTTTTTTGTCCCTCTACCATTACATCGCAGCGTAAACAAAGAAACCTGAATACATAAACAATACTAGAGAGCTGAATCATACTGTACAAATCAAAACTACAGTTGTTGAAAGTGCAGTCAAATCAGTAAAAGAGAATGTCGGTAATGACAAATCAAAGCATGCAGTCTATTAATCATCATTTTCTCTGTATTGAAATGAGTAACAGAGAGACAGCTCAAGCCAGTGTATTTGTTTCTATCACTAAATGCAGCCAACATAATTCATCTCAGTGCTGATGAACAGTCATAAAGTGATGAAGTGGAGGTGAGGCGAGGGGAAGGGATTTACAGTATTTTGATAGTCTGAGAGTTGCAGGCGAGGCCTTTCAACACTTCCAACTTTACCTCCGAGTGGAACAATTTTGCTGATTCTACAGTTTTTTTTCCTCCGACTAAATTGCTTTGGCGACAGCGGAGGCCAAAAAAGCTGAAGAAATATATGAGCGTTGGAAAAGAAAAAGTTGAGTGGGCGCAGCTCAGCGTTATCTGGAATATCGCTTTGCCTGGCAGGTACATAAAACAAGTATCTATCCCGACAGTGTGCGCTGAGAGACACTGGAGTCTCTAAAACACACACTGAATACATTGAGTGGTCAAAGAAAAGTTTTATTTGAGTGATTCTAAATAATAATCTGGTGGAGATAAATCACTCTGCCTGTCAAACTCTCCTTGATGAAGTTGTTTAAACGCGAAGCAATCAACAGCAAGACTCTGGCAAAGTGTGTAAGAAAACTACCCTTGGGTAAATATACTAGAAAAAACAAAACACCTTGACCTCAGCCGAAGGGCCCGGGATGTAAAGGTGAAAGTCGCACAGGTCTCATTTCAGGACGTCTGGAGGAAAGTAGGGGGAGGTACAGTACAGGGGAGGAAAATCTACATCATCTGTCACCCCCCACCCCAAAACTCTCCACCAGTCCAATATTATGTCATTATGACTGTGCTCACCGTCTCTGTGGAGTTGCTGTGGTTTTGTGGATAAATTACATGTGACACTCCCAGCTGACATCCTGATTAACACAGGGAGAATAAAATGGCCCCCCAATCCTCAGTAGTCAACGGGGTAATGGACTAATGGCTTCCATGTATGGCGAGGGACGCGAGGAAAAGCAGGTTTGCTGTGTATGTGCATGGAGTGTGATGTGTGATGTGTGTGAGTGCATCAGCATACTTGTCTGTAATTACTTTGTTTATTGAGCCTTGAACTTTGGCCTTTTTGTGCAATCATTTTGGCACTTACATACACAACACCAACCCCAAACATGTACAGTGTGTGTGTGTGTGTGTGCGTATCGGGGGTCTCGGGCCTCTTTGTCCAGCCTCTCTCCTCTCTCTTTTCAGGCCTGGCCTACTTTCTACTGTACTGTAGTGCTTATTCTGTATGAGTGCGCCACAGCCTGTAGTGGCCACTGTAGATCCACTCATGTGCTCTCCCACATTTCACAGTACAGGAGGGCAACAGGGAGCCAGGCCAGCCTTCTAACCACAGAGACCCGATCTGACTACACCGTCGTTCACCTCGAGGACATTTCAACAGCTTTTTCCAATGACGGACAACTGCTAAATAAAAGCCTGAAGCCACTGTGATTGACACAAGCGCTGTATAATGTAAGCAATTGTCTCCAAGTTTGTTTTTTTTGCAGAATGCACTGTGACCTTCTGAAGAGCTACGATACCAAAGTGAGGAATTAAATGCAGCTCCATTTCCACAAGCAGTGTGTGCTAACCTGCGGCATAGCTTTAGCTACTTTGCACCACTGATAATGGACCTAAATCTAAGGAAGGATTGCAAAGTCGTCATATCGATACCCTAATATGAACATATTTTTAGCATGCATAATATCATGTCAGGTTTTAATTTCCATGTCCTTCATTTTATGAATAAATAAATGCAGTGAGTATCCATTTACTTGAACTTGAACTTGAACGAGAGAGTTCAGCAATAAATATCTGGAAAAACACATTTATTTGACTTAAAAATCTAATTTATTAATATCAAAAATATAATTTAACTAAAAATGAATACATGTGGTTGATTAAATGTATAGAAAATGAATTGATGAAGACATCAAAATCCTCCTACAGGACTACAAACATGCATTTTTAGAACAGTTAGTACTGTATGTCAATCAAATCCTTAACCCTGCCAGTCTTCCAGAGAGCTCACACATACAATACAACTTTCATTATGATGGGCTTCTCAGTTTTATTGTACTTAAAACACACACACTGAGAGCGTTTTAGCGGGAGAAATAAAAAGAGGCTCCATTATTATGGCAGAAACATAAAGAACATTTACAGTGAGTGCTCACACTCACTTGGCCCCCATTCACTACTCCAATCTGGATTTCATATTAGCCAGGGGGGAAATTGGATGGAATTCACAACATCACAGCGAGCTCATAAATGAAACAAAATCACATAATCTTAAATACCAATTTATCCACTTAACAAATGAAGCAGTGTATTTTGGTGGCTTATTGCTGTGCTGCACTGGTGAGTGACTCATGTGCACTGTGTGTTGCACTCGTAAGGATACACTGAGCACTGGCACATGATCTAAACCACACACTCAACACTTCAAAAAGTATCTGGCAGAAAGACTCAGCTCTGGAGACGTGCAGTAGTCTTTACATGACCATTAACATCTACTACAGGAAACATCTTATTCAAAACGTTATCTAGACATCAATCTTTCATTTCTATTTAGATTACAAAGCTAAACAGTGATATTACACCCCTGAATTATATTGCTCTCATCAGTTAATTAATCCATGTGTTAATGTTGTGTGAAATATGAATTTTAATATTAACTTAACTCAGATAATGTGGCAATTATGCCTCAGTCTGGCAGTTTGTGACTCTTATCTACATCAATATATATATTTTTAAGGTTATAACATTATTGAGAATAACAAATAATATTTTTTTTTGGAACAACTGCGATCATATGAAATTAAATAATTCAATTAAAGATACTTTTTTTCTACACTAGTGTAAGAGCATAACTAGACAGGTATTAGGAAAAACTAAAAATGCAGAGAATTGTAGTTTTAAATAAATAAATAAATACATAAAAAAGTACATGATGATGAGTTTATGCTGACCCTTCAGAAGAATAATAATGAGATATGTGACGATATATTTGTGATTTTGCTATCAAAGAAGAAAAAAGGCAATATTGCAATAATCTTAATATTATAAAAAATCAATAGCGATTTACAAAAATCACTAGAAAGTGGAGGACACACGCATGTACTGTCTTACACTCTCACTCACACACACACACTCACACACACAGCAAAATATGCTGATGTTGTGTATTTGTGAACAATTATTGTATTCTTTACAGAAAAAGCAACGCTGTAAAAACATATACATCTTATCGTAAATATTTATTTTGTTTTATGCTCTCTAGTATATTTTCCTCTATAGTGACGTGCTTATTGAAAAAAACGTTTTTTTCTCTGCAAGTATTCCCTCTTCTGAACTTCATGACAGAACTTTTAAAATTCTTAAAGAGTTTATTCTCTAAAGAGAAATAAAATACGGGATTACATTACTTTGCAAATCTTTTTCTCTCTAAATACGACATCGTATTTAAATGTAAAGCTCAAATACGTTTAAATCAAATACAAATTAAACAAAGCAAATTAAAGGTTAACCATAAACGAAAAAATAATTCAAGTATTTTTTTTTTTTTTAATCCTAAATTACTAATGTATATAATAATAATTACTTACAATTATACACAATGTATAATTCATTTCCAGAGAGCTCGTTTTTGCGTTTTTTGGTTCATACTTATAAGCATTAAAAAGTTATGAGGTGCTGTCAGTTAGAGTTTCTTGCATCTTTACGAAAAAAACATACAATACTTAGCAATTTTCCGGTATATTAATGAGGAAACAACTGATTTAAAATAACATTTTTATAATAAAGAATCCAGAATTTCTCATTCAAGTTCAAGGCCACAGTCAAGTTCAAGTTTGGGAACTTGGTGTCCTTTTAGCTCTGCTTTTGCATTCATAAAACACTCGCACTCGTGTATTTAGAATATATAAATGTACAAACAAATAATTTGAAATTATATGAAATATATTGGCTGATACAATCTATTAAAAAGGCGCTTTTGACTGTTGTACGGGCTTAATAGAATTAACACTTTGAACACACCATTCATAAAGCCTAAGAACACACACACACACACACACACACACACACACTGAAAGGGCAAAAACTGACAAAAAATATGTTCACTATTGTTAGAAAGTATTAATATCTGACATCCTGCACAAAGAAAAGTATTAAAATAAAAAATACGAACATGTGCGTTTGATTTTGTACTTGTATGTATGTATGTGTGTGTGTGTGTGTGTCCCATTCTAGTCTGTGCTGTATTTGCTGTGTTGCTGCAGTAAAGCTGAAGTTTGCCTCAGTGAGCAGAATGCCTCATTGTGGGCTGTGCCAGGCTGTTGGATTGGTCAGGTATACTTTTACACAGAGCGAAAAATACTGCAAACCCTCACCACCCTGCCATCTGCCTCTCAACATGCACCCTTCCCCTGGACTCCTGCCATCCACTGCCAATAAGGCCTTAGGGGTGGAGTAGTGTGATACTCTGCCAGCCAAAACCATGTGTCCACTGCTAGTTAAGCACAGCTTATATCCATATGAATGAATATAATCACCTATGTATGGAATCGTGCATCACCTGAAAGCTTTGATTAATATCGGGTTGGCTTTGCCCTTCACAAAAAGTCCCTTTTATATAAGCCCTGATAAGCAGATGGACATCTGATCGGACATTAGAAAACCAAAGCTAAAACTTTTATGAATCAACTGCTAATATGTTTAAAAAAAGATATTAGAAAACAGTGATTATTTGGTTCCCCTTACAGGCGATACTACAAATTAAATATTATAAATAGACCTGGTGATTGTAACGTCTCATTCACTAATACAACCTGAATTTGCCATTAAGTTCACGATCAAATATCTGACGAAGATCCTAAGGAGCCAAAGTAAATTAACATTTTCTCAAAAACATTATCTAAAGTCAAGTTTGTCGTTTCACAATCGTTTTGTGGAATTGTTTTATGACTGCATGCACAAGTTTATTGCTTGTTCAGGTTTGTTCTTTCTTCAAATGAAAACAGGGGAATGATTTCATATGCATCAATATAATTACTGTACAAAAGTGAGGAGTCGTTGTATGCATTTACCAGAAAAGCATGCATGTGCTATGCAAAGCATAAATCCTGTGAAAAGGATCCTGTATTGAAAGAAGGTATAGATCCACAAAAAAATAATAATCAGGAAATCGATGTGATCAACATTACAATTAGGCAAAGCGATGGACTACTTTCTATTTACTCTTTATTCCGTCTTCGTAAACGAAATAGAAGCTTTGCAAATACAACCCGCAAAACTTCAAATTCAAAGTAATGCATTATATTTTCATTGAAATGTAGCTGACAGTTGAGCTTTCGAGAACATTAAAGCGATCAAAACGATCAGTACACCACGTTCTTCTCTTCATACACTCCATACTGAGCCCGGACCACATCACTCATATGAAATACCTCCACAACCGTGGCCTTCCGCTCATCCACTGATTACCACGAAGTAGGATTATCCTGGCAGCAATCAAAGTGCTATTAATGACTTTTGTTTTTTTGCATTACTTAATCACAACTATGGAGGACTGGGAAAAGTTATAGAAAAGCATTCTCAAAGCTAAAGTCGCTCTCTTATATGTGCTATTGTATATGTTCCAAAACTACATGTAGGATTTTACATTCAGACGTATAAATGCGCACTCGATAAAAAGAAACTTTGCGTGCAAACGTTTATTTGTACAGGGTGCCTGCTAAACATCGAAAGCCTAAGATGTAAACACATGGATAAACTTCCATCGAAACCACACACGTATATACACATATTAAAACAGATATTACTCACCAGTTTTCAAAGCAAAGATGGTAAATGTCCGGTCGGGATGCGAGATCCGGCAGCTCTTCCCGCTTTGATCCACATCTCTGTCAAGAAGAGGAGAAAGCCATAAGCTCCCGTTTGGTGGCTCTTGCTAGACCCGGTGATTTCCCTCAGACTGTCCCCCTTCACAGCCGTGCTGCTTCAGCCTCAATCTCAGCTCCAGCCTCACTCCCTCTCTTCCAGCCACAATCTGAGCCCCGAGCTCAGGGCTTGCACGGCTCGCCTGCCACTGGCTGGGTCCGGGCCTGGTGAGGCCTGAAACAATAGGAGGCCATGAGGCTGTCTGCAAGGCTCCAGCTAAGCCCGTCTGCTAGTTAACAAGTCTTTGAATGAGGAATGTTAGCAAACAGACAAACAGCATGTCTGATGCATGCAAATAGCACAACCAGTCCAGTCACAGCCTTGGCTGGGCACATGAATAATTCAGCAGTCTATATGCTGCTCTCCCACATTACTCCCTCCCTCTTCCCCAATGAAATGCCTTCACTAGAATAAGTGTGGCAAAGTATTCCTACCTCTGCTTTAGCAGCAGCCTCGGTCGCAAAAATCAGTTTTAATACTTCATACAAACATGCAATAATAGCGCAAAGTGGCCATGTAGAGACATAACATGCAGGGCTACTTCTGACATTTCGCTGCAACAATTTGAATTTTTGCAATTTTTTTTTTCTCTTATTGCATTTTAATGTCTTTTGTTTGCAGTTGGCACCTGTCCCAGAAAGAGGTCCGGCTCAGCACACCACTCATTCTCCTGTTAGGAGAGCGAGTCGGTGTGAAAGAGAGAGAACAGGGGGGGAGCGAGAGACAGACACAGAGACACAGAGAGGACATGGGGAGGAAATAGAAGCAGAGACAGAGAGTAAAGACGAAGGAGGTGCGCTACTCCACACCAGTCGCTGGACAATTGATGGACACGTCTTTAAAACACAGATGTGTACCGCACTCAGATACTGGTCACGTTCTCTGCTTGTCATCCACATTGGTCACCCAGACCACGAGCCCACCCCGAGCAGGTTACCCGTCAGAAATGGCGCCCCGACACTCCAGGTGGAACAAGGCCCATCACATGGCGAAACACCACCTTGATGAATTTCCATCCAAAAAGAGAGAAACTAAATAAATACGACTAGACACCCTTCGGCGGAGGAAAAAATAGGAAGACGTGGTACATTTTTTTAGAAAACAAAATACAAAAAGAACGGAAGAAACGGCGCCTAAATCCAAAGTGTTGCAAAAATCAATGCGCCAAAAGTGAGAAAAGGCCCCTAAAAAGCAACTTGTTGCCAGGTTTTGCAGAGCTGCTGTGCAGCTAGTTGGAGGCAGAGGGTTAAAATCCAGCTAGTAGTGAGTGAAAAAAAAGCTCCGTCTATGGAAGGGCGGGCTGTGGGGAGGCCCTGACTGTAGAAATAGCAGCAGACTTTTTTTTCTTTTTTTTTTTTCCCCTCGCAGAGCTTAAGTCTCCCCCTTGCGTGTGGCTGGAGCAGAAAGAGGGGAGCAAGCGAAACAGAGAGAGAAAAGGAAGAGAGAGAGAGAGAGAAAGAGAGAGAGAGAGAGGAAGAGAGGAGGAGACAGCGAGCGTACAGTGAAGGGGAGAAATGCTCCGCTGATGATGAAATAGGAGGTGCGGCGGAGCGCGCGAACCAGTCACTTTTTCATCACATGTCCAACACGGCAAGGAACTGTATTTGCACCGGAGACGGGGGGGAGAGAAGGGCGGGAGGGAGCATAAGATGGGTGGGAGACGGAGACACAGAAGGAAAGAGAGAGAGAGAGAGAGTGGGAGGGTGGAGAGCACTAAATGTGGGAGGGGTGGAGGAGGAAGAATGACACAGAAATCCACTCCTCCAGCAGTGCGCAGACGCAGTCCACGCACTTTCACGCCATACTGGGATACACTATACAGTACCTCGTATCAACTAGTGAAAAGAAAAGCGAGGAGAAAGAGATTCAGAATGGACTGCTGAAGGATCCTTGAAATATGCAACGCTTTTGAGAGCTGGTTGAATTATTAACCTTATCTGTTACTGTAGAGGGGCTCTTGTCGCCGGAGCAGTCTTGGGAGCACACACTCTCGGAGTGCATTAACTCTTTAGCGTGCCACAGTGACTGGCGTGAATGCACAGGATAGACCAGACACACACGTAGAGCTACACACAGGAAAAAAGATAAGCTTCCCCAGTGTTTATTTCAGTAACATGTGGCAAAGAACGCCGGGGTAGGGACCCTCCTCCTCGTCGCCCCGGCTCTGTCACAAAGCGAGCCGAACGCTGCAGCTGAACCCTCGCAGCTATTTTGGCACAAAGTCAAAAGGCTGATAAGCATTTTTGGGTGAGACTTCGCTGCTTTTCCTCGAGGAAAAACAGCTGCCACTTGCCCGGTAAAATGCATTCAACAGTTCGGAGAAACATTTTCGAGAAAACCCCCCAGAGATGCTGATTCGTCTTGTTTAAAATAGAGGCGGGATAGAAGAGAGAATAAGATGACAATTTGTCCTAACCCAATCCACGCACTGATTCACATGAAGAAGCGAGAGAGTTAACCAGAGGGAGAGACCTAAAACAGCATGGCTGTTTCCACCATCTTAGATTGTATTGATTATTCTTCGCTGTAACGTCTGTCTCTCTCACACACGCTAGCTCTCTTTCTCTCCCTCTCTGTCCCTCCCTCCCTCTTTCTGCCTCTGTTCTGCCACCTTCTCTACTCGGCGATCAGCATTTGGCTTTTTCCATTTGTGGCAGATTACTGTAACGCTATTGTACAACAACTTCCTGCCTCTTTTGGCTCTGGTTCTAAAAAGCTGCAAAAAGCAGAGCTCGTGGCTTCAACTTTTTTCCCCCTCGGCCTTGAACTACAGGAGCTCTATAAGGAGAGAGAAGGAGGAAGGAGATATATAAAGTGTGTCTGTTACTGAGGAACTATTTTGATTGCATTTCTGCTTTATAAACTGCTGAGAATTAAAGAGGGGACTACAAGCCTAGCAGAGACAATGAGAGAAAAGAAAAAGGTGGGGGTTAAACTTTTCTTACTTTTACTCTGTGCAAACTTTCTGTTGGTTTTGGAGGGCACTGCGTTACTAGTGGGACTCGGGCTCACACACATTTGTCTAACATGGCTGCTACTGCTTCAGGCTGCACAGTTTGTGAGGGCTGCTTTCATAGCACGGCCACCACCCCGTTCCTCGCCGGCTCTCTTCCTTCACAACAGCAGCACAGAGACTGGATTCTCCCCTCTGCACTTCTCCTTGCTCCACAGGTTTCAATAAAAACACAGGTGGATAAACACAGACAGAAAACGCTAGCATTATTTACTCTGAGTTGGTGCAGAGAAGGCTGGACTGCGATGTATTTGTCCTCCGCTCTCCTTCCCTAAATGAGATACGAGCTCGGTTCAGGCATCTACATTGGCACGAGCTATAGAATCCTATTAGAAGGAGTGCAGCTGCACGTCACATCTCGCCATGCGTTTCAGCCAATTGAGAGACCCATGACTTCATTATGGCTTCGATGTATAAAGCTGTAATGTGTATATGTTCAGAGACTGTATTTAGCAATAATGTGGATCATAAAACAGAATATGTTAGTGGTCCAAGCATAGCTGAGGCACACTTTGTGCATTTATGCTTAGTGTGCAACACTGCACTTTGCATGGCATAAAGTTCATTCGAGGATACAGAATTGGTTTTGGTTACCTGCCAGCTCTCACCACAGAGCTCCTCCACATCGCTCCTCTGCTGCGTTTCGAAATAATTGATCATCTTTTAATTTTACGGTTATAATTTACATGATTCTAGCAACAAAGACAGACTTTTTTTTAGTGATTAAATAAATCTGTTTCCGATGAAATGCATTGTTAAAAGCTTTACTCTTTTTACTACTAATATTTTATTCAGATTAAATTATCAAATAAGATCAACATTTTTATTAATCTTAACAATGACTGAATGAATTTCAACAGCTCTTTGATTTAGATAGTTTTTAAAGTAGAGAGAAGCAGCAGCTTTTCACTGCAGTACGTGGCTGCAACATCTGTGTGCTGCAGAATCAGTCAATCAGGCCAATTGATAATACGATGTGAAACAAAATGGTAGACGGCGCCATGTTAGGGACTCTCCCCGACGTCATTTCACTCTCATTTTTTAGAAACAAAAAAAGCTCTCTTACTTGCACATTTTTGCTGATTTTGTAAGAAGCATCAGATGACTATTGACTACTGAAATTTGTAATATTAAAATGTTTTGTATCTTATAAAAAAAACAGAAACTATGTTTTAGTCTTGTGTTTATTGTGTAATCTTATGTTATGTTATTCTGTGTGTGTTTTTTGTCTTGTCCTGTTTATTCTTGCATCGTCACATTGTAAGTTTGTGGACCTCAGGAATAAGAATAGCTGCTGCAATGCTGTAGCTAATGAGGATCTTAATAGACTAAACTAAACTAAACAAAAAGCATATTTAGAATATTACAGTGCAATAATTATGTTTAAAATTGTTAAAAGATATACATTTAAATAGCAATATAAATGCTGTGCATATGCATCCGACTTCTGTAAAATAATGATCATATGGGTGTCCAGGGCCTTGAATGAACTTTCAGTCTCACACTGATTAAGCTCTGAGCCTCAAATAGTGCGAGTGCTGTGGTCAGCAGAACACACTAAACACATATTTAAGTGTCAGTCACCGGCAAACACTCTTTTACAGAAAGTTCAGATAAGGGCAGAGGACAAGGACACATTATAAAGACACTGTTTGTCTATTCTCTCTACGGATACAGGAAACAGTTGAGGAGAGCTGGAGGAATATGAAATTGCAGTGGGCAGTGGATCTGCAAAGATAAACAATATTTGCACTTAGTCATTTGCAAACATCAAGGAGGCATTAGGAGGTTGTGGGGGGGTGGTTCTGCTTGGTCAGCAACCGCCACTACATCCACATACGAGACACATAAAAACACTATATATATATTCTAATGGACTTATTCAAGGGGATAAAAGCTAACCACAGACGTATCCCCACACTATGAGGGAGTACTTTATCATCTCCAGGAGCAGGAGCAGAGTCGATGAGGTGGTCTTGCTTAAGCCCCGCACGTGTCTAAACAACTTCTCTATTACACCCGAGACCTTTGAGGGCACTCCCCATCGAGCGGGGAACAAAGGCCGTGACCCCGAGGTCAAAAGCGTTACACGGGAGGCCAAGCGGGCCCATTGACTGCTGCACTGCTGTTTGCTTTAAGAAGGTAAAGATTACTAACACATTAACTAATGCCGATTAGGGGGGTTATCCCTCGTGGGACAGAGGTCCCAGGTCAGCACATCGCGTCTTATTAACACAACCTGAACTTTGACCCCAGCAGTCACCTCAGGCAGCCGACTGTGACCACCACTTTCTGCTCTCTGTTCAACACACACACACACACACACACATGGACGGAGATGAAGAGTATCACAGTAAGGTGCAGCACAGCTTGAAAAAAAATATTGTTGTCTGGACAAGCATGAATTAATGACACAATATTATCACTCCTGTTCATGAGACGTTTGATTTGCGTTAGCCGGCGGTGCATAATCTGTGTCTGAAAATAATCGGAGTAATATTTCCAATCAAGTAGAACTTCCGAATTAAACATGATTGATACCGAAAAAAAAATAAATTTGATACCGAGGCGTCAGACTTTAAAACACGTGTTCGATCGAAGTTCATAAAATGGCAGCATGTGCAATAATGTTCCCATCACAAAATGGTGGACAGACACGAGACATGCGCAGTATTGATGTTCCAGATCATATGATGATGATGAGACGCAAGAAAAGGACAGTTTCTTCACTCTGCCATGCTATTATTCAAACATCACTTCTGCATCAGCAGAGAGGTGAAAGGGAAACGGCGTGTTGAGCTTATTTAACCCTACCTGTCCAGAAAGAGCAAACCGATAATACCTCATAATGAGAGATGTTCACTGTTTCTGAAATTACTGCTTGTGATCAGATCATTTGCGATTGCCTCTCCTAAAATAAATTAGCATGGAAATATCAATTTGATGGAATCAGAATTATATCAGGATTGGTGGATTTTCCAAAGTTTGTGCAGGGAATGTAAAAATCAAATTAAATTTTCCAAAAGGTGTCTTCTCATGTAAAACTTTTAAACATTTTATTACAATTGAGCACTTATTTGAAGATATGGAATTTAATAGCGGAATGTATTCAGGATATTTTAAAAATATTTAATAATATAAAATATGTATTACAAAATTAATACATTTAGTTTATCTTATAAAATATAATTTTGAATTTACTATTGGGTTAAAAAGCTGATTAAGACAACAAACTGCTGTCTGTTTGCTTTCTCTGTAAAGTAAGTGCTGCCCTCATATATAATAATAAATAAAAAGATTAAAGTCTAAATGATAATTTATTAGGAGGGAAGAAATGTTAAATATTTGAGTTGAATTAATATCTGAAAAATACACTTTTTTTCTTTTTGTTATCTTTACTGTAAGGTGTAAGAGGGAATTTATTATTAAAAAAAAACTAAAATGTCAAGTATACTTATTTTATTTTAGTAAATATTCAATAATGTATGAAATGTGTGGGTTTAATGTATAAAATTAATCTATTTTTACTATCTTATTTAATTTGGTTTCTGCAAAAACTAATTAACTGTAGCACACACACACACACACACACACACACACACACACACACACACACTCTCTCCAAATCATTTAGTCTAATAAAGCTATATTTGTCTGTTCCCTTGGCAGAGATACACTTTGGAACTTAATAAGAATTGTGGAAATTTGCGCTTCATAAAAAATGTGTTTTTATTGACTTTCCAAAGTTTGCTGTTTTATGAACACTAAAGAAAACAGATTTCAGCAAACTATATTAACACGTGCTCAATTTTCAAAGATAAACTTCGGAGTAAATTACATGTTTGCATCTGTAATATAACATTAACATTAATGAATACAGTTTGTTATACTGTTTATAAATCTAATAATTGAAGGCAATACTTTTCCCCCCCTAAAGGAATAGATTATTTGGTGTTACATTTTAAAACTGATTGCTTGTAAATGCATGAATTGTTGCTTTTGTTTCGTTTTTTGGAATTTAGTTCAATCGACTTTGCCTGAAATATTTTACAAAGTGCCCTGCTACACTCTTCTAATCTCAAAGCGCAAAGCAGAGCATTGATTATTTTCTCGTTTACATCAGTTGGCTTTTAATCTGCTGCTTTCATATTTAACAAATCAAAAATACAAAAATCAGACAAAATCTTAAATCCGGTTATGAGCTGAGTTTTGCATAATTTTAAAAGACATTTTCTAAATAAACTACATTTATAGAAAGGTAATTTACACTGCATCTATTCATTCCTAACAAGAAAATAGACGTGAGGACTTGTTTTTAAACAGGAATTAACTCACCTCGCTGTTTCTCACAGGATTCGGAAAGAAGAAGAGGAGGAAGAGAGGCACGGAGAGGAAAAGAGCAAGGGAGAGTTTCTCCTGGGAAGAAGCTGGAAATTATGGACCTATTCGATATCAGACCTCAGAGTGGATAACCTATCCAAAGAGGGACGCGCCCTAACTGTAACTAACAACTACTTCTGGCAGCCCTTCAACAGTCAAACATATTGTCCTGGATCAGGGCAGCTTTCGTATGGCAGCACCGAACTAGGGCAGCTGAGAAAAGAATTACACATCAAACTACAGTATTAATAACGGTGTTAAAATGTTTATAACAATGCATTTAAAGTAAATTAATGTGCTTTTTAATGATATATATATTAAGCTGTAAACTATTATACTTTCATGATTTTACTCATCAAACTTTAAACATGTTAAGATGATTCAGACTAGAGAAAAAGACAGATTACATTAAGCCATCTGAGACAGAAAAGGTGTGTAATCCTGACAGTTAGTGCAGATCTTTTTCATTATTATTAAATAGTATATATGCTATTATTATGTAGGCATATTACATAAATGTTTAAACTTACTTTTATCATCCTGTGATGTTACAAAACCAAAATTAACCCCTGATAAAACATGGCATTTTGATTTAACCTTACTGTTAAACTCTGAAGATCTAAATTTTCAGTTGGCACTATCTTACAAAACTATATTATAACAGAAATAGGCACACAAATGTCTTACATTAACATGTGAGATGATATTAATTATAATATAGAATCCTTTTATATTAAAAGATAATAAAATGTTCTATCAAAGGACTCATAATAGAGTTATTATTTATCAATTATTCTGGTCATCACGAGATAATATATCATTTTAGTAAGATAAATAACAGGTATTATGTGGTGTTACCCAAACTGCACTTTAAAAACACTGATCTAAGGCTCGACGTTAACGGAGCTACCGGGACAAATTCTCAAAAGTCAATGACGCGCATTAATAAAAAGCAAATTCTCCTTTTCTGCCCACTTGACCAGCCTGTGCCGGGCTTCTACATACCTGAACTTTGCCGAGGGCTGCTAATACCTATGTTAAACAGCCTTGGCCATTTTGTTTTATTCGTCCTCAACACTACGCCAGCAGTGCACAGGCCTGGCATTTTAGGGGCCACGTCACAACGTCTGTGTCTGCGCTGCAGGGCTGCGAGGAGTCCAACAGCCAAGGCATACGCACTCAGCGGTTCACTGCCGCAACAAACACTTCATGCACACTGTTTTGCTATCACTCTCTCTTGCATCCTTGCTCTACTGTGAACAGCAAAAACATGCACCCTTATATGCTTTATCCATTTCATAAACATGCTCTCCTCCTCAACACAGAGCCACTGAGCCGTCAGCCCCTGAATCACTTCACAGCACTTTCTCTCCTCTGATTACCACAGTGAAGTTAGCTCAGCCACAACAGATACACTCCCAATTCAGCAGCACCATTTAATGAGCGTGATAACCGCTGCACAGTGAAAAAAACAACAATCTGTGGCGTCCTTTAAAAGGTGGACACAGTGGCGATATTGATATGAAAGTGACAAGGATAAAAGCACTGATTAGGTAAATCCCACTTGGGCTTACAGACTGTAATTGATGTGTGTAATGTTATTAGCAGAATGATATTTATCTACAACAGCGCTTCTTCATTCAGCTGCATAAACAGAGGTTTTATTACTCTGAAGGCTATTTCTGCTAATTCAAGTTAAATATTATTTCTAGGAAGACACGGTGACAAGGGAAACTGTATATTTTACTTTATTATATTTATTGCCTCTACTCTGTCTTTTGCTTTGTGAGGTTGTACATATGTTTCTATGTAGGCATTGAAAGCAATGGTCCTGAGGACGTATTATATTGTAAAGATTAGGGCTGTCAATCGATTAAAATATTTAATCGCGATTAATCGCATGATTGTCCATAGTTAATCCAATTAATTGCAAATTAATCTCACATTGTTTATCTGTTCAAAATGTGCCTTAAAGGGAGATTTGTCATGTATTTAATACTCTTATCAACATGGGAGTGGGCAAATATGCTTGACTAATGCAAATGTATGTATATATTTATTATTGGAAATCAATTAACAACACAAAACAATAACAGATATTGTCCAGAAACCCTCACAGGTACTGCATTTAGTATAAAGAATATGCTCAAATCATAACATGGCAAACTGCAGCCCAACAGGAAACAACAGCTGTCAGTGTGTCAGTGTGCTGACTTGACTATGACTTGCCCCAAACTGTATCGTATTATCATATATTCATATCATATTATCATCAAATTTAGTGCAAGTTTGGAGTATTATTTAGCCTCCTTTATGACAGACTAGTATGACATGATTGGCACCAATAGATTCCTTAGATTTCCTAGTTTCGATATGATACCAGTATCTTCACTCTAGCTTTAAAACCGAGCCCGCTACACCCTCTGAACGATCGATTGCATTAATGCTTTAAAGAAATTAGTGGCGTTAAAACAAATTTGTGTTAACGTGTTATTATCGCGTTAACTTTGACAGCTCTAGTAAAGACACGTTACTGTAAATATGACCCTTTATGGTACAGTACATAGAGGTTGTTTCCTGTTTTTTTTAGATAATAGCTGGCCAGTGAAAGTGGAAAAATTGTTCGTATAGACACAGTGACTTGTTCTATTACTCCGTATTATGTTTGTGCTCATCAGAAGAGCAAACAGGCACGGAGCAGCTTGGTCATCTGAGGACATGCTCGTTCTACAAAGGGGTTGTTTCTGTAATTCTGCATCTTCAGTGTACAAAGGCGTTTTATGTATTCCTGTGTTGACAGCTGGTTGGTCTGTGTGCTTCATACTGAGGTTTGTCTCTACAGTGCAGTTGTTTGCTCCCACAGGGTATACTAGATATACTGGGCTGGGACTGAAAATTAATATGCAGTTTAATTTATCTTATTTGTAATATTTTAAATTCTCTTTCTTATGTAAATGTGAAAGAACTTTTTGCCTGGAAATTGTCTGTTTTTCATATAAAGTTATTTGAGTTTATGTGAAGCAAGTGTGTGATAAAAAATAATGTTTATTATTATTACTGTTATCATTATAATCATTATTTGACATTATAATGCGTGGGAGCAAGCTGCCTTGTTCCTCATGGTTATGGCTATATTACATAAAAGAACTTATAGGGTAGACAACATTCGGGTTTATTGGTGCTAAGTTCTTTCTTTCTGTCTTCTTCAGTGTCCCTCTGTGTAAATTATATGCACTCCTTATGCTAAACCGTGCTGACTAGATGGTCTGCAATAATTCTCTGGTCTGCCCATCATCATCACGGTAAAGGTGTGGACAGCGCGCGGGAAACAGCGATACGACAGCCGCTGACCTCTCACACCAGCTTAGAGAGGCAGAGGGTCATGCAGAGGACATGGCGGTGGAGGGAGAAGTCAATCTTATCCTTCCGTTCCGCCACAGGCCTGTGTGCAGCGACAGCAAGATGAGCTACAGGGCTTTCCAAAATCCACACTCGTTTGGCTGGGAGCAAGGCATCAGGACCGTGTGTATTTCAAAGGAAACGCTGAGGAAAGCGTTTTTTGTGGCAGCAACCATGCACTTGACAGTGCGTATTAGCCTGCCTCTGTGTCTTTGCTCCGTCCCCACCCTTACTCAATATCCCTCAACACCAATATCTGTCATCTTTAGTAGCCAAAGTGGCATGCAGCCCGTTTGTCTCGCAACGGCGGAGAATTCAACCTTGTCTCATCTTGATATGGTTCTCATGCGCAGGTACATTTTTTGTCATTATCTCTGCACGTTACGAATACCTCCAGCTCTGGTGAGCAGCGGAGGGCCGAGAGGTTAAAAGGCAGGAGGCACCGAAATGAGAGGGAGAGAAAAGCATCAGCTCTCGGGGGGGTGGGGTGGGGGGGATAACCTGGCACAAAACCAACCACTAATGCCCCTTAAATGTCAGAGACTGCAGCAGAAAGGAAGGGAGACAGCAAAAACGAGAGCACATTCATATTTCAGTATGGCAGATGCTATAATGCGTTGATGCCTCACACTGAGTGAGTGCACACAAGGACACCAGGAGAGAGAAAAAGAGAAGGCGGACATGAAAAAGGGGAAATGAAAAAGGGAAAAAAAGGACTTTGCTGCAGTGATGGAAGCAGCCCCATCTGATGGGTGTCTCTATTCGACAAAGTTGAGAGTGGATCTCTCTCTCTCTCTCTCTCTCTCTCTCTCTCTCTCTCTCTCTCTCTCTCTCTCTCTCTCTCTCTCTCTCTCTCTCTCTCTCTCTCTCTCTCTCTCTCTCTCTCTCCTCCCGCAGACGAAAATCTGGCGGGGTTGGGGTCGGGGGGGACGGGGTTGAGTCTGGTGTTGGGGGTGGGGTTGGATTGCTGGAGAGAGTGATCTTTTTTTCCAGCGGGGTGAAAGGCGGACGGTCATGTGTGCAGAGCTCATGACAAAAGGCCCTTTTATGTGCAGCGTATGCAGATAGAGGAGGCTCCTTTGTGCACAGATGGAGATCCCATGCCTGGGTCTGCCTGCGGCGGAGAGGGAAGGGAGGGAGGAGAGGAGAGAAGAGTGTTGGTGAAGGGAAGGGAGGGAGGGGTGTCTCTGGCACTGAGTGCCATCACTGTGTCTGGTGGGGGGAGGGGGCACGGAAAAGGAGAACCAAGCCATCCTGGTCCTGCCAGGTTCATACATTAGGGAGGAGGGGCCATGAGGCATGAGGATATCGAAACTGGTAACCCCACACTGTGGGTCGCATCTCCTGCCTAATAAGTGGACCAGGGTCAAATATTACATGCAAATAATCTGCAGTGTGCCAGAGATTTAATACAATTACAGGAAATCACGTCAAACTTATCTGATACTTACAAATATTGTTGGGAAAAAATTGATTCACCTATGTATTGGACATATTTGCTTCATTTGAGTCTATACGGAGGTAGAAGGAAGTTCCCGCTTTTATTGTTGTAGTCTGAGTAACGTGACGTCATATCCGTTCTTAATCAGTCACCAAAACAAACCGCAGTGAGCCGAAACGGCAAAGGAGAAAACGGCGGAGGGTCTGCGTGGATCCGACCTGCACCCTCACATGTTAAATCCAGCGTGGTAAACACTACACATCCAGTAAAGGATGGCAACACTTTGGGTTTCACACATTGCCAGGATAAGCAGAGCTAGACATCACGGCTAAAGCTGCATGCTAACTCTGTCACGGACAGGAAACGCTATCGTATTGCGGTAATGTGCAGTCAAGCCGGCCGTCACTCTCATCTCCGTGGTCAAATGGGCCGACGCTATGACTGAAGAGCACCCATATACTGACATTTATGTTAAATGCATTCAAACGGCCCCGATGGAGCTGACCATGGATGGATAAAGAGAATGGAGCTGACGGGAGAGCTAGAGACGGACTTGGAGAAGTTAGTGGAAGTATACACATGTGACTACGTCCGGTTTTCAAAATAAGGTGTTAACAAAAGGAACCGCATGTACAAAATACATATATGGAAATAAGATTGATGGTTTATATTAACTAGAAGTTTAAAACATTACATGTTCCCTATAAATTAAAAGAAAATGACACTAATTTGTGAGGAAAAATGTATTAATAAATAATTCCTGACAATAACTTCATGACATCTCTGACTATATACATGCTGCAAATCAAACATTACGGTATCAATTTATATATTTTCCAAAGTAAAAATCCATAGAAGTGTATGATTCAACTTTTTCCCCATAGTCTAGTGTTAAAAAAGTTCACAAAAATCGCAATAAATCATGATATTGAATACTTTTAGAATCACAATACATATTGAATCGGCACCCAAGTATCCTGATAGTATCAAATTGGGGGATAGGTGTATCATCCCAGCCCTACTACTAAAGGATTATTGGGTCAGAGAAGCTTAACCTACTTTTTAATGCCAACTATCACATGCTCCGAACAGGTTAAACAAACAAACATAAGCATCACTTTACTGCAATTGTGCTTTCGAAAAAAATCTAAAAGCTAGTCCAGGTCAGGTAGACCTTATATGAATGACACACAATGTCAAGTTCAGCTCCAAATGCATTCCCTCATAGATGTCTCTGCCACTGTCTGCAACACTATTATCTCGGTGATGTTACTTTGACCCTTGTACAGTCTCTGGTATGCCTGTAATCTATCAATCTCTGGATAAGGCTGTCAGCTAAATGTTGAAAGTGTCTCGTCTATCTTGGTGCCACCTCTCCCCCGAGAGACGAGGTGACTCCCACTGACATCCCGTCTGCTGAGAACACGTCACATCCTTTAAGCTGCCTCCTCTCACTGACCAGGACATCTTAACACTAACAGCCAGACAGACTCCTGTCCTGCCAGAGCACCAAGTCATATGGCCCTTTTCACCCGTGGACAGATGGACAACACACCCCCACACACTGACAAGTCACGTTAACCCCAACACATAAGGCTGAAGCTGCTGATACACTCGCACTGAGCTGAGAGTTGTTAATATTATAATTGTAGGAAAGTGGAAGACATTAGAAGTGCAGAGTTTGCTTATAGAGATCTGCCTGGGGACACATTACCTAAAATGCTTGATAGCTAATGAGCTATAGAGATATCATTATCTCACTATAGTAAGCTTGCAAGCAAAAAAAGGGGGCAGTTTTCCCCAATATAATACAAGTTTTGTGCCTTCAAATGAAACTCAAGTACAAGATGTTCAAGGATAAACGTAAGAGATCACCACTGAAAGAAAAACTAGTACAGCAATTCTTAAAAATGTCAGTACGTGCTCAGGCCTTGAAATTAACTTTTTGGCATCGCCATCCAAATTGGCAGCTAGATTTTACAGACTCAGTATTTCCACTATCCAACATAAACCTGATTATGAGCCACTGCATACATTTAAACAGTGTAAATAAATGGGTTGAAATAATAAATCTTTAACAGCACATTTCTCCAAACTGCAAGACAGCTGCACAATCTATGTACAAAATAAAGAGAGAGAGAAAGCAACAAAATGGTTAATCTAAATATATATTTTTTGATTCGTTCACTGTGCTTTCAGAGATAACACTGCAGTGTACTTATTTAAGCATGTTGGAGAAAATCATGACTACAGATCGTGAGACATATCTGTAACCAAAAAAAAACTTTAAGCCAAGCACATTCCCTATAAATAAATTTAAACTATAAGGACAAATCCCCAACTTGTATTATCACATTTTAAATGATACATCCATCGTATATTTCAAATCCACCAACAGCCATATTGAGGTATCTTTCTCTCTCCTTTTTTTTAGTATATGCTCAGTGTTCAATTTAACCTGGGAAATAGTTTTAATCTTGGTTAAAACAAAAACAAGAAAAAGCAAGTGACTCACATCCGTTTGGCATCTCTCCTCCTCTTTTTGTTGCTCCATTCAAACGTCCCTGCATAATACGGTAATATAATATGAGATATATAATTATGTGTAATGTTCAGACAGACTGAAATTAAGAAATTGATTAAACACAGATTGGATCGTGTAAATTTCAGGCCCCGAGTGTGCCACAAATCATGAATCTATCAGTCTCCGTGTATTAAATCCCTAACAGTAAGCCCGTTTTTTAAAAAGGATGTTAAATAGTTACCAACAATTGTTAGCCCTCTAGCTAACTTAATATAAAATGTGTTTTCCCTCTAGCTAACACTAAATATTAGAAGTTATTTTAATTGACTTTGGACTCCTGCAGGCCAGGAGAATGATAGCTTTGTCTTGGAGAAAAATGGATTTACCTTGGATACATGTGTGGGTGACGGAGATGGCATCTTGTGTTGTACTGGAGAGACTTACATACATAACCAGAGGAAAAGTTTGTTCTTCTTTGAGGTATTTATTTATTTTGTCTTATCTTTTATTTTATTTGTTTTCTTTGTTAGATAAGTGAAATACATGAAATGTCACGTCTCTCTTTCTTTGAAATTCTGACTACACATTATATTGTATAATTTTATTATTAATATTATTAGTCTGTCTGTATGTGTATATATCTATATATGTCTATATGTAAAATTCAATAAAAATATTGTTTAAAAAAAAATAGGAAAAAAAATAGATTGTGTTTTTAAAGAAACTTTTTCATGTCAATTTGTCCTAGAAATGTTTTTTAAAAAATATGTGTGCAACTTATATAAAAAAAAGAAGAAAAGAAAACTCTTAATACATTTAATTTGCTCCAAAAATCAAAATGGTGCATCAAAATGTCAAAGAAAGTTCCTAGAAAGAGATTTATTTGTGTAAAAGTCTTCTGCTGCATGAAGTTTTGATGTGATTGGGTCAGTCGTCGTCGTCTCTCTATATATTAGAATAAAGAAGTTGTTGCCAATGCTGCTAATGATGTGTTTATTAATTATACAGCCTGTTTACAAAGTAAAACAAACAAAAACAAATTTAAAAAAAAAAACACTTCCCTAGCTAGATTTGCTGTAATGTTACTGCTAGCCTATTTACCATCAAGGAATATTCTAGACCAGGGGTCAGCAACCTTTACTATCAAAAGAGCCATGTTAGGCAAAACAGAAAAAAAAAATATGTCTGTAGCTGCAAAACATTTGAGCATGTGATGAAGGTAACACAGTTTATAGTCTAAGTATAAGTCTAATACAGTGAGGGCCCAAGTGCAAAAGAGAAAAAAAAGTTGTAATATTACGAGAATAAATTTATAACTTTATGAAAAAAAGAAAATAACACATAAAATTACTACTTATAATAATATAATATAATATTATGACTTTATTCTCATAATATTACAACTTTTTTCTCTTAAAGTTATGACTTTATTCTTATAATATTGACTATTTTTCTCGTAAACCTATGACTTTATTCAAGAAATCTCAGATTTATTTTTTTTCCTCAATGTGGCCTTAGAAAAAAGTCGTAATATTACAAGAGTAAAGTCATAACTTTACGAAAAAAAAGTTGTAATATTACGAGAATAAAGTCATAACTTTATGAAAAAAAAGTTGTAATATTACGAGAATAAAGACATAACTTTACGAAAAAAAAGTTGTAATATTACGAGAATAAAGTCATAACTTTACGAAAAAAAAGTTGTAATATTACGAGAATAAAGACATAACTTTACGAAAAAAAAGTTGTAATATTACGAGAATAAAGTCATAACTTTACGAAAAAAAAGTCGTAATAGTACGAGAATAAAGTCATAACTTTACGAAAAAAAAGTCGTAATAGTACGAGAATAAAGTCATAACTTTACGAAAAAAAAGTCGTAATAGTACGAGAATAAAGTCATAACTTTACGAAAAAAAAGTTGTAATATTACGAGAATAAAGTCATAACTTTACGAAAAAAAAGTCGTAATAGTACGAGAATAAAGTCATAACTTTACGAAAAAAAAGTCGTAATAGTACGAGAATAAAGTCATAACTTTACGAAAACAAAGTTGTAATATTACGAGAATAAAGTCATAACTTTACGAAAAAAAAGTTGTAATAGTACGAGAATAAAGTCATAACTTTACGAAAAAAAAGTCGTAATAGTACGAGAATAAAGACATAACTTTACAAGAAAAAAAGAAAATAACACGTAAAATTACTACTTTATAATATTATGACTTTATTTTTTCGAAATCTCAGATTTTATTTTTTCCCTCGATGTGGCCCTAACACTGCATCGTACTGTCTTACCATAGACCTACAACAATGATAACTAAAAATGAAAATGTAATCAAAAAGCAGTTCTTCATTTCCACTAATTGTTTGTATGAATCCACAGGGAGCCTCTGGAGAGGGGCTGAAGAGCTGCAGGTTGCTGGCCTCTGCTACAGTGTGTAAAGGGTTGTTAGTAGTTTATAGAAAAGGACCGCTCAGGTCTGAACAGCTTCAACCAGTTTATCAGACAGCTTTCTTTTGTTTCGTTTTGTTTTCTTAGCCAAACTGCCAAACTGTCAAAACCACACTAATCCCGCGTTGTTTAAACGTTAAACTCGTTGACAGTCACGCCCAATGACAGAGCTAACACAAGCTAACTGTATGCTAACGGTATGCTAACGGTATGCTAACATTACCTGTCAGGTGTGACCTGAGAGAGAGAGAGATATTTAACAAACCAAAGAGACAAGATGTTTCCTCATGAGATGGCACATCTACTAAAACACAGCTTAAACACCAGTAGTGACTAAAGGACTTACATTTAACAGCCGGTGGTCAGAGAGGTTTAACAGGTGGACGCCCACGTGGTTCTGTTATGCTAACTAGCTTTGTAAATGATAAACCGTTAGCTTCAACCCGTTAGCCTTCAGCTGGTTCTGCCCCCTGGTGGTCAGACATCAGTTACTGCAGCCCTGAATGCCTCTTTATTGTCCTCTTGGCCAGGTCACTCTTGGAAAAGAGATTCTAATCTCAATGTGTTTTTACCTGGTTAAATAAAAGTTTATATATATATATATATATATATATATTGTAGTATCAAACCATGATAGTAAGAGGGTTTTCCGATTTTATCTGTAATGCTCTTGATGAAGTTCCCGTATTTGTCTGCAGGTGTAGACCATTATATATATATATATATATATATATGAATATATAATATTTATATATGTTTATAAATATATAATATATAATATTTTTATATATATATAAATTGTATATATATATATACACAATATATAAATCATATATAATATATATATATATATATATATATATATATATATTAGGGCTGTCAAAAACATTTTTAAATGACCCTTAAAGGGAGATTAGTCAAGAATTTAATCCTTTTATCAACATGTTTGGACTAATATGATGTTTTATGCAAATGTATGTATATATTTATTACTGGAAATCAATTAACAACACAAAACAATGACAAATATTGTCCAGAAACCCTCACAGGTACTGCATTTAGTATGTAAAAAAATATATGCTCAAATCATAACATGGCAAACTGCAGTCGAACAGGCAACAACAGCTGTCAGTGCGTCAGTGTGCTGACTTGACTATGACTTGCCCCAAACTGCATGTGATTATCATAAAGTGGGCATGTCTGTAAAGGGGAGACTCGTGGGTACCCATAGAACCCATTTACATTCACTGATCTGGAGGTCAGAGGTCAAGGGACCCCTTTTAAAAATGGCCATGCCAGTTTTTCCTCGCCAAAATTTAGTGTAAGTTTGGAGTGTTATTTATCCTCCTACCTGACAAGCTAGTATGCCCTGGTTGGTACCAACGGATTCATTAAGTTTTTTTAATTTAATTTGATACCATTATCTTCACTCCAGCTTTAAAACTGACTCGAACAAACTGTGGAAGATCGATTGCGTTAAAGAAATTAGCGGCATTAAAATGAATTTGCGTATTAACGCGTTATTATCACGTTAACTTTGACAGCCCTAATATATATATATATATATATATATATATATACACACGTTATTTATTGTGTTTTTTGCTTAATTTTAACAGTATTTTTAAAGTATTGTAACTAAAAATACTCTTGAATTAGCCATATTGTCAAGTTGGAACCAAGATACTTAACTCTTAACCTGGGACTGGACTTGGATGTGCATTATGACTCAGTTTCTCTCTCGCTCCTCACTTACACACACACCCTCGCACCACACAAGCAAGCAAACCTGGATGGCGAGCCCAACGAGGTAGGCTTATAGGCTAATTAAAGTGATTAGGTGTTTTTGTCTGAGTACTGTCTTGGTTTGCTGGCTCTGGCCTAACTCATGCCCGGGCCGCCTGCAGTCTGCATGCCAGGAGGCCAGGAATGAAAGGCTGGCACTTACCCTTCCCTCCTCTATCTGATCCCCTGTTGCTACCCGAGATGCCAACAGAGGTATTTCTGCCCCTAATCAACAGACAGGGAGAGGGAGAGAGATATGGAGGCATGCTCGTCTGCGATGGAAAGTAAGGCAACAGGGCTTAAACTCACAATAGTACAGAGTACTATTTTTCTTATGTCAAATTGCCCCTTTTTGAGCCAAATCAGTGCTTTATTAAACTATCTTCTCCATTTAATCATCATCAAATGACTTAAGTGCATTTACTAAGTGAAATCAATATATGACGACATCTCCTGGATATATTTGATCCGATTATTTCTCACAGAAAGCAGATAGTTATAGTGCTAATGTATTTTACACCAGTAAATCAAAGACGAATTTTAGAGAACACAGAGTCAAAGAAGGGGTGAAACAAACAAAGAAGAGGAGATGATGAAGAGGAAAACTCTCTTTGGCATGTTCGATATCCGCTTGTCTCAATTGACCTGTAAAATCTTCGAGACTGGAACAAATGCAAATAGCGCTGACTTGCTTGCACCAAAAAAAAAAAAAAAAATCCTGAAGGCTTTTCAAATGAACTCACTCTCACAATGGTGGGGAGCCCAGAGCAGGGTGAATATACGGTCTGGGCTCTGAATGGCACAATGTGTGAGAGCCAAACAGGGGAGCTGTGAAGTGAAGTGAAGGCTCAGGACCCTCCAGGCTGCTCTGCCTCTGTTGAGCTGAGCCTCGGCTGCTTCCACAGCACTAAGCTGACCACCACCCCGACGCTCCTCTGCTCGGCAATAAATAACACTGCACTACAGGTCGGAGCTCAAAACTAAAAAGGAAATCTAAATTACAAATAATTTTAACATAAATTAATGTGGACATAGCTATGATAAAGGCACACAACCCCCCTAAAAGTTGGGCTGTAGAGAGTGAAACAGGGCAGCACCACAAAAAGAACAAGTGTTCATAGTCTTTCTCTGCTGTATGAATTAAAGGTCCCATATCATGCTTATTTTCAGGTTCACACTTGTATTTCGGGTTTCTACTAGAACATGTTTACATGCTTTAATGTTAAAAAACACTTTATTTTTCTCATACCGTCTGTCTGAATTTACCTGTATTCATGCTCTGTCTGAAACGTTCTGTTTTAGCGCATTTCAACGGAATGGCAATGGAATTGCGTTGCTAGGAAACAGCTTTGGCCCACGTTTACATCCTGTCAGCTAATGTCATTCACATACACTGCAACAGGAAATAAACTGGGTCACATTTAGTATGTTTACGTTTAAACGTAATTAAATGGTCTAAATATTGTATATTTGTGACATCACAAATGTACAGAAATCGGCTTGTTTCAAACGCACAGTTTCTGAATACGGGCTGTGTGTATTTCTCCATGGATTGTGTGTTTTGATATTTTCACAGTATTAATATATCACTTAAACCTGCTTTATAATATAAAAAGACATGAAAATCTCACTTTTTACAATATTGGGACAAGATTAAAGCCGCTTTCTGAATTTAAACAATTCACTGTAAACCGTATCAAGACCAGTTTATCTTCAAACTGTCAAGCAGGTCTTTAAACTAAAGAAGGGTTCAGTGGGTTGAGTTGACACCCCCTTTAGACCTTTGCCCTGCAGGTTACACAGCAAATCTGACAGTTAGGACAGTTAGGACATTTCATTCCGGAAATGTCAATCATCAGCCATGCAACCTGTTGCACTTGTGCATGACATTGAAGCTCCTTTCTGCTGACTCATTTAAGTGAAAACAGGGAACTCTAATGCCGCAAAGCGTCTTTTAGATGTCACATAAAATTCAAGAAACAGCGATTGATTCCTTTCTGCATTTCATCACATTGCACCTGTCACCATTGTACTGCTAAACCACGTTTTATGAGTGCAAAGGTATTTTTTTAGCTACAGTAGAACATAATAAAGGTTTAATCACATAATCTTGAAAATAATTACAGCTCCAATAAAACATTATTGGTATTATTTTAGCATTCATGTTATTTAACAACCGAATTACGCTACTTCAGTCAGCAGTACTTTTCCAACTTCTTAAAAAAAAAAAAAAAATTACTACAGTTAATTGGTATTAGTATTTTTTGTTGAGCGAAACACTGGTGTTAAAGCTCTGTTTGGTTGGTCTGCCATCTCATGAGGAAAATATCTTGTCCATTTGGTTTGCTAAACTCAAATGTAACATTCTTTCTAAGCACTTTTCTCTTTTTTCTCTCGGGTTATGTTGAATATTAATGCTTCAGCATATTTACATGTTTAAAAACTGCAAAAGTGAGACATTTATTCAAGTCCCCAACTTTTTAAAAATCGAAATCTGGCCATAACTTAACTGTAGTTCGTTGTCGTACAGTAGGTTTAAACTGTACGGTCCCATTTCCATGTCTATGACTGAGGAATGCTTTGGGAATACCTCTTTAAGAGAAGGCTGAGCCTACAGCTGTGAGAGCTCTCTGCTTTGTTGCTCCTCTTATTTCTACTTTCAAACTTCATTTTCAGCCCTTGCAAAGATTTTTCAGAGCCGCTCTCCGGACGTTGGCAGGCGATTTCACCAGCAGCCAAACTTCCCAGCATGCCTTGCGGCAGGGCTGGCTTTGTTCACAAAGTTAACTGTGAAGTTGCTCCGCTCGACATGAGTACAGTACAGACCCCAGCTTCGCTCTTCTTACCCGTGCAGGATTACACGACGAAACATTATATACTGTCAGTAGAATTAAGTTTTCACATGCATGCTGTGTTTACAGCTCTTAATTTTGCACCGTCTGTCATTATACCAATCTTTCAAGAATCTCTTACAACTTTTGATGCTTATAATTTGAAAGCTGTGGTTGAACATAACCCCCTAAACTCCAAACAGTGGTTATAACAGACATATTATAATGTTTTATATCTTTTATATCTTTCATCATCGCTCCAAATACTTGAATCAAACCACTGGAATTAAAGACATGTCGTCAATCACACTCCCCTCAGTGCATCTTCTGTAGCCTAACAGATGCATCATCAAAGCTACTTCATAACCCAAAATGAGACTTATTTTCTATGATGCACAACTAAATTACTTTTAATCCTAACAGCATGGAAACAGTTCAACTCGTTGCTCCGAAGTGGATAGTACATCTTTACTGGAGGATATGCAAGGGACAGTACAGGCTGCCTGCAGCATCTGGTGGACACCTGTAAGACTGCAAGTCACTGGAGTAAATGAGAGAGGCCCTTGTGATTCTGCTAAGTCACCAAAAATCTGGGCCAGAGTATACCGACCCTCAGTGCTCCAGCCAGATCCACAGCCTTCAGCACGGCGGCGGCGGCCGTGTGGGGCGTTTAATCTGAGCGATCGATCACAAAATCAAAGGCAACATAAATAACAATGAGCAGTCAGCGAACGGCAGTAAAAATATCAACACCAATCCGGTCGACCAGACAACACCAGGTTCTCCGAGTAGGCAGGAAATCAAGTTCTGCCAGCACTTTCAGTTTTTCTCCAAGGTCACTGACACAGCAAGAACAAGCCAGCACACTTGATTTTTAATCTTTTCCAAGTAGTTACAGTGCGATCTGCAACAGCATGGATTGAAGTATAAAGGGAGAAAGATTCAGAACTACTTCTGGACGTTACTCAGCTCTTAAAGACATTTGCACAGTCAAACATCTCTCACATGATTTATAGATAGATAGATAGATAGATAGATAGATACAGTATAACAGTGGACACAATTAAATTAACATCTGTGAAATATAATGCAATCAAACAGAATATAAAAAAATCCATATAATTTGTGAGTCATTGCCTTTCATTGCATTATATTGAAATGCTTTTTAGGGCTGTCAAAGTTAACGCTATAATAATGCGTTAAAGCAAATTATTTTTAACCCCACCAATTTCTTTCTCTTTCTTTAAACTAGATTGAAGATACTGGTATCATATGAAACTAGAAAACCTAAGGAATCCATCAGTACCAACCATGTCATACTAGCTTGTCATGAAGGAGGTTAAATTACGCTCCAAACTTGCGCTAAATTTTGGCGAGGACAAACTGGCAATTTTCAAAGGGGTCCCTTGACCTCTGACCTCCAGATATGTGAATGTAAATGGATTCTACGGGTACCCACGAGTCTCCCCTTTACAGACATGCCCACTTTATGATAATCACATGCAGTTTGGGGCAAGTCATAGTCAAGTCAGCACACTGACACACTGACAGCTGTTGTTGCCTGTTGGGCTGCAGTTTGACATGTTATGATTTGAGCATATTGTTTTATGCTAAATGCAGTACCTGTGAGGGTTTCTGGACAATATCTGTTATTGTTTTGTGTTGTTAATTGATTTCCAACAATAAATATATACATACATTTGCATAAAGAAAGCATATTTGTCCACTCCCATGTTGATAAGAGTATTAAATACTTGCCAAATCTCAGTTTAAGGTACATTTTGAATAGATAAAAAAATGTGTGATTAATTTGCGATTAACTATGGACAATAATGAGATTAATCATGATAAAATATTTCAATCGATTGACAGCCCTATTATTATTATAACAATATATTGCCTCTGTTTTTTGTCCACAGTGTGGACAATCATTAAAGTAATTCAATCATTAAAGAGGACTTATTATGCTTTTGTGTTTTTTCCCTTTCTTTTACTGTGCTATAGTTTTTTGTGCATGTGAAATGTCTGCAAAGTTACAAAGCCCACCCCAAAGGGAGTTACTCTCCCCTACAGAAACACTGCTCCAGAACTGCCTGAAACGCCTTGCTTGAAGTCCCGCCTTTTCTACCGTAACGTGGTGATGTCACCAAGTAACACATTTGCATAATACCGTCCTAGCGCATAGTTTGGCACGCCCTCAAACAAAGCTAGTTAGAGTGGAGATGGAAGGGAGTCCGAAGAGAGTGGGCCAGCTGACCAATCAGAGCAGACTGGGCTTTTTTCGAGAGGGGAAGGGGAGGAGCTCAAACAGAGCGTTTTAGAGAGAGGATGAAAAGAGGTGCTGCAGCACAGCCGGCATGAGAAAAATAAAGCGTTTTTTGAACATTAAAGCATGTGAACATGTTCTAGTGGAAACCCAAAATACAAGTATGCACCTGAAAATGAGCATAATAGGTCCTCTTTAAATCACCACCAAGTTACCAAAGAGATGAAAAGCTCTCTGACACAAAAACTAGTGGCCTGTATATTGCATGATATTATATTTCACAGATGTTCAGGTCACTGTATCGACCTTCTGTACATGTAAAGTACTCACAGTGATAGCTTCAGTGTCTTTGTTTTCTCTTCATTCATGGATCTGTTGGGTAAACAGGAAAAAAACAACATTGTCAGTATGTGCGGAGAAACGTTAAATAGTGTCTGGTGACAACATCTTAAGCTCTCATAAAGACAAAGAAAAATGGCTCAACATGTGTTTTAGCTCAAGCACTTCAGACCTGTACCCAGTGCGCGCCGTTAGCCCTTTCATTTACGAGAGCTAATCACTACAAGTGAACCGGATCACAAAGGGGACAGTCACTGACACCAGAGCAATTACGTTGTACAGGTCTAATCCCTTACACAGCACTTAGGGCTGTTTTAAAGGCCACCGGGGCACACTGCGGAGCTCCCTCAACTGTTAGGGTGCAGTTTGGTCCATTTTACAGCCACTGGGGCACATGCCTGATTGTTAAGACCAGGGAAAGTAATCCCTGGAGTCAGGCCACTAAACCTGCTCTGTCCCTGTAACCATGGCAGCAGACAGGTAGTGTCTGGGTCACAGGGCAAACATGGCCAGACTTCAGCATTGGCCGCCAGTTAATAATTAAAAAAAAAGAAAATAGCCTGGTGTGAACGCACCGGGCAAACACACGTGTGCATTCACACAAATGCAAATTTGAATGTAGTTGCATGCACATAAACACTCTTACAAAACACACACACAAAGGTTCAGGTGAAAGTTGACCTGAGAACTGATACGACCACAGAGCGGTACTAGGTTTCAGTTAATCAACAGTGCCACTGGATATTCAAGATGGCTAAAACAGCATCACTACGTACCAACACAATGAGTCACAGTGACAGGTGAATGGTAAAAGGGCCCAGAAATGTTTAAATGTCTACATTTTAAAACAGTACTATTTTTGGAAAGCAATTCATTAAAGGCGTATAAATAGCTCAACTTTACAAGGACATTTCCCGTGTCATGAGGATGCATTTTAGGCTTTTCTCGTGTCATTTGTACACTACGCAACAAAACTATGGTAATGTCCGCAGTTAGGTTTAGGCAACAAAACCACTTACTGTCGTTAGGTTTAGGAAAAACGTCATTGTTGGGCTTAAAATAAGTACGTAAACTAAGTAAAATACACACGAAAACAACATAACATAAGCATCACAAATGTTACTACAAAACATGTGACTTACAAAACAAAACACAGTCTCCTGGTTGGAAGTCCTGTGTTTGTTGGACCCATCCACCTCCTCTCCCACTGGCCATAAACGGTCTTTCTCGCTTTTTATTCTACGTCACTAGCTCTGTATTTACGCGGGTGTGTTTACATTGCGGTTAGTACAGATTACATGGCGTCCAAGTGACATGCCAAAAACAATAAAGGCGCTCCCTATTGCACGCTAAAAGCCTTGTCTAAGGGCGAGGCCTACGCCTCGTCATTCTAATGCCTTTTTCGGGTGAACGGGCTGCATTAAGTCTCAAGACATGTAAAAATGAATAACCCATATATTTACACGTCACCAGAGGGGTCGATGGATGGAACATGTAGGGAGAAGACTGATCATAGAGGCTGGTAGTAACTTTTCATTCATAGGATGGTCTTTGCTTCCAGATCAGTCTGCCTTCCTTTGAGCATTTTCTTTTTTAAATATTATTGTAAAATACATCTTTTAATAAAAAAGTAGAAACATGCTGCTATCCCAGGCCCAAAAATGCAGGGATAATGTAAAGTGAGCCGGTCATTGTTGTGAAAGAAACCCCGACTGGGCGATGCCGCACAGACGCAAAGCGGAGGGGTCTCTCATCGCCCTGAAGGGGTTTCTTTCACAACAATGACCCGCTAACTGAACATTATCCTGCTTACTACACAGCTACTTACTTAAGAAATCAATATTTTGGCACAAAAACAGTCCGACATCAGAACTGCGCCCATAGCAACGGTCTGCTATACATAGCAACGGTCTGCTATAAAGAAATAACAGACCGTAGAATGCCGTGATCGACCAATAAGAATGGAGTATTCAACACAGCCGTGTAATAAAAGGTGATAAACACTGATGCGCTGGGTATGAGAAGAATCGTCCAGTTTGGTTATTCTTCTTCACAAAATGCCCAAACGATGGTCTGGTCTGTCGTGCCCTTTTGAAAGAAGCACATGATCTCCCCTGGCCTTTTCTCCATTTACCAGCTCTCCCTCTCTCTTTTCAGTTGCTATGAGACACTCCAGCCGAAGCCAAGGCTTCCACAATTCATTACTGGAGGAACAAAAGCCAAAGCACTGGACAAAGCAGGGCAGACCAACTCAAACCAGCTCCCACTTAACACACACATCACACCTCTGAGTGCTCTGCTGACATACAAATGGCCAATTCAAGACCTCTTCTTTCTCCTTTTTTATTTATTTTTTACAATGCCAAGGGGGGGTAGATGAAGAAAACGCTCGGGATACACAGTAAGAAGTCAACAGGTTGAAGATGTGATCGGTTAAGGTTTCACAACACATCATTCTTATCAGGATTATTTTTGGAAATATTTCAGGCAATCAAGTATTTCCACACGACACGTTAGATAAGTCTTTCATGGCGTAACACGCAGCTTTTTAAGGATTTTGTGCCAAAGACTGATTAGGCTACGTTGCACCATCAGTGCAAACATCACCTGTCTCTGGCTTCCCACCAGCTCTGCCTCGCCAAATCATGAAACATCTCTTTTCCCCTCCAACCAATCAGATCTCAATCTCTGGCTGTTCTCATGCAAAGAAAGAGAGGGGGAGGCCAATGAGAAATGGCCCTCCTCCTTCGCCTTGTATCCTGCACACACACACGCACACACACACACACACACACACACGACAATCACCGTCTGAGAAATGCCAACGGACGGGCAATCAGTCATTGTAATTAGGCTGGCTGCCATTACCGAGCCTTCATAATTCAGGCTGGGGCTGGAGGACATAGGTAGTGAGAGCCCAGCTGCCGGCTGCCACAGCCCACCCCTGGCTCACCCAAAACCTCAACGCAGGCCGTTCCCTCTCCCCTCTCCCCTCTCTCCTCTCCTTGTGGTGGGGGGACCGGCAGAATTATAAGGGGGGCTGGCTGACTGCAAAATTAAAAACTCCCCCCCTCCCTTCCTCCTTGTCTACCTCCCAAAACCGCTCCCACTCCCACTTTCTTTTCACTGCACTGCAGAGTTTTGTTCGAGCGCGAGAGCAGACACCCTGTGCTGAGACAATGGCTTTTAAACAGAGGAAGGGTCTTAATCTAAACACATAAAACACCTCTATAAAAGTGGGCTAGTGTGAGTAAAAGCCTGCAGATGGGTATTGTCCACACTGTTTCTAGGCGTAGGGAACACTGGATTTACAGTACAGACTCGGCTCGCTCTTTTCTCCTCGGAATTCGCAGCTAAACAGGAAGCCGTGGCAGTATTCTGCAGAGATTTATTTTATTTGCTTAAAAGGCCCCGCAGTTGACTCAGAAACTGGCTGCGCCTGTCGTATAGGACCTGAAGTTTTCTTGGCAGTGAAATGAAGAACTGCAAGTTCAGCCAAAATAGACAATAAAGCAGAATGGAGAAACATGCCAAATTGCCGGGGCAATTCAGTCCAGAGGCTCATTTTTCCAAAATGATTCACACTGGAAAGAAAAGCATTTCCCTGTCCTCAGATGAACTTAGTGTGCTCTCCGTCGGCTTTTACAAGGAAGCGACGAGGGGTGGTGGTGATGGGGTGTGGGGGGGGAGGAAAGAGCGTGCACACTCAATCACACACGTACACATGACCACGCAGCCATCACTCTTTGCTCACTGTGGAATTAGGTCATGCACATAAAAACAGCAGACACACATGTAAACATGCACTACTACTTTAAAAAAAGACATTTTCTGAGTCACAGGGGGAAACCACATACATGGAATCTTTGCAAGAAAAACCCAATCAAGAACTGGTTAAGTGACATTTTGCATGTCCTCTACACTAACAGCTTGTACCAGAACTACAGCACAAACAGTGTTTTCTCCTCAGTGCAGCAGCAGCAACAGCAGCAGCACAGTTGAGGAATGAGGGAGGACTGAAGGCAAGTTTTGCATCAGTCAGCAGTGTGCTGAGGCTGGTTTATTGGCTTGTCTGGCTCAGCCGCCTGACAGCGTTCACCTGTTCCTTCTTCCCGCTGCAGGACGACCGTCAACAGTCTGCAAGACCAGGGAGCTCAAAACTTATAGTCGCCATTATTTTATTTTTATCACCTACAGACACAGCCTTCAAAAAGCAGATGTTGTAAATGAATACACCTGCAGCTGTAGCCTCATATCAATAAATGTCACAGAATAGTAAAATCCTTTTACAACCAAAAATATAACAGCTTTAAAAAAATGCAGTGTGTGTCGGCATAACATGATATCTGAAGCCTGTGATGGAGGAGAGCGGCTCACTTGTAGACATCCACTCATTAAGTCTCACAGTAAAATTAGATCTTGCCCTGAGCAAACATTAAGCATTAGGTTACATAGAAAAGATAATAGCCTTCTGTCGGGAGCTTTTATCCACTCACAACTACGCTGCTACTAATGACAGTAAATATTTGTGCAGCTGCTTTGCAGTGTACCAGTGACATGCGACAGATATAATATTAGATCAAAAGAATGATCAAAGAAAAAGGAGATCAAAAAGATGCACTCGCCACAATCTACTGCGTGGAAGCTCACATCACGTTGTTAGTTGTTTTACCGTCAGACTAAATCATTATCTTTCCATCTTGCTTACTCAACAGATTATGCTCAAAAATCTTTAATAGCAGCTGTAATATAATTAATGATTCATCTAATGTTCAGCCTCCGCACAGCTATCAACTGATGAGCTCTAGAAGCACTAAAGAGCTGAAAAACAACATTAAGAGATATGCACACACACACACACACACACACTCACACACACATCTGGACGGAGGCATGGATGTGTTTGGACGACGGTAGGGAGGCTGGAAGTGAGAAGAAGCAGACTGCGTCATATTATATAACCTCTACTGTAGTTGCAGAAAACAGAAAATCCTCGATTTACACAAAAGGCAGGTAAATACATAAAGATCTGGACAGAGTTAAATGACTAATTTCAAATGGTGACATGAATAGTGAGCATTGTGATGGTTGCCAAAATTGTTTTTGGCAACGAGGGTTCTATACGAGTGTATGTGACACAAAGCAGGAGTTTATTTCAACTCTTTTTCCTAAATGTTGTTCCAGATGTTCTGCAACTGTAAATAAAGAAAAGCAGTGTTTCCTTTTTAGGAACGGTCAGTGAGATTGAAGCTAAACTGCACAGCGAGGAAGCACTCGATCTGTGACCTTTGACCACCGTGGAGGTTAGGAGGGAATGAGCAACGAGAGCGTCAGTGTTGTCATTATCAGTTCTAATGTAGTTTTATTTAGAACGGGGTTTGGTGTCCACTTTTGGTAAGAAAATAGGACAAAACTGATCCCCGACTTATCCTCAATTGACTTCAAAATGTCTGATATAAAAGATGCTGTCATGATGAGAAATTTCCAGCCTCCCTGTAAAAGCCACGCAGTCTGTTTACGAACAGTCGTCAGCGACAGGTCATTACAGCACGATTGATTTCAGTGCTGTTTTTTTATTTTTTGCCTCATACAGCCACAGAAATAACAAAAAATCACAACAATTCAAGCTGTAGAAAAGTTGCAATTTTATTTTATAACTCCACAACTCATGTCTGAGTTTGTTTTTTACTCATGACTCCTTGTAAATATACATGTTGTATACTTCCACACGAGATATTGCATCTTGTGGTACTAAAGTGATATGAGAAAACGCATTAAAATAACTTTAATGTGTACTCTGTGCTGTATTTTGACAATTATTACCTTGATGTTTTATGTTTTCAATACTTTCTTATTGGGTGCTCTCCCTCTATAGGTTGATCTGACCCAGTAGTCTCATTTAAATTAAATTTTTTTTGTATATTTCTGTGGAGTCTTTAGACCAGATCGCTCCGCCTCACCTCTTTATGCTGCATGAACTAAAATACTGAACTAATCATTTTCTTGTTTCCTTGACACTGCAGCATCCCTCGTCATCAAGTATCACTGCAAAACTGCACCTCTATTTCAAGATTTTAAAGATGAACCAAACTAATGTGCTGCATTGATGTTATCCCTCTGAGCTTTATAGTTTTGTTAATGTTTGCACTCAACGGCTGCAGAAATCCCACCCAACATTAACACTGTTCACTGTTGAGAGAGTTGAGCCAAAGCTTTGTGCTTTTTTAATTTTCTCCTTCCCATGACAGTGAACCTGAAACCACATGACACCTTTATCAACAAGAGGCCAACAAACACAGGAAATAAACTAAAAAGGAAAGGAAACACAACAGGAATAAACTTTACACCAAAACACCAGAGCAAAATAGTTTAAAATACTAATAAAAAAAAAAGCACATAGTTGTTATAATTAAAAAAACAATTTAGTATGATAACCTAGATTCATTTCAGTGGGCTTTTATTGGAAAGTAACTTTGACACCAGAGGAAAAACTACCATAAAGACAAAGTCAATGCACAAAGGACAAGTAAATATAAATTAAATATTATAAAAAATATTTTAAGACTTTGTTTCCACAGACAGCTCCTAATTTCAGCCTACAATAATAATAATAATAAAACAAATTCAGAATAAGTCACAACATGTCAAACACATGTAGGACAAAGAAAGGCTGCAGTTGGACTCACCATAATAATGAAACCACCTGAAACCACATGACACCTTTATCAACAAGAGGCTAACAAACACAGGAAAATAAACTAAAAAGACCACCAGAGCAAAATAGTTTAAAATACTAGTAAAAAAAAAGCCCACATAATAGTTATTATAATAAAAAAAAGTTAGTATTGTTAGTATGATAACCTAAATTCTTTTCAATGCTGCACATAAGGCTTTTATTGGAAAGTGACTTTGACATTAGAGAAAAACTACCACAAAGACAAAATCAATGGAAGTCTCTAATGTGCACAAAGGACAAGTAGATATAAATTAAATATTTAAAAAGATATTTTAAGACTTTGTTACCACAGACAGCTCCTAATTTAATTTAATTTTAAAAAAAAATTCAGAATATGTCACAACATGTCAAACACATGTAGGACAAAGAAAGGCTGCAGTTGGACTCACCATAATAATAATAGGGCACCATGTGCTCGTTGCTGTCAGCTGCAGTTTCTCCTCCAGGCTCGTCCACAGAGCAACAGGCAGCAGAGCAAACCGAGGAGGAGAAGAAGCGGCACATTGAGGCTCTGTCTCCGGCTGCAGCTGCTGCTGCTGCGGGTTGTTTTGGTTCTTCATCAGACAGACATTGTGAGGAAGAACTGTGCGTGTCACCAGCACCACCGCTAATGCAAATAGCCTAGAAAGTGATCCTCAGTTATAATCTACGAGGTGGTCTGACGACTGACGTGAGGACAGGATTATACACATCCAGGCGAAAGCTTCTGGTTCATCCTCTGCTGCTGCTGCTGCTGCAGGCTGCAGGCTGACAGGCTGCATGCACAATCTGACTAAACTCCTCTTGGGCGTTCAGGCTGGACTGCGAGTTCTTATTATCACAGCCAACAACACATGGGGGATGGTTGACTAGTGGGGAAACAACATATTTATTTGTTTTTGATAATAGTTTCTGTAGAGGATGCATGATTCAGCTGGAGAACAAACAGTGACTGCAGAGTTTGAGGTCCATGCAGTGGAGTCATGATGCCCACACTGTAAACAATTGCTGTTAATTTACAGCAGGATTTCAACAGTATTAACCTGTTATTGCTAAAAGCAGTGTTTTACTGTTAATACAAAAGAAAACCTGTTAACTGAACTATAATGCATTCTTAAAAAACATCCCTTTACTGCTGATCAACTGTCTAAAGTATCATCAGTAACAGTTTCATGCAGTATTGTTTTAATTCTGGGACCTGATCTGCTCATGTGAGGCTTGTACATTATACATGATTGTAAAATCAGTGAATTAGCTTTATTGTTCTTCACTCACATGTTGTTCTGGTTTGCATTCTGTGCTTTTAGCCAGCTAGAGACACACATTTTGGGAAAAGTGTCAACAAGTCTATTATAGCCTTTTTCCTAACAAGTGCCTTTAATTGTATTTAGTGTGACTATTCCTATGTCTGTAACCTGCTAAGTCTATTCATCTAGGCAAAACATAATGTTTATTAAAATGCATGTAAAAACCTATAGTGTTTTAAAACAAATCAGTAAGATAATGTAAAAGAAAGGTGAAAAAACAGCTATATAATGTATCTTTAAACAGTAAATTAACTTTTTTAATAAAAAAAAACTACTGTATTTTTCATTAACAGTACAAAGCTGTAAATTTCAGCGACAGTATAATAATATTAATTTTACAGTAACATAAAGACAACCCTGATGCCAGTTCTTTACTGTTATTTTACTGGGACATTCTTAACAGTGCGTGTCTGTCATATGATTTGGCCTCTAGATTCTGTCTGCAGGACGAATTAAAGTTAATATTTGATGCCAGAGTACTGATCAATAGCACACATCTGCTCTACAGTGAAGACGTTAGGAGCTGACTGACCTACAGTGGCATCATACAGGAGCAGTTTAGTAGAATATATCCCACATAATAGTTATTATAATAAAAAAAAATGTTAGCATGATAACCTAGATTATTTTCTGTGGGCTTTTATTGGAAAGTAACTTTGACACTAGAGGAAAAACTACCATAAAGACAATGTTTTATGTAATGTGCACAAAGGACAGCTAAATATAAATAAATGTAAATATTCTAAAAAATATCTTAAGACTTTGTCTCCACAGACAGCTCCTAATTTAAAAAAAAAAAATTCAGAATAAGTCACAACATGTCAAACATATGAAGGACAAAGAAAGGCTGCAGTTGGACTCACCATAATAATAACAGCCAACAACACATGGGGGTTGGTTGAATTGTGGGGAAACAACATATTTATTTGTTTTTGATAATAGTTTCTGTGGAGGATATTCATGATTCAGCTGGAGAACAAACAGTGACAGTTTGAGGTCCATGTAGTGGAGTCATGATGCCCACACAGTGCTCGTCTGTTATTATGATTTGGCCTCTAGATTCTTTTTTTTTTTTTTAAACTTTGATATTTATTTTGCATTTTCAGCTCTGGGTTGAACATCATCAGCATCCATACAGAATTCAACAAACAATACAACACTTAACAAATTCAGCGAACAGTACAACATTTAACAAAAACAGTAGTCCGGGGCAGTCAAACATTTATATATTCTCCAACAACACATTTCTCATGTTTCATGTAAATGATCCATTTTTTCCCAGTTCTTGTCAAAGATATTACTTTTCATTTTTAGTTGGTACGTCAGTTTTTCCATTGAAAAAAAATATCACGGACATTCTCAAACCAGTGATCTCTCCCGGGAGGTTCCGCTTTATACCAGTTTCTTGTTATAGCTGTTTTGCTGGCTATAAGCAGAATTTGTGTCAGATATCTATGTGCTCCATGCACAACCTCTTCAATGTTCCCTAGGTACATTACAGCACAATTGTTTGGAATAGCATATCCCATAATGTCATTAATTGTTACATTTACATTATTCCAGAAAGGCTTTAGTTTAGTGCAGCTCCAGAAAACATGGGTACGGTTGGCTGGCCTCTAGATTCTGTCTGCAGGACGAATGAAAGTTAATATTTGATGCCAGAGGACTGATCAATAGCACACATCTGCTCTATAGTGAAGACGTCAGGAGCTGACTGACCTACAGGGGCGTCATACAGGAGCAGTTAAGTTGAATATATAAGTTCATTTGCTTTGACATTTACATGTAGGGGTTGCAGATTAATTGCTTTTATGAGCTAAAGCCGACTCAAAATGTAGGGTATTTATGTGACATAGCAGTGAAAACAGTTTTGGAAAATGTTCATCCTGGCTGGTGAAGTAGGTCTTAATACATGCTTTTAGCTGATGAATGATTAGACTGCATTGGTTTGCGTTACAGGAATAAAAAAGTCATGAAGTTAATGTTGTGAAATAGAAGTTTTTGGTCATATAAATCACCTCACAATCTGATGCATTTGTGATAAAGGCTGACTGATTATCAAACAGCTGCCGTGTGATCAATGCAAAATTCCGCCTTTGTCCATTCAAAGTGAAGACAAATGAAAGAATAATAATTATCTGCTTTAAATCATTATACTTTCTAATTCGCACTGTATATTTCACTAGTTGGATGCCATATTTTGAAGATAAATCATATGTAAGGAATACAGCAACATTTTTGTTTTCATCAGAAGTCTTTCTTAAATGATTTATGGAGTCAACACATCTCTATTCATTGTAGGGCTGCCCCCCTTCTTAGTAGATTAGTCGACTAACCGTTAATCTTTCTTTCTTTAGTTGATTAGTCGTTTTTCATGCTTTTTTTCATGCTGAATGACTTATTTCCAAGAAACATATGAGCACATCTCTGTTAAACACCAGATTTAAAGTGGTGTTTTTGTGTGATTCTTTGTGGAGAGACTCAGTTTTACAGATCTGTCGATTAAATCACTTAGTCGACTAAGAGTTTTTTTGATCGAGGGCAGGCCTTCATTGTGCATTCTGCAATCCTCCAGACAGACTTAGGCTTTAGGGATGTTTTAACTTGAGCCATCACTCGGAATAAGTCTCGCTGTATCTTGAGTTGCACCTGTTGCATGAACTGTTCTACTGGACTTGACAGACGGTAAACGCAGGCTGCGCTGACTTTTCATCCCGAGCACACAAACAACTTTCACCCAGCAACATGTTTCACTCTAAATCCGTGGCCACCTAGGCCGCTTGATAGCATCTATTAATACGAACGCCACCTCCCGCATTAAGGTGACTCATGTTTCTGTGAGGCCTCCTCGCTGATATTTATGATCATTATGATCCCAGTGCACGGCTGCGGCGGCGGCGACCCGGGCAACACGACCCCGCTGACCCCGTTACTGCATAGAGACAAGGGTAATGAGATTAGCCGTGCGTGAGTGTGACTGTCGTTTGTGACGTGTCCTCACCAGATTGTGCCTGCGCATGCAGCTCTAAGGCCCTGCAGTTCAAGTGACAAAATCACCGCAGTTAGGAGAGCGAGGATTACAGAGCGGGGTGAACGGGTTCACAGAGCAGCGAGCTCAGGACACCACGAGGTTGTGCCAAAGGAAATGACATTTAATGTTAGGGATTTCTGACAAAGAACTTCCTGCCTCTTTATGATAGTTGGCAAGTCCTATTTTAATGCACTGGGACAAATGGTTCAGCTTTAAGGCCGTGTTGTAATCCCCAATGATATACAGTATATCATTTTTATTGCGGTATTTACAAAATGTAAAGAATGTGTCTGACCACTAACTTAACTGTTTTTTTTTCTTCCATAAGGATTTCTTGCATGAATGCCTGATAAAGAATAGACACTTGTTGCTCTCAGTGAAGGTTGTGAGTATGAGTATGAATAAAGTTAATGTGCCAACTTGTTATGAACAGTTAGGCATGTCTACCACTTACTCGAAATGCACACTATGTCTTGTGGTTGCAATGCATTGTGTTCTATTGGAAGCTTTGCCTCTTAGACCGTGTGATTGTTTTGGCAGTGCATGGATGTCAACAGAAATTAGCAAGTTAAAGGTAGGGTGGACGATGTTGGAAAGCTAGCATAATTTGAAAGAAGCATCGCCTCAGGAGCTCCGTCTAAGGGTAGAGTGCGAGCAGGGAGGCAGGGAGGCATCTGATTGGTTCTTTCCAAGTGGACCGCGAGGCAGTGATTGGTAGATGCTTTTACAGGATTACAGCAGCTACAGATGACGGCTCTTTTCCAGTCCTTTTTCAGAGCTCATCAGTAATGGATTGCTGTCGGGGTGTAAAGACCATTTCAACCAATATAACAAATAGTGTATACTGGAGAACATCGTCACCCCTGCCTTTAAGAAAGAAGCTCTTGTTCTTCAACTCAGCAACAAGTCTGTTTTCAGAAGTCAAAAAGTCTATCAAACTCAGACCCCAGCGCCGTAACTCTAGCCCCGTAAACCGCAACACATATCAGACATCACAATGGTTTAAAGACAAAAATTAAGATTTTTATTTTCATAAATAACTGTATTTATTATAATATTAATAAACAATTGATCCCTGATATTGTTGGCTCAAAAGTGTTTAGTCAGTTTCACTGCAATTTACACATTAATTAACAAATAAGTGACAAAGTGTGAGAAAGAGAGTTGCAGGGGTGAAAAAGTGTATTTCTTTATTTTTTTCTTTATTTGTTCATTTGTTATCTCAATGCACAAAATTCATTTTTGTTAGAGGGCGACCAGCGCCCCCCAGAAGGTGACGCCCTAGGCGACCGCCTATATGACCGCCTATATGACTGTCTATATGACCGCCTATATGACCTATGCCTTAAGCCGGCCCTGATCAAACTTTACAAAGAATTTATGGATGTGTGTTTGCAGTGCAAAATACGAAGAAGCAAAGAGCTGTTTTAGCAGCATCAAGTATTTAAGTGTGTTTAAAGATAAGATGAACTCTATTGAGGTGGTCAGGCCTGTTGTTAGTCTTCAGATCAGTTGTTCGCTATAGAGTCTACATGTACGGACCGGTTCCTCACGAAAAGTCTGTGGAAGCACCACAAGGTTTTGCCGTCACCACCCACCCGTCTTGGCTGCTCCCAGACACAGACGCGAGGACAAAGACACAACTATGATTCTGCTTGTCAAATCAAATCACTTCTGTCGACTTGATGTTAAACTGTTCAGGAGAGACTTCTGCTCAGCCTCAAGACTTTGATTAATTACATGTTGGCCGCCAGATCAGAGCAGTCTGACCAGATTCAGACATATTTAGCTTTGTATCATCAGTAGGCATGATCGTCAGGACTCTCATACTGCATCATAAGTGTGTTTACTGATGGGGGAGGTATACGGAGAAAAAAGGCCACAGTTTATGGTTTGCCCAGTTTTAAAGCTAGAGTGAAGTCATACCAGCCTCTCATGAAGGAGGTTAAATAACGCTCCAAACTTACACTAAATTTTGTCGAGAAAAAACTGTCATGGTCTTTTTCAAAGGGGTCCCTTGACCTTTGACCTCCAGATATGTGAATGAAAATGGGTTCTATGGGTACCCACGAGTCTCCCCTTTACAGACATGCCCACTTTATGATAATCACATGCAGTTTGGGGCAAGTCATAGTCAAGTCAGCACACTGACACACTGACAGCTGTTGTTGCCTGTTGGGCTGCAGTTTGCCATGTTATGATTTGAGCATATTGTTTTATGCTAAATGCAGTACCTGTGAGGGTTTCTGGATCAATATTTGTCATTGTTTTGTGTTGTTAATTGATTTCCAATAATAAATATATACACACATTTGCATAAAGCAGCATATTTGCCCACTCACATGTTGATAAGAGTATTAAATACCTATCTCCAATTAAAGTACATTTTGAACAGAAAAAATGTGCGATTAATTTGCAATCATGAAATTAATTCACGATAAATTATATATATATATATATATATATATATATAAATATATATATATATATATATATATATATACATATAAATTATATATATTTCTATTAATATTATGGATACGTCATGCAACATGCACAAATAAATACTGACTTTGAAATAATGGAAGGTTTGTTTTTCTCCCCAGGACAGCTGCTCTCGGTCTCCACCCACTCCAGCACCGCACAAGCTAAAAAGCTAAATTCAGATTTTATTTTTTTATTCAAAGTCACTCGAACATTTGTACGACAGACCCTGAATGCACAAATCCATGCCCTGTTTCTATACTTCGCTTCAGACAATGAATCTCTTATGCTGCTTGATCAAGAGTCCAGACACAACATGCTTGCAAATGCAAAACCCCACTTGATATTTAGATTAAGGATTACGACTTACTTGTCTCATGGCTTCTCGTAGAACTCAATGGAGTTTCGCCGTCATCCATAGGCATGTGAATTCCAGCTTTGGGGTGAGGCGATGAGGTCGCCTGTGACCGTGGCTGAGATGTTTTGCTTGAACGCTCCTTGACCTCAGACTGTCTGGAGGCTCTTTGGGCACTAGGCCGTGCTTATTTGTAAACAGAATGCTTTGCTAGAAGTTCTCCACGCTCACCCTCCAGCCTCTCAATAAGGCCACTTTGCACAAAGAGACCATTCTCGCTGGTGTTTGGAGCCCATTTCTGCTTCCTATACTTTAAATTTGTAGTAGAGGCCTTTGGATTGAGAAAATGGGACTATATTTTCTGCATAAAGCATGCATTAATCAGTAAATTGAGCATTGAGTGAGTGAATGACTTGAAGGTAATGCTTGACGTCAGTTTTCATCGTGCACAGACCACCAACCTCACTGACAATACACTCCCTAAAATGCTGCATGAAATCAAACAAGATTATAAACCAAAAACTAGCACCGGATCTCAAACTCTTGGCCATCGCCAACTTTCTCACATCCTCCCTCGTGCTAGTCTGTTAACTTCCAGAGGTACCTCCTCAGGAAAACATGTTCATTAAATTCCCAGCGGGAGTCTCTACGTGGGCTTCACCCTGTCATTGACAGATGCATGAATGACTCAATATGCGTCTGGATTTGTAACCTGCGAGGGCTTAAGAAAAAAAAGCCCAGGAGACAATGGCAACTGAGGCAAAGCTGCAGAGCCTTCAGTCTAAACAAAATCTCATTGTTCCTGTTTTCCACAGTGAGGGGGCGAGGCATACACTCAACCCACCCCCCCATCCCACAATACTCCCAGAACCTCAGTCCGCTGTGCCGTCCCACACCGGTCCCTGTATTCTACCAGCACTGTAGAGTGCTGTTAGTGGGGCCAGTAATTAAACAGGGCCGCCTCTCACTTTCTGCAGCTCCATGGGGGGAGTCCCTCCATGAAATGCACTCCTCATTCTGAGTCCAGACGGCAGCTGATGAGGGATTATCTGCTGGCAGAGGCATGGCATACTCCCCACCATAGTGTTCAATTAGTTCAGTTCACGGTGATGTGTTGGGTGGACCGGCCACTATACCTTTCCCACGGCTTCTTCATAAACACCACTCCAGTGATTTGAAAAATATAGCATATCATTTTGGTTTTTTTCGTACAAAGGGATCAGTAGAAATGAGCTTGAAATGCCATCATTGCTATACAAGATAACAATTCAAGTTCTCTCCACCACCAAACAAAACATTTTCTTTTTTCTAATGTTAACAATAATAATTCATTTTATTCATAGAGCGCTTTTCATGGAACTCAAAGACACTTTACATAAGTAAAGATTATCATGAAAAAACAACATAATATATAAAACACACATATCAATCACACATTAAAAGGAGTTCTGAAAAGGTGAGTTTTGATTTTGAGGTTTGAATGTGGACAGATGTGGATGTGTTTGAGGGAGAGAGTTCCAGAGGGAGGTTGCAGCTACGGAGAAGGCTCTGTCGCCCCAGATCCGGTGCTCGGTCCTGAGTGAGGTGGAGATGGTAGGTAGGCGTCAGAGGAGCGGAGGCTGTGGGATGTGGAGCAGGTTGGTGAGGTAGGAGGGGGCCTGGTTATGGAGGGCTTTGTGAGTGAGCAGAAGGACTTTGAATTGGATCCGTTGTGGGGTTCTGGAGGACAGGGGTGATGTGATCACAGGAGCGGGAATGGGTGAGAAGATGAGTAGCAGAGTTCTGGATGTACTGGACTTTAGTTAGGACTTTGGATGATGTGCCATGAAGAATGCTGTTGTCAGTTCTGGATGTGATGAAGGCATGGATTAGAGTTTCTGCAGCAGAGAAGGAGAGTGATTGATGGAGACGAGGTTTGTTTGTTAGGCGGAAAAAGGCAGCCCTCTCGAAGGAGAGGTTGCTGTCAAAAATTACTCCGAGGTTGCGGATGTGAGGGGACTCGGAGAGAGACAGAGTCGAGTTGTCGATGGTGAGGCAGACGTTGTGAGTGGCTGTGGTGATGGATTTAGGACCAATGATGATCGTGTCTGATTTATCAAAGTTGAGTTTAAGTAAGTTGGTTTGCATTCATGATTTATTGTCTGTGAGGCAGTTGTTCAGAGTGGAGTGTGTAGCAGTGGTGATGGATTTTATGGAAATGTAAAATTGGACGTCATCGGCGTAGCAGTGGAAGTGGAGGCCATGATGGCGTATGATGTCACCTAAGGGGAAGCAGGTAGAGGATGAACAGGAGAGGACCCAGCACAGAACCCTGGGGGACACCTCAGCACCATAGACTGTATATAAGAAGTGGACATAGTCACGGTGATGTCCCCCATTGGTTTGTGGACTACGGTTTTAAAGCTTCGAGTTTGGCATTTTGGCTTTCACCTTCTTCTCAGTGAGAAGTAGGCTCATTTTGTCATAGACTTCTATACAATCAGACTTCTTTTAGCAACCAGAGGCATCGCCCCCTGCTGGCTGTTAGAAATAATGCACGTTTAAGACACTTCCACATTGGCTTCACTTTTCAGACCCGGAGGTTGCCGCGAGGAGGAGCGAGGGAGGAGGTGCAGTTGTTGATGTTGATGAACTGTTGTCTGTTTGTGAGATATGACCTTGCAGAAGAGGGCATTACTGGTGATGTTGAGGGAGGATTCAAGGCGGGAGACAAGAATGGCGTGGTTGATTGTGTTGAAAGCTGCAATGAGGTCGAGGAGGATGAAGTGACCAGAGTCTGAGGAGAGGAGAAGGTCGTTGATGACTTTGAGGAGGGCTGTTTCTGCACTGCGCTGTGAACGGACACTGGATTGAAATGGTTCTAACAGGTCGTTGGTACTTTGCATCCATTATTACAAAAAAGGACAACAAAGCACACTATAAAAGATAGTCTTATCTTATCCTTTGCATTATTCTGATGTCTAAAGCATGAGTTTACCGCATCATAAATACTTTCTTATAAATACTAAGATTGCAGGATAAAGTTCAAGTTCACTTTCTTATGCTGCCATTCATCACAAGCAAAATAAGAAGGTACCCAACGCAGACCTACGCTCTGTTACATGGGACAAAGTTTGGATGTAAATCTTGTGAGCTGTAATGTGATGTGACGGTTAGGTTGGAGGGAGTATTTTATACCAGTTGCCTTTGACAAAAAAAAAAAAATGAAACCGAATAAAGAACCCAAACTAGATATATCCAATCAGGAACAAAACTAAATAGCACATGGGGAAGACATCACTAGCCTTCCAATCTCAGCTAATATGGCTCAAGTTACGTTGCAGCAGCTACCTGAGACTCTCTGAGGTGAAGCCTTATAACAGGCATGCTTTACACTCATCAGCACTCTGGTCCTGTTGGTCTTGGTTCATTTACAGTTTGAACAACTGAGGATTCAGAAGATGCGTCTCAAATTACAAAAAAAAAAAGAGAAAACCCATTAATTACTTTGACTGAAAGATTTTTCCAGAAGCTCAGGTTGGAGTTTTAAAACACCGTCGATGAAATACAATACTTACGCACATACACATTTCAAGCCCAGCACCTTTAGCTGTTTAAATACACTGTTAAAACATATTTTAAGAACATACAATAGGATCACATGTAGTGCAAACTAATTTGCAGCAAATTAGGAATTATATTATAATTATTTTATATTTGAGATGCAAATATGGAATTATAGTTATATAAAGCCTTTTCGCTTTATCAGCTGGTAAAATTATTATCCACTCATGTAATCAGCCCAATGCTGATATTTGTTAATACTGCAAGTATTCTGCAATACCCAGAACTCCAAAAACATTTCCAGTTTAATAATTTATCTTTCATTAGGCATCTCAGGTTCTGGGGGCGTGCATGTTCAAGTGAAACTGGGTCTGTATTAAATGTGTTTGGAGAGGAACACAATATTTTGTTGAACCAGTTCTCACTGCGATAACATTATGTTGGAAAGTATTGGCTCTTATACTTAACGTCACTCATAATGGTCTAACACCAAGAGGCTTTTAAACTGGGAGGAAATATAGGGCCTTTTTGGTACAATAAAATAATATGATAGCGATCAATAACTCCATCTTGTCAGTGCGAAGGTTATCTGATCCGCCCATCAAACGGCCATCAAAGTGACAGCCGGATAGGTTGGACAAGGAGGTTGTGAAATGAAGCCCCTCGGCCACGTCTCCGTCTCCTGATGATCAGCTTGTTTTCTATGGGAAGTAAGCAACAAAATGTCTGAGAAAACCTGCACATCGTCTCACATATGAAAAAGCAAATCCCAGGTCCTCAGCGTAAAACCAGCGCAGAGCACTTAGAACATGAACGAATGATTCGTTGCTTAATGCAGCACCACTGCACTGACTTCAGCCTTGTATATTATTATTATTATTATTATTATTATTATTATTATTATTATTATAATTATTATTTTAAGATAAGGAATTACTAACACTGACACAAATTTAAAATAAACTTAGCACATTCTGTGTCATACTTACAAGGCTTTACACAAATTAAAACTCAAATGGAATTTATTTTTATAATATTTTTGACTCAATTGTATTTATTATCTCCTTCTATCTCCGTTTGTCAAAATTTCTGGGGTGACTCAATGAGCAGAAGGCATAATAATAATAATAATAATAATAATGGAGCCAGTGGGTAAAGTCTTATAAATATATTATCTGACTGTGGGATGGCTTTATTATTACTCCGTAACTATGCTAACAAAACAACTGCAAACCCCTGCATTACATTTCTTCAGGCTACATATTTATATTCATTGGAACGAAAAGTTCACTTAAACGCCACTCTCTATTTTTAATCTTATTCTTATTCTTCTATTATTATTCTTGTTGATTTTAGTGTTTTATGTGTAATTTTTGACTTGTTATTTGTTATTATTATTATTATTATTATTATCATTGGCAGTTCTATCGTTTTTGATTATTACCTTTTTTATAGTTTGCTTGTTTTTCTTTTGTTTTTTTGTTGTTAAATTGTTCACTTGTTATTTGTCATTGTTATTGTCATTAGCAGTTTTATTGTTGTTTTTTTATTGTTTCTTGTAGTTTGCAATTTTTTGGTTTGTTTTTTATTCCCTTTTTTACTTGTTTTTTTTTATTTGTTTTTATCATTGTCATTAATAGTTTTATTATTGTTAATTCCTTTTTATTTTTTGTGTGTGTTTTGTTTTGGTTGTAGTTTGTTTGTTTTTCTTTTGTTTTTGTTACTTTTTTAATCACATTTTAATCACATATTTGTTTTTATATTGTGATGTAGTGTTTTTGTACGGACCCCAGGAAGAGTTGTTTCTACCTTCGTAGTAAGTAATGTGGATTTCTGGTAAATAAATAAATTACTTATAATATTTCTAATACTGGCTTAAAAACAAGTGTGGACTCGTATTCTTAGTAGTCAACAGTTTAAAATATAATGACCTTAGGGTATGCCTACTTCATGTCTGCTGATTGTAGATGATTACTCAGAATCATAAGTTTTATCTTTAATCATGACGGTGCTATTTGGTTAATACAGACTTTATGATCATTTCAGTGAATATTGGGTTCTTATGTGAATCGATTCACTCTCTATCTTGTGCATCTTCACTTGCAGAGGCAAATAATCTAAAAAATATTCCTCCGAAATCATTCACAAAAAAGCACAAGGCGTTACATATCCTAGTTGCCATGTTCCCATCATATCAATGCAGATAACAGCTTGTGCATAAAGGTTAGTTTTAAATTAAATGTGCACGTCTTTTCTTTGACAAAAATGACTCCAATGTCTTCCACACACAGCAGGGACAAAATCTTGTCATGCAAACTTAATAAATTGGAGCACAACTACTAATCATCTTTGCAAGCTCCGGCACAAACCATCCAACTGGTGGTTTAGTCGAAGGCGCACAGCAGGTCATGTTACATTATTATGGGAGGCGTGAAAAACCGCAGCAACACCCGTAGGGTGAGTCACATTCATGTGGAGAAGGGTCATCTCAGGTAAAGTGATCACATGGGCTCCCCTGGCACTTCAGGTCTGGCACTTCATCCTATTATTGTTGAGAAAAGCTGGCCCATATGCTGCGTTCCGCAAGAAAGTCAGCCTGACACTGACACACGTGGCCAGAAACGCAGTTACACAAACAAGGCACGGGACTCCCCTCACTTTACCTGTGACCTGCTTTTAAGGACAACTTTAAAACGATGAGCCAAGTGTTTTTGTAGATGTGTGTGTATGCGGGTTTTGTTTGTTTTCCCTCGGAGTGCAGTGATAGGCTTAGATACGCTGGCAGACATGCCTTAACAAGATGTGGGGCAGGCCTTGATAACGCACTCAGATGAGCAGTCTATCTTCGGTCATGGGACTCCATGAACTCGCTCACCCCAGCCAGTGCAAATGGAAAACAGTTGGCTGCAGATTCAAATATCAAAGTATTGCAGGGGGATCTTGTTTTGTTGCTACATTCATACAAATACATGCAGCATGGATAGACTGGTGGCTCATGCACATGTACATTTGTGTTTTGCATGCACTTTTTATGTGCATTTATTTCTCTGTGCGGTGCACGAGTGATCTTTGCATGTGGCATCTAATGTTTACCTCATGTGGCCTCACCCTGTCGTTTGTCTGGGCATTACCGCATCTGATCCCTGTCAGTGCTCATGGATCATCTCCATTTGAGGGTTTTATCCCTCCAGCTGACCCAGAGGATCTTCGCCGTTTCAGCCCGTCTGTTCGGGCCGTCCCCACACAGCCCCGCTGCAGTTCTCTTACTCAACATGGCATGTGTTATTCATCACATGTTGTCATGAGCTGTCAAAAGCGGCCATGACAAATGCTGCCTTTTTCTGTTTATGGAACGATCATGTGGGCCTCGCTCTTCAAAACCGCCGCTATCGTCCACAGCTGACTGCTCTGCACTTGCAAAAATCTGCTTTTGTGGGCACGCGGTGCCATAATTCAAAAGGCAGGAGGACGTTTCATTTGCAAAGCCAATGAAATGCAACATTCTTCACTAACATGCCAGCGCTGTGAGAAAAAAACAACAACAAAGTAGTATAATTAATGGTTATGCTTGTGGATTTATCACACTACTTTTCCATTACAGTAAATGAACTCAACGAACTTACAGCATGAAGCAATCAACGCTGGTCACTGCACAATACGATTACTGTATATCTCTTACACCCCCCCCCCCCAATGCTCCTACAGATGACAAACATGCATTGTCCTTGTCCGGGGCAGGAACAATCACTTCCTTTGTGGAGGAGCGCTCAAGGGTCAGGCAAGGTCAAGGATCTTTAAGAACTGGAGGGCTGTAAAATATGCACATACTGTATGTGTGGACAGGAAAATAGGACTCAAGGCTATTTATAGAGGCATCTGCGGCGTGTTTTACTGTAAACCCGCTACCACCAGTTGAAATTTAGCCTCCTACTTTTGTTTTTGCATCTAAAATGCTCACAGATCTGGTGTTCAGACAAAGCCTTCGCTCCGTCACAGAGCCCTGCTGAAGATATTTGGGCTGCTGCATGGAGACACAGTTTTGTCCCTCCCTGCGTCACTCCTTCTTTCCCCCCTTTCAACCCCTCCTTCTCCACACAGGCTGAATCAGCACACTGGGCCCCCCGGTGTCGCTTCGCAATGGCATCACCACAGATTTGCTCTGGTGAGCCGGCCCATGCATCACAGACGGAGAGCCGTCTCCCCCAATGACAGAGCCAGAAGGGGGCCGGGTGGGCGGGCGATGGATTTGAAACAGCCGAGATGGCTCAAGTGAAAGAATCACCGCCGAGAAAAAAAAAGTTTTGCTCAACTGAGATTTAAGGGGAAACAGGCATAATAAATCAAAAAGAGATCATGGAGCTTCTCTGTAATGTTGTTTTGGCTCTTGTTTTCATTTTAACATTTAAAAGACATCTGTGTTCACTTTTGCTGTGTAAAGACCACAGAGAAATTTGTCATGATGAAATACATGGCCCAAAGAATAAATTCTAATCCTGCGTGATAACCAAACACGAAGCAAAGGAAGGAGATCAGTGTAAATTGGCACACACACGTGAATATTACTCGACTAAACTTCTATCTGACCCGTGTGATTAGAGCGGCGAAGTTAAACAAGTGCACCAGTTTATGGCTCTGGGGGCTGCTCTGTTAAAAGTGCGAATTGGTCCGGACGCAGCAAAGATTGATTGTACACGGGTAGGAAATCTGGTGCACACTCAGTCAGTATAATTTACTGGGTCACTGGATCTTGATTTCTATCTTTCTCAAAGTCTTTGAAGCATTTGGGGGAAAGATAATCTCATTAGTAGCAGTATATTTTCTGGACGCCTGCTGACACATGCAGAAATACCAGATGGAGAAATCGAGTAAACTTTTAACAACAAGACAGTAATAAATAAAATCCATCTTTTAAATTTTCTAACATATTAGATTTTATTTCCTGTCTTGTCTACTGCAACATGTTTATTTTGGCCGTCATATCAAGATTCAATACTATATATCAACATGATTGATTGGAATTAGTGAACTCACTTAAACTAAGACAGAAAGACAAAAGCTACTGGCTCATAAAGCACATAATACATTAAAGGTGCTGTTTAGGAGCATTTCTATTGCCTCTCAATGGCTTTTCAACATGGGGACGGTAAGCTGGCGGCTCGTAGCTAAACGGTGCTAACAGCGCTAAGAGTGCAAACAATGGCAAAAGTGCTGACAGAGATGACAGTGTTAACCATAACAACGCCGTCGGTCGGGACGAGTGCTGTGAGCTAGCCGGTGGGGCACGCTAAGATGCATGAATGTGCACTAAAAGCATGCACGGCCGGCCCGGCGATACCCATAAAATAATCATAAAAGCATAAAACAAATGAGTAAAATAAAATCCAATACATGGGAACACCACGGATAAAACACTAGCCCCTGTAGGAAAATTTGCCGCAACATCAAATGACCCACTAGATAAAGTTCTTAAAGTGCATTAAAGGGGAAATATCATGCTCATATTTAGGTTCATACTTGTATTTTGGGTTTCTACTAGAACATGTTTACACGCTTTAATGTTCAAAAAACACGTTATTTTTCTCATACTGTCTGTCTGAATATACCTAGAGTATATTCAACCTCTCTCTGAAATGCTCCGTTTTAGCGGCAGTTTCTTTAAGACCCCTCCTGAAAAAGCTCAGTCTGCTCTGCTTTGGCTTGCAAGAAAAATATGGTGCACCTTTGCAAAGGTAGTTCTCAAGCCGTGGACGATATATTCTGGTAGTGGCTAGAAGAGAACCAGCAAACTGGGGAAACCCTCGCGAGATGGTCAAGGTCAGGCATTAATCTCAAATAGAGAAGGTTAGGCATTGACCTTGAATATTTAAGGTTAGGATAGGTCGTCTTGCAGCAAGTCTCGCAAGAGTTTTTACAGGTTTTTTCAGATGTCAGATCAGATTTTTCCATCATATGTCCCCTTTAAATACATTTGCCCTACTGCATAATTATTGAACCTGCAGAGTGGCCTGCAGTGCTACGTATGTTTGTAGTTTTAGGGAGGCGGATGGCTTCAGGATGTGAGCTGGTCTGGAACCTGGATGTTCTGGTCTTAATGCTCCTTGTGAGAAGGATCAGTTCATTGTTGGCTTTGGTCTTTTGATGGATATTGTTGACAATAAGAAATTTGAATTGAATGCAGAGTCACCAGACTAACTGTGGCCGAAGAAATGTGACCGGGGAAAGAAAACACTTTTTGTCTAATCCTAAATATTCCTAAGGAGGAGCGTGGTGACCAACAGGCTGTGGTTTAACTGGAGAGGTCCCTAAACTAATGCAGGGTATACCAATAAAAGCTGTGCTGCTCTGTAGGGTTTTAAAAAGTTTCCTCCACACAATCATGGACATGAATGACATTTCCTCACCGGGGAATAATCAGATCGCTCAGTGCATTTGTGATTATTATTCAGTTTAGCACACACCACTTTATATTCCAGATTTTAAACATCAATCCTCGAACTATACGAGAGGAGACAGTTTTGACGATTCATTCCGGTTCGAGATCGGCCTCAGATTGTACAATTAAGCGGAGTATTTACATATGTTTGATGTTTAAGTGCCGTGTGTAACATGCTAAAACAGAACCCGGCGCTGTAATGCACTTTGACTCGGAGCAGAGGGCACAATGTCTATCTTTGATCAAGCTTCTTTTTGAATGTTAATAGGGGTACTGTTACTGTACAGCGATACGCCTGGTGGGACTGGGTGGAGCGTGGGGGTGTCCGAGCCAGACACTGTTTCAATCACACGGCGAGGCTGCAATTGGAGGAGATGTGTTGCTCTGAATCTAAAAAGTGGTGTGCAATCAAGAGTCAAGAGCCCCCCCCTTCTTACACACTCACTTAAACACACACACATACACACAATCCAGTTGGCAATCCAATCCGCTGTAGTGTTGGCTGTAGTCAGGAAGTGCTAATGAAGTTATTAATGATATTCATGTGTGCGGTGGCGTGCAGGCCGGGACTGGGCCTCCATTGGCCAGCTGGTAGATCTGTCTCAGCTTCAGTTGATGGTGATTAATAAAGTGGGGAAGAAAAAGAGAGAGAAAGAGATTTTCACTCTGAGCTTTGTCAAGTAAAAGTGAGCGGAGAGATCCTGCAGACAAACGCATGATGCATTCAAACAGTGGATTAAAGTGGCCACTTCAACATCTATTTGATTCATGTACATAGACACAGATTTCCCTATTTTTTGTGACGCTAAGCGCGACTTTCAACAACATATTTTTGGTGTCAATTTCCACTCCAGTCTTTTCAAAATAAAACTACTCAAGTTAAGTTTAGGAAAAGATTGTCTTGTTTAGGTTTAGGCAACAAAACTACTTAGTTAGGTTTAGGAAAAGATCATGTAGTGTGTTCCAATCCACGTACTTCCAGAATTACACTTCAATGTGGTGCACTTTGTGCACTCTGTACTCACTTGAGTAGTGCGTAAATTTCAACGGGGTACGGTCGTCTCAAATCGAATACTCTGCGGCGCACTGACCGGAAATGACGATCGCAACATTTGACCGCAGCTCGCTACCCGCCAAAATATCTTCTGAAAAAAAATTAAAGCAGAGTGGAAATTACGTTTCCAACATCGTCGCCTACGCCTACGATGTGTCCTCCTGTTGGCTGAAAATGCACCGGTATGTTTACGTATTGTATTGTTTTGGTCTGTTATCTACGTATGTTTGAATAGTGGTCGTGGCTCCGCCCCTTCCGCTACGTAGCCAAGATGGCGACAGTTGAGTGTGGAAAGTGTCCAGCCTTCCACACTCAACGATCTGACCGTTTTGAGTACAACATCCGGGTATTTTGAGTGCACTGCATTTTGCCGTACTTCCCAGTGTGAATGCACTTATGCACTCAAAGTAGTAAGTGTAAGTACAGAAGTACGCGGATTGGAACACACAGATGGTTTGGGTTTGAAAATGGTGTAACTTAAGTATGGAAGTTACGTGGCAAAACTTAGTTAGCTTTAGGAAAAGATTGTGGTTTGGCTTAAAATAACTCCAGAAGTACAGAAGTTACGTGACAAATAAATCAACTTTGACTTGTGGTTTCACACGGGACACAAACGCTGGTCTCATGGGCAAAAGTCTGGTGTTTTTTGACCCACCTGTCCACCCCATCCTCCGTCCTACGTGGTGTTTGCTGCAAAAATGTGAAATTTGTGTCCATATACACAAATCAATACATTAAGTTTTATGACTATTTAATGAACAGCTGTGCATTTGGGCTGCATTAAGAGAGCTGCATATGATTAAGAGATTAGAGATAAATCTCCTGAAACACACTTTGATTGCACTCAATGGTTGTTTGGTTAGTTAACACTTTTAATTATTTCCTTTTGTTCAAACGAGTGAAAGCCACGATCCGTGAACAAAAACTATCAATGCAGACACATTTTCTAATGACTAATAGATACACAAATATACCGTATCACCACCTGATCACAGACTGGTCTTGTCCACAGCGTTACAACACGCCGTTATCACGCCGATAATTTCACTCTGCAAAGATGGCAGCAATTAAGATGGCGGATTGAGGGACTGGGGGGACAGTCAGACCCCGGCTCCATGTGGGCCGGATCCACTGGCTCCTCTACTACAGTATGGGGCTGTTGAAAGTATAAGGACCTCCTTCCTACTGCTGCCTCAATGCTTGTCCAACGACTCCCTCTGCTGGGTGTCCACGTTGCTCAGAGTCGAGGACCAGCTCAGTCTAATCAGACTCCTAAAAGGTTTAATGCACAGAAAGAGTATCAGCTCCTCCTTCTAGCACGCTTTCCCAGTTCCAGTCTTTTCCTGTTTTAGTCTGTCTTAAAGTCTATGTCTTGTATTGGTTAAAAATCACATGAAAATCTATAAAAATTGAACTAAACTTCCTACTTCATGCATTTCCTGTGCACATTTTGGAGGGAGACAGAAAACGGACTGAGTCAAAATGGCACAAGCTCATTGTGAGGCATTTTGTGCTGCATACTTTGTCTCCATCTACTGGGAAGATTCAGCTGTCACTTTGTTTTCCAACCAGGTTTACTCCAGTGTCTTTCAATGGCTGCTAATAATGCTCACAAAGGCATCAAAATGGGGATATTTTACAATAAAAAGACACCAGAAAATGAGAATTTGGGCCACTTTAAGTTTTGCTTATAGTGTTTGCAATATTTAGGAATATAGGCAGCATATTTCATGTCTGAACAGAGAAGTGATTTCACTCCAACAGGGAGTCACTTTTTTGAACAGAATATTTGAGACACATCGAGTTGATCCTTTGACATATTGCTCTAATTTATGATACCACACACAGACGGGCAGCAATTCCCAAAGACATCATCGTTCGGATGGATTCCTGATGACAGCGGTCAAGTCTGAATTTCATAGAGGAGTGCCAGGATCCAACCACCCATTAACCACCAATATATCCCTCAATATATTTAATCGCTCGGGTTATGAATGATTTATCCGTCCGACAGCATGCGGCGCCAGCACTGTGCACGTTTGGGAGCCGTTATTCTGTTCAAGCTAAACGAAGATAAAGGAAAGACACATTTATTGCCCTCGCGCACCACTGGTTGAAAAAAGAGGAATTGCATTGTCCACATTTTGCCACTTTTCTGTGAGCTCTCCGTGCGTCTCTGCCAAACAAGCGTTTGCTACAAATTCCACTAGATTCCAGTAAGTGGTGTCAGACAGCTTTCCTGGGTTTAACGGGAAATCTGTCTTTGGGGGTGCAAGATTATAACCTCTGCAAACCGCTGGTCAATGGAAAAGTCCTAATCCACTCACGGGCCAACCACTCCTGGGTGTAATATTGGCTCCGGGAGATACGGAGGTGGCCGATTTGACCAAAAACAAATAAATTCTGCGAAGAATAAAATAAATACTCAGAAGAACAGCATGTGGGGAACGGAAGAAAATGTCGGTCTCTGTTTTCTTACAGTCACTTTTGGTTATGTTACGACTGAATTCGGAGACTAGAAAATGGAGACGTGGGCCCACTTTGTCCCTTCTTATTAGCCTTAAACTCCTAGATACTGAAGCACTTCATTGACTAATTACAAACTACAATGTGATCTGGGAATTCTTTAGTCATGCTAACGTCTTCCACTATAAATGCCTTTTCCATTTCACTGCCATTCCATACTTACGACAGCCTCTCATCAGAGGCCGATGATGACTTTTACTCTCGCACTCGGCCTAATTGTTATAGTCCAAACAAAGGAGACGTTCTTTTAATTCTCTGAGGGAATGCATGCAGTAAAAAAAAGTGTGGCACCGCAGCAAAATAAAACCAAATGGGGAGCCTTTCATGTCTCTGCAGCTTCAGTTTACAACGGGGTTTACGCTATGACTGAAAATATCATTGTCATGCTGGTGGCGGCTGAGGTAATGGCTCCGGCCTCAGTGTGGAGGATGGCTCCCCTTCTGTGTCCGCCAGCCGCTGTCGTCATCTTCACCCAAAAAAACCCCCCGACACCAGACAGAAGAAGAAACGATGTGAAGAAGAGAGAAGAAGAAGAAGAAGAGGAGGAAGAAAGGAGAGCCAATGTAACGCTAAAGTGCCCTTTGACCTCCGCTGTCAAACGACCCAGAAAGCTCTCTGTTTGCAGTCCCATTTGGAGTGGAGCCCGCCGGCAGGGAGCTCTGGGTTTGGCAACGCTCGCTGTCACTCTTCTGTCTCCACGGAAATGTCTTCTTCCTCTACGCGCCGAGGGGAAGCTTGAGGGCAGACGCTCGGGCCCGACAGACAGACAAACCGCAGGCAGCTCCAGCGCTCCGGAGTTGAAATAGCAGTCACTTCTCACAGGAAGTCGTTGCTCACTGGGATGCTTCGCTGCTCAGACACAACAAAGTGGGCTTTTCACAGACCAAAACACACAGGAAGAAAAAGTGTGGGGTTAACCGGAGGCCAGGAGCAGGATGAGAGTTGAAATAGAGTGTGTGTTGACTGTACATGCAAATCGTGTGGGATTTGAGTCCTTGAAGCAGCTTGGAGGGAGATGAAGTCGAAGTAAATAATATTAATAGACAAGTGGCCTCAGATGTGTGTATTCAGAAGGAGTTCATTGCTATTTCAGTTCATAGAAGTCTCTGTGCAGTCTGGGTGCCGGTAAGCTGTCAGCGTCTTTAATGTCACCAGGAAGACGTCTTGTACATTTATTGTTCTTGACAATTTAAGTGATTCTGACTGTGACCCTCCTGACCCGGGACAATTTAACTGTCTCTCCAGCATTTCCTCTCCTCCGGCTGCCTCCTTCCCGATCCACCACCGTCCGTCCGGCCGGCCTCTAAAGCACTACAAGAACCTCCCTGACCCAATTTAGATGTCAGATTACTGTTGCGGAGTCAAACAGGCAAACAAGCAGTGTGTGTGGCTGTGTAACGGATCCATCCAAACATTCCTTTGTGTACATGAGGCCCCTGCAAGGTTCAGTGTGTAGCTGACACAACAAAGGGAACCTGTGTTTGTCAAGCAGCCCGGAGCCAAGGCCCAACCCGAGGCTGCCGGAGGAGCCCGGGACGCCCTGAGCCCACCTGAGGCTGGACGTCCAGCTCACGGACACGACGCAGACACACACACACAGATAATGACGCTTTTATCTTTGTGTCCAGTTGAGATCTGATATTTTACCACTTATTAATGTCGAGACCGAACAATATGTCAATCTGGAAGCAGAACAGTGGACTTATTCAATGTGTCATCACACTGAATATGAGCTCCTTCTTGTTTCCTACTGATCTTTTGCATCGATATGATAGCAGAAGAAGACTGAGATGGTTAATCAACTGGAAAGTTAATCAACGAAAGCTGGGAGATGAGGGAAAAAAAGGCCTTTATCATGATAAAAAATATTTAATTTTCAAAAGTGGTTTCTTTCTTTTGTTCTTCTGCTACTCTGCCATTTGGACTTTTGGATATGAAGATACCACGTTACCTGAAATGTAGACATAAAGATAATTTCATAATTGATGAGTAAGACAGTTTATTCTTGAACTTGAACGTAGATTGACAAAAATAAAATCGTACTCAAGGTTCACTTACTGTTACCTTTAATAACTTGCGGACAGTTAACATCACTTTATCGTCTGCTGCGCTTTAATAATAATAATAATAATAATAATAATAATGATAATAATAATAATAAATTTTATTTGGTGGCACCTTTAAGGTCACCCAAGGACGCCTTACAAAGATAAAATAAATACTCCAACAGATTCAAGTGCATCTCATGGTCATCCTCAGTGGACAAACTCCATCTGCCAAGGAAGACTGTAAGGTGTGATTGAAAGCTCCGGAAAAAGCTACTAAGAGGACCTATAGACAATACTCAAGATCTCTTGTCAAACTTCATAATTGGCGTTTTCCTTTGGGTTTTGTAGTGTTACCGGAGGATGCTTTATTGCTGCAATAAAATAAAGTATAAAGAAAATTAAAAAAAATTCCCCAGTTGTATTGTGTCAGCCTGGTTTCACTCGCAGGGCGTCAAATACCGACGCACAAGACCACCCTTCAGTGTCTGTATGAGACGCACCGGGCTCCAGTGTAAACCCAACCACGTCCTTATTTGACGCTCAGAGCAACGAACGTAGTATTAAGAGCGAGACGTCCTCTACGGGCGGGTGAAAGGGACGGATGGGTCAAACACAGGACTTTTACTCGTCTCCCGTGTGAAACCAAAAGTTGAATAATTTTTACCGGCAACGTTACGTCACGTGACTTTCTGTGTCATGACGCTTTGCCACTGAGTCGCATGACGTTACGTCCGTAGCTTACATTACATTACAAGCGTACCTATTTTAAGCCAAACCCTGATTTTTTTTCTAACCTTAACCAAGTGGTTTTGTTGCCTAAACCTACTGTAACCGGCACCGTTTTGCAACGTTAAACAGGTGTTACAACGTTAAAGCTGAAGTAGGCGAGATTGGAGCAAATATGACGGTCGCTATATCATGACAGTAGTACATGAAACAGGTAACCTGAAAAAAATCATGTGTCTCCGGTGCTCCTAGCAGCATCTGCAAGATTTCACAGACCGGAGAAAAACAAGCAGTAAGAGCTGATCTGAGGTCTGCTGTCCAGCTGCCGTCTATGAGAGCCGGCTGTCAATTTCTCGTGAACTCCGACCGAACGGTCAAACTAGGCAGCGCTGATCAAATATGAATCAATATTCTGTTACGTTAATGCCTATTTCTCTCCTCAGATGTTGTCAGAATCATCTTGTAGTGCACGGTTTAGCTGTAAAATGAGAAAGTTTGTGACCTGGCATCCATGTTGAGATCAGGTTGAGATGGCTTGAAGGAACGCCAAGTTCTGGTCACATGACCGGAGCACAGCCAATAGAAACGCTCTCTTTGAAATGACCTGTGATTGGTCAAAGTCTCCCATCACAGGCTAGGCTTTTCTAAAGCCTGAAAACAGAGCCATGAGGAGGAGCAGAAGTCTAGTTTTCTCTCAGAACACTTGAATTACAACATGCTGAAAGGTTATTATGAGATTTTTGCCGAATGATGCCAAAAATATATACTGACTACTGACACTTTAACCACACAGAAACCTTCAGTGTCTAGATACTATGCAAAAGGCTGCCCCCTCTGCACAAGAGGCAAAATATGACGAGTAGGGATGAGATCATGTTGATTATGTAATTCGTAAAGAAGTTGTAAGTTTCTTGACTGCATCCTGAACGGTTGTGACGCTAACGCGTTGACAAAATCTGTCCACAGACAGACAAACACCTGGCAAAATACTCCAAACTGCTTCTGTGGTCGTTCCTACTACAGTAGGTGTCTCCAGGGCCACATTTTGCCACGATGACACACACACAGACACACGAGGTGAAAACAGCCACACGCTGTCGCCGCTGGTAAAGACGTACCATCTATTTCATGTGCTTTAAACCTGCAGGGAGAAATATAACCGTTGTGTAACAGGAAATCTTGGCGCGCGCCACGACGCGATTTGAAGGATGATTGGTCGAGCTAATTGCTCCCTTATATCAACAGCAAATCTAGCTTGAATATCATCTCACATGAAAAAGGCAGCGCTGTAAGGAAACATTTTTGTGCCATTTCTTTCTACCGCAGTCTATCAGGCCGGTATTATTAGGCCTCACTCTCCAGCTGCCAAGCCATCAGCGAGCAGGAGCGAACGCCACAGATGGCCTTTAAATATTACACAGCCAGTGTTTGATGTTGGGATGGTATATGAAAAGACACACTGACGGTGCCAAAACAGGAAAACCGCATTCTTATATCCAAACATATCAGCCCATTGGTATAGAAACCTCAATCTGCCAAACGCAATGCTGAAGATAAACAGCATGGATGGATTGAGGGGAATGGCATACGCAGAGACGGAGCGGACTGAGGATAGCCAAACGACATTTAGCTGATGATTTATGTTGGGTTCATCAGCGGAATAATGAAAATTCTGGGAAAATTAAAAGCAAGCAATAGTAGGCTCTTTTTGAATCTGATGACTTCAAAAAAAGTTATTGTAACGTATGATGTGATTTAAGACAATAAAAGATATTGCTCTTTTGAAAATGCCTTTTGTTCATTATGTGAAGACAGTCTGGAGTTCATTGTTTATCCACGAGAGTGAACGCGAGGACAACAACCTCCCAATGGCTTTGTGAACTTTGGTGCGGCGACTTCTTCCGTTTGTCTTTGTGACTGCCATTGTTAAGGAAGTGAAATAGTGCACGACTAATATCTCTGTGACCCCGACTGGAATGCTAAAACATTATCAATCGCCGGAGGAGAAAAACACGGCACGAAATGTATCAGGTGCATTTCTGAGATTCTAGCTGATTTCTCAATGAACTTGGCCCTCTTGTTTTCCGAGCACGACCTGGAGGCCAAGCCTTCCCCGGGTTTTGTGTGCGTCCTCAACAAAAGCGAGCCTCAGAGTGTGCTTCGGAAACGAACGCTGTTTGAGCTAGGTGCAGTGCAAACACAGACAGCGCACGGGTCATTGTGTGAGACGGAGAGGAGAACGAAAGGACTGCAAACACTCCCAGCTGTTCAGAGTCAGGTTTGTAAGTGTGTTTGCGTGTGCACGTTGCACCGTGCACTTGTGCCCGTCCATAGCTGCGGTCAGATACAAATATGGAGCCACACCTTATGTCAATGCTCTCTGTTTAACTTTCGCAGGTATGTAAACTCCAACGCCAAAGCATGCATTTGATGTATCCGCAAAGTTTACCCAAAAGGGGAGGAAAGTTAATGCCTAATTCAGCTTTGCAACGTTATCTCATCCATATTCCGGCCTATTGAGGCCGAACATGCTCAGAAACATTCACTAATAGCTCTCAACCAATGAGACCAATATGTGCTGGAATCAATGATGCAAGATGGTTATTTAAAGAACCATATAGGCCATGTTGGAGTGCTAAGAGCCCTCTAAATGTCATAAAGAGAACCTCAGATTTACTGTTTTATGTCATTTATGCTTTATTAGTGCCTCTTTTTCGTAGTCGAGCTGCCATTTTGAAAACAAAACAGCAATTATCCAGTTGAATTGTTGCTTCTGGAAATGGAGAGCATGTCATGATATCAATATTTTAGATGAAATCACGTCCAAAAGTGCCAAATTGACGAGGACTCTGTCTGTTCTCAGGCCTTTTTCTCATATCCTCGGGCCTATTAGAGGCCAACAGAGAGTATTGCTTGTGTTCGCTCCACTGCACACAAGGTCCGGGGCCTTTGCTTCAGACACACACGAGCCATATGTCTGTCAGATTTTATTGTGAATGTAAATGCCTGGGTTCCATTCTCTGACCGAGGGGACTGAATGCGGTCTTTGTATTTCTTTTATTGTAACATCAGTCTTTTTGTTGTTGTTTTTGTGTTTTTCAGTGATGAGAATTCATTGTTTCTGCATTTAGTGATCTTCTATTAAAGGGTAACTTTGGCGTTTTTCAACCTGGACCCTATTTTTCAATGTCTTTGTTTGTAAGTGACTAATATTTCTTGAAATTGGTCCAGTATTGAGGGATAACGCTGTAAGCGGCAGCAGCAGTCGCTTGATACGGTCTGGTTGTTATTAGGGCCAAGTAGCTCAAGGAGAAGTTGTGAAATCTGAATATCCGTAAACTCACATAAAAACGGGTGGCCATCGAATTCAAAGAGCTCACCCACGCTGTTGAAATAATCTTTTAGATAACACTAAGCTACACTCTCTGTACTCCAACACAACAAACTCTGGCCGGCTGGCTCTCGCGTTTCCATCGTGGATGTGTTCTACTATTCCACCGTTGTCTTCCGGCAACACGTCACCTCGCCAGATTTCAAAACGAGGCTTCTCCTTGAGCAAAAGTCTTTCTATAATATCAGACACTTATAATAACAATCAGAGCCTGTCATGGCAAAAAACAAACAGTTTAAGTGGATGGTGCCAGCTTGCCCCAATAGCACCATATTGCAGCCCGTGAGCAGCTGACGTCTACAGCGTTATCCCTCAATACTGGACCAACTTCAGAAAGTGTTATTCCTATTATAGACAGAAAAATGTGAAAATAGGGTCCAGGTTGAAAAATACCCTTTAAGTCAAACTGGGACATATCCATAAGAATTTAAAAACTGCAGTAACGTACCCTTAATGCACTCCACCGGCTACCTCATGTCCCTAAAACACAACACAAACGCCCCTTTGTGGACGTCCCATTCTCATCCCAACTGACAAGCCAATCCACGAACTGTGGCACTGTGGCCTCTAATCCACAAGCACCTGTATACTTCTTCAGAGCAGTCAGGTCAGTCAAATCGGTCTAGAGAAGCTCATAAGATCACACCAGATCCACTGCACCCTCTAAGGCCTGAATATGTACCTTTATCTTCACGACGCAGGTATAGTCTGCCCAGGAGGGGGGACTAAAAGAGGCATCACATCCTCCGTCCTGAAGCCTTCATCACATGGCCTGAACCGGATTATTGATTTTCCTTTTTTATGAATGTTTTTATGATACTCATGCTTATGTTATATTATGTGCTGTCATTTATGATATTCTTTTATGCTCTTTGTGCAAAGCAAATTTCCCTCGGGGCAATGAAAGTTTCATATAAATAAAGAATGAAACGGCAGCACTGACGCTGTAAGCCTTTCTCGTAGGGATTTTAAGGGATATTGCAGTATGTGGCTGCATACATTATGGTCCGTATTATCAACTATAAGTTCTCTTGTGGTTTACATATCAAAGTCTCAGTCTGGCTGTGGGTAGAGCCGCTGATGATATTGTGATCTCTGGATAATATAATAATAATATAACTTCAGTTCAATCCCCCAGGCAGCGCACATCAACTCACTATTCTAGTTTTTCAGTCGATTGTTTCTGACATTTGGGAAGAAAAAAGCTAAAAAGATTAATCAAAACATACTTTTGGGAAATCATAAATTCAACAATGGATTACGTATAATTGACGAATTGGCCGGAACTGAAGTGTGCAGATATGTTTTCTTTCCCCGATTGTACTCTATTGTGCTTCTTCTAATTAGCAAATATTAGCCTGTAAATCAAAAGTGTTTGAGCAGAAGACTGAAAAACAAATGTTGTCTTGTGTGGCAAATATTGTTCTGTTCTAGGATGATTTATTCCTGCTGAACTTGCATTATTAAGTGTATATTATATCACTTGTGTGAAACATACATACCTACATTCATATACTATATATGAGCCAGGTCTAGACACATGGCACAGTAGCAACAAATCCTAATCTCAGTCATTCTCCGGCCTCTCCAATTTGAAACTGGACTCTTTTCTTTCCTCTAAGCCATTTCATTCATTTTACCGAGTGTGCTCTTGAATAGGGGCTACAGCTTTGGCGTGGTGTCCCAGACTTGTCAGATTTGGGTAAATTGATCCGGCCTCCCTGTTCTGTCTCGGAGCCCCTGGCCCGATCAGGAAAACACCCATGACAGTTTGGCCGGCGGCCTCGCTAAGAAGTGAGCCCCATTTGAAATAGCAACATTGCAAATTAGCGTTTGAAGGTTTTAACATGAGAAAAAAAAAAAGCGCCGCTCTGCCTTTGAGCTTCGGTTCAAACTTTATGTAAGCTCCCCCAAGTGGTGTCGGACACTACTGGTGAGGCCAACCCTCAGAAAAACCTGCTTTTCCATCGGGAGGGCATGGCGCAGCATTTCAGCACAGGCTAATCAGCCAGTGAGAAGCAGACCACGCGGACCCAGATCTGCTGTGCCGATCATACACATGCGCACAAATGAGCCACCGAGGAGCTGATATATCAGTGAGCGTGGTGAGGAATTAATCAGACCACACCCTGCTTCCCTATCCACAGCTGTGACTGAACGGGAGAGAGGAAAAGGTCAGGACGGGAGGACCGGTAGAAGTTGGTTTAACCTCTGACCTCTCAGTTAGATGTACGAGGTGACATCTGACATCTATGAGGTCACTTTCTCTGTGAACCGTCTTCCTCCGGGATTGCTTCCTTCCACTGTGTCATGCTCTCTGACTGAATCTGTGCTCGGTTAATTGGCGGAAGTGTTAAGATCATGGAGAATAGAGAGTTGGGCCGACGGAGATGGAGATGGAGATGGAGAGGGGGACTTTGCGAGTGCATAATAGCCGTTTCCCCCCTCTTGCCTGGGGCCCAGTGTAGATGTGGTGGACCCAGCCCCAGACGCCACTCCATGGTTTGGCACGCTCTGCATTTCAGCCCTCTCACTGTTTCCAGCTGAACCAGCTCCCATGCAAACACATGGGCAACCGGTGGGTTTTCTTATTTAGTTGTCGGTCAAGAGTACTTAATAATATTCAAAAAGACAGTGCGACATATCATCCCGCGCTTGCCAAAATATGATCCCCTTCTTTTTTTCCTCCCAACATTTTCCTCCTCTAGAGTGCATGCAGATGAAAAGGAACAGATACACAATGGTGCAATCTTGAAAAAAAAAAAAAAAAAGGTTTGGCTGACAGTTATTAAAGTAATAGAGCAGACTGAGAGGAGGGTAAGTACGGAGCAAGGAGCACGGCGACCGCCTTTCAGGAGACTGCGAAGGGGAAATATTTCAAATACAATGGCCTGCGATGCCGCATAAAGCACAGGCAGTGATGTGGCGTATGACTTACTCAGATTGATATGTCCTCGCTGACCCAAATGCTCTCATCCCTGCCTCTCAGCTTTTTGAAGTTAAATAAACAGTGTGTCACAAGATCTTCCACATACCACCCAAGTGCTACAGCGTGTGTGTGCGTGTGTGTGTGTGTGTGTGTGAGAGTCTCCCTGTGTGTCCGCGGCGCTTGTGTCTACGGTTTGATTTGTGAGTCTGCATACGTATTTACTGTATGCGTGGACACAGAGAGAGACAGATAATGTGTGTTAGCGTGCACAGGAATGTGTGCGCCGCCACCGACGAGAGCGGGATGTGTGCGACATGTCTGTAATGACAATGGCGGGTGACAAATAACGCTGACGCACACTGTCCCCGGTCTCGATGCTGCTTTAATAAAAGAAGTGTTGGCTCTTTGAACATTTTAATTAAACCAAACAGGACCATCCCCGCCCAGGCCTCGACGATGAGCTATGTAACATTCTGAAGACAAACAAGACCATCTGTTACCGGGTAGACATCAAATACATGTCTTTTTTTTTTTTTTTTTATGTCACCCTGGGCCCGCATGTTGACTTTCATTATTTCGAAAATCCATCTGGAATTTTGATGGGCATGTTTTGAAGGAAAAGGCCTTGAAACCACAACGCAGGGATGTCTTGAAACAAAGGTCTCTGCGGTTTTGTCTGCTTCTCGTGGTCAACAACAGCCCGGCAGTCTCTGTGCTCAGATAGCTCATGTCTGTAATTTTAGTTTATGCCATCATTATTACAACACGTTAGCCGTTTCTCATGTAGTTTTCTTGGAAATGTATATACTGAATTGATGGTTTATGTGTTCTTTTAAGGAATTGAACTAAGGCCATAAAATTTAGAGAGAAGAGAATGGGGCTCCTTTGACGAGCCATGCGGAGAGAGGAGAAAAGTATCTGGATGAGTGTTGAAATCTTCTGATTGAGTGTCGATAAAGAAGGGGCCGAGGTGAAAATGTAAAACCAGAGTGGCCTTGTCAAAATAACATCACTTTTATTATATTCTTCACATATCTTTGTATCAGATTTACTCCTCACCGGTGTTGAGTTCCATGTTATTAAATTACAAATTCAATTTAATTGTAATCAGTTACTGTGAAAAATAAAAAATTACAGTTACTAATAAAACTGTTGGTGATTACAAAGCGGTTACACCCGAATGTATTATTTTCGGTAAAAAGCTTATATGTAAAATATAACATTCATTCTGTTGCTCTGTTCTTAATTAATCTTAATTCAAGTTCTATTGAAGGACTTGTAATAAAAGTTTGACAGTAATCAGTGTTTGAATACTAGGGGTGTAAGAGAATATCGATACAGTATCGTATCGTGATATCAAGTTTTGTGATATTGTATTGATTCTCAAAAACACTGTATTGATTTTTAATTAAGAGTTTATATGCTAATTAACTCAGTCAAGATTTTATTTCATTTGCAAAGAGATGCGCCCTCTCAACGTATACCGTGATAAATGCAAATGCAGATCCCACTGTTCTGATTGGATAAGAACTTTTTCTCAGATTTTATTATATATTATTATTATTATTATATATTTTATACATATGGTGGTGTGTTCTTTATACTATGACAGTTTTCCTAAAATTAGATTTAAAAAAAAAAAAAATGCAATATATTGCCGTTTACAGTATCTCAAAATATTGAATCGTAACCCCTGCATCATGATACGTATCGTATTGCCAGAGTCTTGCCAATAGACAGCCCTATTCAGGATGTTGTGTGGTTTACACTGCCTGGATTAAATCAGTGTTTTTAGGACTTTTCAGCGTTGTTGCCCAGTTTAAAACATTTTTAGAAAAGTAATCAAATGTAATAAGTTACTTTGATGAAGTAATTAAAGTAGTTATTTTTACCAGGGTAACTAGTAATCTGTAACCTATTACATTTCTCAAATAACCTTCCCAACAATGCTCCTCACTAACAAATGTAGTTGAATTTTGATTAGAAAACAAACACTGATAAATACATGATATTTATTCATTTAAATGACACTCATAGTGAACTTTCTGCAAAAGTCCCACAACGACACTTAGATTTGAGGCCCTTGCATGAAGTGGTGATTTTAATTCAAAGTGTCAGGATGAAAAAAAGAATCCCTTAAAGATTATATTGGTAACATTTTTATGTAGACAAATATATCTAAATAAAATAAATAAAATAAATAAAATAAATAAAAGTATGTTTTTTCCTATATAAAATATTATGGTTGTGAATTTATCATTTTAAAAAAATTTGATGAGTCGAAAATAAGTGTTTTGTTTATCTCTGTGGAAGATATCTGACGTTTGGTTCCCACTTCTAACAAAGCTTGTGAGGCAACAACGTTGGTATCTCTGTGTCGTCAGCAATCAAGGTAACAGTTAGTGTGGAAAAAAACTGGCTGAGATTGACGCTAAGTGCCTGGCAACCACTTGTTGTGAAGTGAATGCAGTGGAACAGGGGAGGGAGAATGCGACATCTAGTGGCTGAATGTTATCAATAATATCAATAGCACCTTTAATTCCATTTTATCATCTAGTTCTGAAGCTCACTATTAGTTTAATTTCACCGTAACACACATGAATGCATTTGTTTTTGTATCTTCATTCAGATTAAGACTGTTCTGCAGAGCGCCCACTACATCTCATTCTTTACTTTGAAAGGACTGCCATGCAGAAGAGCTTTTCACTGTTTCACCAGATTTCTCCAGCTGTGTCTTGTTGCCACCAGAGGGAGTCTTCTTAGTCAAATCACAGCTCCCGAAGGAGTTGATTCTGTATGCTGAACATCTGCTCAAGACCCACATCATGCTGACTGAAGCCGTGGGGATATTGATGATTTGTTTATGCTGTTTTGTTCATGCATTGCACCGTTAATCAAAGTGACTGACAGAACCTCGCTCACACACATTCATCATGACTAATATTAGTCATTATTAGTCATGCAATTGTCATTTTTTTTATATTCATGCAGCTGGAAAGCCATCCCCTCTGTCTGTCTGTGTGACTTTATGGGGCTTACTGTTGTGGTGGAGCCCATCACTGGTGGGGCAATGCCCAGTGTTGCAAGCACCAGCCTATAGCCTGGGCCACAGCAGGCCTATAAAAGGCCATTTCACTGGCTTGCTTTTAGTTTTCTGTACAACAACTACACGTGTTGAGCTCTCAGACTGGAAGCCCTTCCCATTGCCTGCTGCATATCCATGCTGGAGGAGGAGGAGGAGGAGTTGTTACCTGTGTTTAGACTACCTGGCTGTTTGCAAGTTAGTAGCAGGGACTGCGTTTAACATGTCTGCACAGAATAGAGACGCAGAAGCTTTAACTCAAACTAAATCCACAGGGTTTTGCAGCTAGGTGTTTTTCTACCTGCATGACGCAGCAAATGGGAATCTTTAATTAGGCTCTGCAGGGAAAAGTGAGGACGAATAGGAGGCACTTCCTCCAAGAAACTCATTCACCTCTCAGCTCCGACCCTCTCTCTCCAGTTGCATTTTGGACTTCTTATAGCCACCTTTCCAGGTCGCCATCAGCATCTCACCTGTACTTGCTTTTGGACCATCATGGATTTGTCGAAGGTTTATTCAGAGGCGCTTCAGCTCCACGTCGCAGAGAACAGGCGGTCTGCACTGTGCATGTGGAAGGGTTAGGGAAACGAAAAGAGCGTGACCACTTTGTGTTCCAGTGCATGGCCTCTGGACGAAGTGGGAAGGATCATGCACAAACCTCTCCGAAAGAGGAGTCTCTACGTGTTCCTGTGTTTTGGCATCATCTACCTCAGACTTGGGTGAGTTTTTGCATTAACATGACTGTTTCCTCCACATGCGCAAACCTGAATATATCAAATTGCGACACACTCTTTGACTGTTAAACTCATTCCAGGACCTCTGACCTCAGTGTGTGCAAAAATAAATCAATTTTCAGCAGGTGTATTTTAAAAAAAACAACATTTTTAATCATTACATCCTGCACTGATCTCTACACTGGCTCCCTGTCTCTCAGAGAATTGATTTCAAAATACTCCTGCTGGTTTATAAAAGCACTAAATGGTTCAGCTTCTGATCTTCTGCTATGTTCTGAACCATCCAGACCTCTCAGGTCATCTGGATCAGGTCTGCTTAGTGTCCCAAGAGTCACAACTAAACATGCAGAAGTTCAGTTTTTATGCACCAAATATCTGGAACAAGCTCCCAGAAACCTGCAGGACAGACTCCAACTCTGAGTTCTTTTAAATCAAAGCTTCAAACTGTCCTGTTTGCTGCTGCTGCCTTTTATTAACCCAGATAATGATCTTATATACTGCACTAGAACTTTTACTCTTGTGTGTTATATTTTATTTTAGCTTCTATCCTAGCTTTTATTTTTAGCTTGTTTTTATTTTCTAATCTTTAATATTTTTTAATGTTCTTTTGCACTTTGTCTCAATGTTCTTGAATGTTGATGTAAAGCACTTTGAATTGCCCTGTTGCTGAAATGTGCTCTACAAATAAAGCTGCCTTGTCTTGATGGCACTTTGGGGAATGTGTCGTGCGTAAAAAGTAGCAGATCAGGATTCGTGCCAACTAGTGCAACATGATCGATTCGTATTCTCTATCAAAGAGCAGGTTTAAGTTCACCTCATGAGACTCCAGCTCCTTTTGTCGCTGTCATTGCTCCAGATCCAGCTCACCCTGCATGCATACCTTCATTAATAGCTGCAGGCTGAGTTGTATTTCCACATTCCATCGGCCGGACGGAGTTTTTTACTTGTTTTGTAAAAGCTCACCTTGATGCATAAACACAGAGGGACTTGTATCCATTCTGCATGATCCTATACTGTATTATATAGGACCTCCATCAAGTTGCCAGTTAGTGTGGAAAAAAAACTGTCTGAGATTGATGGTAAGTGCCTGGCAACCACTTGTTGTGAAGTGACTTTACCTGGCTGTTGCAAGTTAGTAGCAGGGACTGCGAATTTGGAAGTTTTTTTTATATTTTTGTCCATGCTGGTTAATGTTTCTCTAATTACGAATTGCGCAAACATTTATTATTTTGATGCTAAAAAAAATTCTGAAACTATATTAACTCATAATAAGTCCTATAGGGGCCTAAATGTATACAGATAAGTATGCAACAATGCTATGCAGCACTTACTATACCATTCATAAATATTATTAGCCAACTTTTTTTGCAAAACTACATTTGCTTTCTGGAATATCTGTAACCAATTGTGCATGAAATAATTAGAAGTTATTGACAGACTGATACAACTTTAAGTCTCTTGAACTGATCTCACAGTGTTTCCTGCAGCCACAATGAACCAAACAAAACAGAAAAGTGTCAGCCCTCCCTGTGAGAAGCTCATGCGCAGCGAAGCGTGTAAATGACTTCAAGTTCCACAGATGCTCATATCACATGACAGTATAGTAGAAGTATTATGGGGGGTGAAAGTCACCCATTTCCATGTTTACTGAGCCCCAGCAGTTAGCTCATTCCTTCCATCCTTTCTTTACTCTGCATGGCTAAATCCTTCACGGTGCCCTCTTCGTTCACAATGCCTGGAGCCTGCAGGTGTTGAGTGAGAGTCACAATGCTGCTGCAGGCGATAAAAGCCCTCCACTCCAAAAACCTCCACAAGTGTTTTATGTCTCTGCATCAGATCCAATCTCGAGAAACAAGAGTGCTATTTTTTTTTTTTTTTATACCTGCACCTTTAACAGTCTGAGGAGAGTATTATTCAACTTTACAGCAGAATGAGTGTTTGAATATACTGCAGCAGACAGAGCAGACAGAGCAGACATATTATAGACGCCTATAGGAATATTATAGTGTTACCACAGGAAATAATAAGGTCCCTGACAGTCATATTTAAGTACCACAAATATGCTTTATTTTATGTTTCTGAGGAAATGTTGTAGGAAAACTTCAAGAGAACACGTATAGGTCCCAGGAATATTATAGGATTATCATAGGAGGTTCTTTTCAGCAGGATTATGATGCTTTATTCTTATACAGAAATATTATAAGAATAATATTTGTCATTTTTATTATAAGGGCTTTATTGCGTTGATGTGACACCAACTTGTTGATTCAGATTGACACTGATTTTGTGCACATAGAATAGAATAGAATACAATAGAATAGAACAGAAAGCTTTATTGTCATTGTATTAAATACAACGAGATTCCCAGTTGTCACTTCTGGTCAGTTGCTTTAAAACAAATACTTGACAAGACTAAACGAGGCAGATAAAACATATAACAGGTAAAACACACATAGGTATAGAGAAAATAAAACAGGTAAAGTAGATGTGATAAATAAATATAAACAGAAGTTTACACTAGAAGTATAAAATATAAAAATAGATGTAATGTAAACAGAGGTAATTGTAAAACAGGTAGGGTATAGATGTAATAAATAAAATGTAAACAAAGGTAGTTGCACTTGAGGTGTATATTGCATCAAGGATATATTGCATAGATAAATGTATTTTACATTCAGTGTATTAATATTGCACACATGGAGCTGTGGTGATGATGGTGTGAGGCTCAAGCAGCAGCAGCAGTCTATGTTTGTTTATTTCTGGCTGGATGGAGAGGTTGGGTAGTGGTGGTTATGGTGGAGGAGGTGGAGGGGTAGAGGGTTTGGGAGTGATGATGAATGAAATAACTACCACAAATATGCTTTATTTTATGTTTTCTGAGGAAATGTTGTAGGAAAACTTCAAGAGGACACGTATAGGTCCCAGGAATATTATAAAAAAGATAATAGGATTATAATAGGAGGTTCTTTTCAGCAGGATTATGACGCTTTATTCTTATACAGAAATATTATAAGAATAATATTTGTCATTTTTATTATAAGGGCTTTATTGCGTTGATGTGACACCAATTTGTTAATTCAGATTGACACTGATTTTGTGCACATGGAGCTGTGATGATAATATAAGTATAACTTATATTAACTTATAATAAGTCCTATAGGGGCCTAAATGTATACAGATAAGTATGCAACACTTACTATACCATTCATCAATATTATTAGCCAACATTTTTTTCCAGCCCTACATTTGTTTTTTGAATATCTGTAACCAATTGTGCATGAAATAATTAGAAGTTATTGACAGACTGATACAACTTTAAGGCTCTTGTACTGGTGTGAGGCTCAAGCAGCAGCAGCAGCAGTCTATGTTTGTTTATTTCTGGCTGGATGGAGAGGTTTGGTTGGGTGGTGGTGGAGGTGGAGGAGGTGGAGGGTTTGTGAGTGATGATGAATGAAACCTCCTGCACGTCCAACAGTGGATCGGATCAGTGTCACCCTATTGTGTCCTGTTGTGGCAAAGTGGGCGGATATAGCAGTGTCTCTCTGCTGCCCAATGGCAGGCACCGACTCTCATGAGAGTGGAGAGAGGCACTTCTTCTGCCATGCGAAATCCCTAAAAGCATCATCATCATTCCGGCTGGAGAAGCTCACAGTAGACTGAGCAACAGCCTCTGAGAGCCGCTGAGAGATGACAGAGCCAATCTCAGCGCACACACAGCCCTGCTGCTGGGAGCAAGGAGCTGCGTAGAGAAAACACGAGGAGCACCTCTTCTTCTTATTCTCTTTTTTTTTTTTTTTTGTGCGCAAAAAGGGGACTTAAAAAACCAGGAATTAAAGGGAGTTTTTTTTTTTTTTTCATCCTGTGTGTCCGCGTCGATCGTGGCCATTTGCTCAATGTCATCATGATCATCTTCTCGTCGCGCAGTGTACTGCTGTCAGTCTACTATCCGCAGATCTTCCTCATCCTGACGAGCGGCAGCTACCTGTAAGTTTAAGAGCCAATTAACTCGGTGCCTTAATTAACTTCAGAGAGCGCGCGCCGCTCATCCTCAGCAGCACGAAGACGCACGAGGGTTTTTTTGGGGTTTTCCTATAAAGCAACGGGCTCCTTTATTTCCTAATCATTATAAAAGCCGGTTCTGAGATGCATTTCTTTAGTTCTCCTTGTCCACGGATGGGAGATTGATTTGGAGTTGTTTATCATGTGTCTCCAGACTGTGAAGGAGCAGAGAGCAGGAGTAGAGAAAATGCAACTTGAGCAGTAATTTAGGATATTTTACACACACTTTCCTAATCTTATGCGAGAAATTCAGCAGAGAATATATGCATCAGTGGAAACATCGCTTGGAAAATGATCCACGTGGGAATAAACTAATTAGGCGAACGCGCAAATGTGCCCATCTGAGCACGTCTTCTGTGAGTGAGTGAGCAGTGATGGTCAGTCATATTGTAAATATTTTACAACATGAGAAAACATTTGCTGCTACATGGATTCATTTTGGCCACAGAGTGGCAGAGATGTTCAAGACAATCGGATGCTGAGATTCGCTCCTTTTCCTCCCTGAGAGGAGAATTTAACACACTTTTTGTTTTACGCACGATGCAGCACCGTTAACCTGTCAGAGCGTGTGAGAGATTATCCCCGTGCATGCATGACCTCATCTCTGCTTAATCCCCAGTATTTCGATGTTATCATTTTGAACCCACATCTTTAGAGTATCTGCATGAAGCATGCACGTGATTGACACCACAATGCGCTGAATTAAAACCAAACTTATGCTCTTTACGCAGGAGAACACTGGCTTTCTTAAAGCTTTTCCAAAATAATCACTCAGCCATGCATGCTGCTTTGCTCCTTCCTCCATGCATGCTGCTTCGCTCTTTCCTCTGCTGCCCGGAGACCCCAAACCTGATGCTGAAATAGATGTGGTTTATGGTTTTTCTGTTAAAAGTGGGCTACGCTGCTAAATATAGTAATGGCATTAAAGCTACATAGCATTGTTTGTTTGGATTATTGAAGTATGTTTTATGCAGAGCATTAACCACAAAATATATATTTCTAAATGGGTTCAAAATAATGCAATGCCCCTTCCTCAGAGCTACACAGCTTATGTTTAGATCTGTGGGTGGCGAATGAGCCCTCAGCAACAGGATCTGACCATGTGAGAGCATTTGGGCACCTCTCACTCAAATATCCAGGAATTTCACACTTAATGTTCCAATGGCAATAATCTGACCATCTAATATCACACTGGCTCTAACTACATCTTATTTTCAAATGAGCAGCAAAAGAGGAAAAATCACATTCAGCACTAACATAAGAGTTACTTTCCTGCTCTTGGAAAAAAAAGAAAAAAAAAAGAAGAGCATTTCTTCACTTGCTTTAGTCAAGTTGTGTCTGTGTGGCATTTTTTTGAGAGTGCATTCCTCGGTAGAAGATGCATGCCTGGGAGCTTAATAGTGTGTCAGTTAGGTTCAAAGTGTTCCATGTGATGGAGTAGGTGGCTGTGAGCGTGCTGCATGCCATGACGTAGACTACAGTTTCTCTTAAGGCCACACTGATGGAATCTGTAAGCTCCTCGCCGCTCACGCTGCATGGTATACCGCTTTTTTTGTTTTTCCAAAGAAATTAATTTATTGTCAGGTCAAACTGGGAGAGGCCTCTGTTTCTCTGACATTTAACGCTGGATGTTTAGGACGATGTGGTTTTTCTATCAGTCACATCACACATTCTGGGATTAATATAACAGATAGTAACCTATGTTTTGTCAAAAATAAAAAATATTAAGGATAAAGATTTGTGTCACCTGTAGCTGTCAAAGCATGTGTGCACAACCAGTTTATTGATGTGAATCAATCCAACATCATAACATTTTGAATGAATATATAACACTAATATGACCTCTACATTTCAGAGGTTTTCTTACAATTTTGGACATGCACTTTACAGTATCTGTGCAAGGCTCAAACTTGGCAAAAAATCATGCCACCTGTTGCTTCAGAATTAAAAAGGCTGTCAATCGATTAAAATATTTAATTGAGATTAATCGCATTATTGTCCGTAGTTAATCGCGATTAATCGCAAATTAATTACACAGTTTTTTACCTGTTCAAAATATAACATAAAGGGAGATTTGTCAAGTATTTAATACTCTTATCAACATGGGAGTGGGCAAATATGCCGCTTTATGCAAATGTATGTATATATTTATTATTGTAAATCAATTAACAACACAAAACAATGACAGATATTGATCCAGAAACCCTCACAGGTACTGCATTTGATATAAAACAATGTGCTCAAATCATAACATGGCAAACTGCAGCCCAACAGGCAACAACAGCTGTCAGTGTGTCAGTGTGCTGACTTGACTATGACTTGCCCCAAACTGCATGTGATTATCATAAAGTGGGCATGTCTGTAAAGGGGAGACTCGTGGGTACCCATAGAACCCATTTTCATTCACATATCTGGAGGTCAGAGGTCAAGGGACCCCTTTGAAAATGGACATGACAGTTTTCCTCCCCAACATTTTATTCTTTAGGTTTTTTTCTAGTTTCATATGATACCAGTATCTTCACTCTAGCTTTAAAACTGAGCCCTCTACAACTTAAAATTGCGAGTTGCCTTAATGCATTAGTGAAATTAGTGCCATTAAAATTAATTTGCGTTAACGCGTTATTATAGTGTTAACTTTGACAGCTCTAGTTTTCTTACAATTTTGGATATGCAATATCTGTGCAAGGCTCAAGCTTGGCAAAAATTCAGGCCACCTGTTGCTTTGTAATTGTCCAAAAAAAGTAGGGCTTTCCTCGACCAAAGACATTCTTAGTCGACTAATACTCATACGATTTTGTCGACTAATCCATTTATTTAATCGACAGATCTGTGTAACTGAGTTTCTCCACAAAAAGAATCACACAAAAGAACCACTTTAAATCTTGTGTTTACCAGAGTTCTGCTCATAAGTTTCCTAGAAATTAGTCATTCAGCATGAAAAAAGCGTAAAAACTGACTAATCGACTGAAGAAATCTTTAAGACCAAAATGACCGATTAGTTGACTAATCGTCTAAGAGAGGGGGCAGCCCTAAAAAAACCATCTCTCCGTCACTGCTAAGTGATCAACCAAACACCGAACGCTTTGTATCAATCATCATGATCATGACTGTAATACCTGATACATGCTGTTGGCGGTCTATCTGATGGCAGATCTGTGACCGTGGGTGAGCTGTCCCCACACAGTATACGCTAAGCAAACAGACAGGCATTTGTGCACTTTGATGATTTCAGGGATTTAAAAGCTTAGCTGTGGAATTCTCTGTTTGGTGTTGTCTGACGGTTTGGGTTCGCCCGCGGTGGTAGACTGTGTGATTCTGTGAATTAGCAGGTGAATGACGTGAGAAAAAAAGCCAAGAGAGCGAGGAGCTATTAGGAGTCCTGTTTGCCACACTTGAACTTGTATCGATGTGCTGCTGTTTGTATTACAGCTTTTAAAGTGGCGCACTGAAATATCAAGAGATATAAAAGAGTATTTTATTGCCTTTGGATTTACATAAACAAACCAGCTCCATTCACCCGTAACGTTCATTATGCAAGGCAGCGCATTTCTCCAGTTGCACATTACTTGTCTTAATGAGCCTGACCTTTTGGTTCGTATAGACTACATGTCATGGTTGCCACGAGCAACCGCATATACAGCGGAGGGTCACAGAGGGTCAGGGGGGTTCAACAGTAGAGAGAGCGAAAGCAGCAGCAGCAGGCCTGAGTGTTTACTGCAGACCCTGAATGCAACTGATGCATTTTCTGCTTTTCATTTTGAGTTGTTTTATATTTTTGGAAGTGACAGTGTAGTGATGAGTTATGCTCTTTGTCTCATTTACATCTTCTCGTTTTTTTTTGCATGTTTACTGTAACTGAAAAAAATCTTCTTCGCTCTTCATCGGTTTTGTGGTGACTGTTAGAGCCCGGTTTGCAAAATCAACACAATGGCGCTTTCCCTTTTATTTGTGCGTTCCCCTGACTGCACTGAGCAGGCGGAGAGAATGTGCGTCCTCCCCGGTCTGGTAACAGATACTCGTCTCGCTCCAGTCAGGATTTATTTTAACTTGCGTGTTTGAAATTGAGATTTATGTTTTTCTGTCTTTGTGGAGAAACCCAAGCGACCACGCGGAGAGGGAGCACGCTTGTCCGAGGGGCGATTTCCAATCAACCGTCATATCTTTGCTCTTAGTCAGGGGGTCTCCTACCGAGATCACTGTGAACCAGAATCCACAGAAACCATTGTGTCTGTTCTCGGTGCGCCCATTCTTCCTTTTCACTCCTCTGATACGCCGGCCGTCGCTTTGCGCTGACACACAACTCGCCTGCGTTAGTTTGTGGTGAAGCCCTTTGGAGGGTCGACGTCATACTTCAAAGCTGCCGTTTTGCCTCCGCGCTCATTTATGGCTCCCCGTCCCTGACATGTTTGAAAAGTATGTATCTACATGGTTTCGAGGGCTATAAACAGAGTCATGGGGGAAGCCAGCGCTTTGTTTAGCTGTAATCTGTTTTGGCTTTCTCAGCGGTTGCAGAGTCATCTTTAAAACATGTGTTTTGATATTATCACATGTGAGTGATCAGATACGACGACGTCCCCCCCTGAGGGGAGCCGAGAAGGACATGTGTCATTTACTACGCAGCACATTATTACCCTGCGAATGAAGGCGACTAGTGTTGAAAACCTTACATATTTTCCGTGCAAACCAATCTTAGGATGTGGCCAAAGCAAAAGCAGCCTCTCGTGAAATTTATAGGCAGCACTTTACACCCTGAATAGCTTTCAAACACATAATCACACAAATCATAAAGCATAATATTTTGTGAGACATTTGGTTAAAAGTTTGAACCAAGCATCTACATCACAAGACACTGAGCAAGTGTATATACTGTATTTGCATAAGCCTGGCTACTATTCACCCCGCTATGGTACCTAATAATTAACACAAAAACCCCAGCTCATAACTCAAACTCCCACCATCCAAACCAATGTGGAATGGCATTGCCAGTAGTCAAATAAGCATCTTGTTTTCTCTCTCTGGGCTCTTTTAGCTCTATGTTTTCTTATGTTTAATGTTGGATTATGTTTTCAGGTTTTTGATTGACCTCTAATCCACTAAATGGCCATGCTTTCACGTAGTACGGCTTTCACCTCACTACGGAACGTGCATCAATCACTGGTTGAATTGAATCCTGTTCTGGAGAGTCTCACATAAATGAGTCAGTCTGACCGTCCTCTGGAGGTTCTAACTGTGTTTGTGTGTGTCTGATGTGTGTGTGTGTGTGAATGCGTGATGTGTGCACGCGTGCGTGGTGTGTGTGTTTCTCTCGCTTCGGCAGGGCCCTGTCTTCGGTGGTGGCTCTGGGTGCCAACATCATCTGCAACAAGATTCCCGGGCTGGCACCTCGCCAGCGGGCCATCTGCCAGAGCCGCCCGGACGCCATCATCGTTGTGGGCGAAGGCGCCCAGATGGGCATCAATGAGTGTCAGTACCAGTTCCGGTATGGACGCTGGAACTGTTCGGCGCTGGGAGAAAGGACAGTCTTCGGCCAGGAGCTGCGAGTAGGTCAGTCTGGGTTCTATATCAGATGGGAAAGGGCACAGTGTGTGTTTGTGTACGGCTGACCTCGTGAGAACCTGTTTGAGCTTCAGCTGTTGGAGCGACGACATTTTGTTAAGTGTCAAACATTCTTTAGTTAGAATCAGGATTGAATTTAGGTTTATGTGCATTCCACGGTTAGTTTATAATTAATTCTTTGATTTAGAGTTGACTTCTTCACGGCTGGGTTCACCTGTCAGGGGCCCCCCTGTATCTGTGTGTTAATCAGGTTGTGGTAATTTAATTAAACATAGCTCTATTTAGGAATAGCACAAAATAAACTGAAATAGTTAAAGATCTTAAAATCAGATTTTGACACAAGAAAGGGCCACAAAAACCCGTCTTGATTGACATTATACTTCAGTGGTGCAAATTCTCAGACAGATCTGCAACCAAAACACCAAAAAAAACAATCAACATGCGACAAACTCAGAGGTTTTGCATCCCAAATCTTCCAGAAACCCTTAAACTGTCATTCTGAATGAAAGAGGACCTATTATGCTTATTTTCTGGAGCATTTTTACATATTTGGGGTTTCTACTAAAACATGTTTACATGCTTTATTGTTCAAAAAACACTTTACTTTTCTCATACCGGTTTGCCACAACCCACTGTTGTGATTGGTCAACCCAGCTAAACTCTTCGGACTTCGCTCCAGCTCCGCTCTAACTAGCTTTGTTTGAGGGCGTGCCAAACTAGCTGCTAGACGGGTATTATGCAAATGTGTTACTCGGTGACATCACCACGTTACAGAATAAAAGGCAGGACTTCAATCAAGGAGTTTCAGGCAGTTCAGGAGCAGTGTTTCTGTGGGGGGGAGTAACTCCCTTTGGCGTGGACTTTGGGCTTTATAACTTTGAAGATCTTTTACATGCACAAAAAAACTATATAAGAAACTAAAGAAAAAAGTATACAAAAGCAAGGTACAAAGTACATGCATCTAAAGTGATGTTGATGTTGCATGTCAAGGATTTGTATATATCTTCAGTTTGAGCAAAATACTCCGATTAACGAGAACAGCTTCCTTCGACCACCTTCTTGAAAAGGTCGGCATATTCGTACATATCCAAAAACCTGTTGGCTTCCAAGGGAGTGTGTTTCTCCTTCAAACCAGAAATGTGAGCTGTTCTTTTGGGCATACATCTCTGCAAACTGTCGGCAGAGTTGGTTTATTTACAACGCACAGTATGCGTTGTACGCATGTCCAAAGAATGCTCCTGAAACCTGAATAATATCGGTATATCCCACATGTCTTAACTTGAAAATACTCCATTTGGAATAAGGCCTAATTCAGAATATGCTGTCTACATGAACCGTATCAAATTCTGATTAATAGTGGAATATTAGTGTGCATGTAAACGTAGTCATTTATTGTATGGAATCATGTTTTTGTAACTTTGAAGCTGCTTCATGGGTAATTTTAGGGGAACATCGAGGATCATGAGGTTAAGGTTTGGATTTGTTGTGTAAGGGATAAGGTCATTGCTTGAGAGTGAGGCGCGTTGGATCATTAAATAAATAACTGAACACATGACAAACATGGATTACAACTTGGATGCTCTGTATGCGGGATGCAAAGCAGAGGACAGAGACATTTTTATAGCTGCATGTGATCACCAATTGTCATTTGGTAATGATAACGAAGCCAATGGTAATACCAGTGACTTTCCCTCTTGAGGCGGGAGCAGGAGTTACATAACGCGTGTTTCGAGCCATCCTATTGTCTCAGTTTCAGTACGAGAGGAGTATCACAAATGTGGTACCAGCCCCCCGACCCTCTGAGCCCCATGAAATATGGCTCTCCACAAGCCAAACCCAAGCTGCACACATCACACAGTCAAAACTCAAACCAGCAACACACAGTCTCTTTGACTCTCTTTTGTATAACCATTTGCGTCGGTTGATTCCAGCCCATCTTAGTTGTCCTCTGTTCAATTGACGACGTTGTATTCCTCCAGCGTGCCTCTGGTTTCTGTTGATGGAGGTTCTGCAATGAGGCCGTTGGTTAGCAGCATGCCGACCGTCGCTGGCCATGCCAGAGTTATGGAAAAGCTACCGAAAGGCACTGGAGGCCTAATGGGGAAAACGTATGGTTGAAAAATGATATCGCAAATAAGGAGACAACTAATGGTGTTATTGCAGAGAGCGCTTGTCGAACCAAAATAGATGGACACATCTGTTGTTAATCGGGCTAAATTGGTTGTGTCCATGCCTGGCTGTGCACATATACATGCAGGAAAAAAAAGACCTTAAGCAGCAGACAAACATTTACATTTACGATGCTTTTGTTTGAGAGACTTGGCTCTCCGCAAACCTCTTTCACATCGGTTTTGTTTTACAGGGACTTTTATATATTTCCTTTCATTTAGAAGATGCTTTGTTGCCATTACGTTGCGGTCGGGCTGTGCATTTAATCCAGTGGCTCTGTTAACAATCACTCCTCTTAAAGAGTAGCTGAATTAGCTCCAGCTCCCTCTCCAAATGCATTTTTTTCTTTCTTTGTTGTGAATGTGGCGCTTTTCTTTTTCTTTTTGTAATGGAGTTCATGTTGTTTGCCTCAACACTCGACATCCTCTCTCCTCCTGCTTTTGGTCTTTTATGCCCTTTTGAAGGGCGTAGAGATTTAGGGATTCATCCGGTTCATCAGAAGCATCTGTGCGTCTGCTGATGTTCATATTTTTACCTATTATACTGTTTACCTAAAGTACTTCATAGGATAGAAATCTAGACTTAGCAATTCAAATAGTTATTTTTGTCTGATGGGGATTGTGAGCATCGTCGCTCATCTTTGTGGCCATTCGACCATCATGGCGTCATCTGAACTTCATGCCCGCCTTCGCTCTCAATCGCTCCTCTTGTTTGGTTTCCATAGTGGATCTGCACAAATATATGCTTCATGCGGCCACCGCTGAGCACATCACTGTTGGTGTCCAGTTCTGGTCAGAGAGTGATGACTACTGGGCCTGCCATGATTGTCCAATAATGACGGGACTCGGTGGCCTTCTCAAGAAAGTCTTCCAACGATGACGTCTTCTTTTAGCCCAATGTGGAACTTGATTTCGCCCCGGGTTCCCCTGACACATTTACAAAGATTTGGGTTTTTTGTTGAATAAAGAAAATAACCCAAAAGTTAAAAAAAGGAACTCTTTTTTTCTTCTTCTACGTGATAACCACAACAAATCTGCCCCTAATATACAGCAAATAGAAACTGTAGAGATCGTTGTGAAATGATTTTATGTTTGTTTGATAAATGGAGAGAACACAGAGAGAAAACATGGTGGCTCCATCTGTGTGTCATTGGCGCCCCGTGATCTCTTGAGAGTTCGTAAAAACTGTAACAGAGATGCAGAAGCGCCTTGTTCTTCCTGTCTCCTTCAAGTGAATAGAGTTGTTCCTCTTCTCCGCCACGGGGTGGGGGGGCAAAAAGAAGAAAATGTTGCATCGTTTGTGCGTCTTGACAGCGTTGGCATATCATGTGGAACCCGTGGCTGCACTGAGGCGCACACAGCGGCTCTTTGTCCGTCTTGTCGGTATGAACTGTCTAAACAGAAGCTGGTGCACTGGTTTAGTGATCGGGATGCTGGTTCATGGTTTTAGAAGGTGGTTTAGTGATCGGGATGCTGGATTCATGGTATTAGAAGGTGGTTTAGTGATCGGGATGCTGGTTCATGGTATTAGAAGGTTACACTAAAGAGCTTTAAGTGCTAAAAGCATCAGTAACTGTACAAAAACCAAAGTGAGTTCAAGATTCAAGATTCAATGAATCATTTCTGTCAATAATAAATGCACTGGCAAGTGACAGATTGAAACCAGAACACACACACCCATTCACACACAATTGTTATTGTTTAATAAATGTGTTTTTGATACGCTGTGGTTAAAAAGTTCAGCCAAAAGTTCAGCGATGAACAAATAAATTCACAAAATGTTAGTCGGACAGGAAACAAAGTCGTGTTTAATTGACTTGAAGTGAACTGAGAAATCCTCTTGGCACCGGGCATCGCGTCCTTCTGGAGACACGACATATGACAAATCTTTCCAGAGCTTATTTTCAGCTCGCACACCTGATGAGTGAATTGTAAGATTTGTTGTTTGATATTGCACTTATTACTATTGCACAAAGTATCTGATGATTGACGCTTTAAGACATGGCATCATATGTGGAGAGAGAGCACATTAAAACCAACCTTGTGTCAGCTGTGCCGCCCAACATCACCATCTTTGCTCACCAGAAATGAAGGTGAAATGTGGCCGTTGACCTTCTACACTGATCTATAGTCAAACTTGTTTTAAACCTGAGAGACTATTGTCTGGTTATCTGGAGACAGTGACAGTGTCCTCGGATGTGTTACTCATATTAAAGACATGTTTTTTGTGTTAGTGTCACAGCAGGGGTGATGAGGAGTGTGTGTGAAATAGAACAACGGTTACACAATGTGACCCTCACTCTGCAGTTCCTTAAATGATGACTGTATCAGCCTCTAGAGCGTTCTTAGAAGGTTCCTCTCATTCACACTTTTACTACTTAACCATTAATTGGTGTTGAAGTATCAGTATATTAAATAAATATTAATTTAGTTTGCATGGAGATAGATAATTATCAAAGTTAAGCTGTGTCTCAATTCGGATACTTCTCTTAGTACACTTCCATGTAGTACTTATACTTGCGTAGTGTGTGAATTTCGTCAGGATAGTGTTGTCTCAAAAAGCGCACATGGCTGTTTTGCACTCATCGGAAGCTCAGTTATTAAATTCAGACGGATCAATTAACCCAAATAACACTTTCTATCCGACTACAGTATAGTGGTACTTAGTGAAAAAATACCCCCACATATCACTTAATTTTGTATAGTTCGGTGGTTGCCATGCCAATCGCAACCGCTGCAGCTTCCTCGCCTGCCATTTTTTAAATAGGTTGGTGATTGCATTGCACTGCATTTTGCCATACTTCTCAGTGTGACCACACTTATGCACTAAGAACGGAAGTATGCAAATTGAGACACAGCGTTAAACTCTGTGAACTTTAACCGAGCGATAAGGATGCAGGTGTGTGGTTGGCTGTTGCACCCTGAGGCAGTGGGACGAAGCTCTCCACTGCTTTAGGTGGGAAGGCCGTCGGTTGGGACCCGACAGCGCTCGTTCAGTCTAGCAGTGTCCCACTAGGTCATCGTGGGAGACCACAGAAGCCACAGCTACTGCAGAACTCCGCTGCCAAAAGCGGGCGATTTAGCGTTTTCCCCCCTCAACACCTTATTGTCAAGCTGCCATCGGCCTCGCACACGACAGTTGCGATAGTTTCCAGTGTTTGTTGCTCCCGACTTGAAGATGTAACCATGTTTTCTGACCATATGTGTTATGGAATCCTTTAGCATGGCATATGAAATCATGGAATACACCCCCCTTCAGCAAAATGTTCCAATCCCTTCTTCTCCGAATCTGCAAATTCCCACATCATCATAATCAAGTGCAGGGGAAAAGCTATTCCCGTTCCGCTCCCATTTAAGTTTTTCATTCAAATCCCCCAAATTATGAACACTAAACCTTTCCCCCCGCTCTGTGATCCAGTCTTAGTTTTGGACTGGAGGGAGGAGATGTCGGCATTTTTTCAAGAACTAAAGATCAGCCGACCGCAAGTCTAATGCATTCTCTCTGTGCTGCCGGCACTTGGAGGCAGTCTCTCTGTTTCTGGAGCTTCTCCACGGTATTACATTCGCTTTCCAAGAGAGCACACATTAATAGTCGGGTTATTGAGCATTACAGAGCCTGAGATATCTTCATTCAGCAGAGGTGATTCAGTTTCAAAGGCTGGTCATTTGATATTTATTTCACTCTTCTAGTGTAAACAGAAAAGAATATTTTTTTAGTTCAGCTTCTGCTGGCACCTTCCCTGTTGTCTGACAGTCTGCTGAACACTTTTAATGGATTGATGGGAAAATGAAAGCATCGCCCCCTTCTTCTTGTTGCAGCTCCATCCCTCACCAGCTCCTCTGTTTTGCAGAAAGCATTGGCTCCCTTATTATGCTCTAACTGACAAATTGGAGAACAACACCATAAACTCGCAGTGAGATTTGAAACTGGCAATTTAAGCGCGTCTCTGTTTCCTCTGCAAAAGCAGATTTAGCAGTCTTCTCCGTGTGCCCGGCTACGGTGCTGGCACCAGTTGGTACTCTCAGTCTGTAAAAATGTGGAATGAATTATCCCGTGCTAACAGAAATGGGTGTTATTGAGTGGCCTGTTGCAGTCTATTAAGAAGTAATAATGAAATTAGAGACAAATCCATCTGCGAGTCGGGAGGAACGGAGGAACGGAGGAACGGAGGAGGAGGGGGTTCAGGATGAGAATGGCAAACGTGGTCAATCCTCCAATCATAATCATTGGCCCGCTTTCTGGATGAATCATTCTATTTTAAATATTTCTGTCAAGACTGATCCCAGGGCTGTGATTTGTTGATGCCGTTTTATTATGCGTATTTGAGTGTGTTCACCCACGCGTGAAGTGCATCGAAAGCCCCATGTGGTTTCTGTTACACATCTCACATAATAAGTTGACGTGTCTTTGAGATCCAGCCAGTGATCTTTGCCCCATACCTCAACTCTTACACAGTTTATGCTTTGTTTTCCGGTTGCATTTATTCTATTATTTGAACCTTTTTTTTCGTCTTTAATGTTCTGTTTTGACTCAACTGATATAAAGCATCTAGCATCACACATTCCTTCAGTTAACCACCTGCAACAGAGATGCCCTTCACTTAAAAGACCTGCTCGCGAACACCTTACAGCTCCGTTCAGATTGCAGTGCACTTGACGTCGGCGATTATAGGGCTTGAAAACGGACACCTTTCAACGGCTACACTCAGCATCAAAGGCCAACACTGGCCCCCTTGTCATAAAATGGGCCTGCTCTGGTTACTCTCTGTTTGACTTTCCAGCCAGTTTGTCACCGTCCTGATTCATGCTTTTTCATCTGAAAGAGGTTTCTTGTTGTCCCGGCGGTGAAATATTACAAAAGTTCAATCGCTCTGCCTCTGGGCCCGTTGCACAAGAATAGATGCAGCACTTGGGCAGGTGAGCCCTTTTCGCTGCAGAGGGAATACTGCTGTTTCTTTAGCAGTGACACAAAGTAGGGCTGTCGCGTTGAAGGAATTTCGCGATATGCGGTATTATTGCAACTTTTTATTTTTTTTTCAAATTACTTTATTTATCCTGATTTTAGTGCTATATAAATAAAATGTATTGTTAGGGTAATATTAGGTATATTGTAGATTTTTAAACATTTGTTTTTTGTTAAATACAGAACAAAGAAGGGCAATGAGGCGCAGTGTTTTTTTTCAGCTGCGCTTTGGTTAAGCTCGTTGCTATGATACGGAATATCAAAATGTCGGTAGAGTAGGTAGATTACTTGCTCTGGATGAAGGGAAGGCTGAATATCACCGTGGAGTTTTGCCCAAAGTTGAACATTTTTCAACTCTCGACAACCAGAAAAAATAACACCAAACGTGAAGCGCTCAGCAGTGAATAGACGCTCATCGCTGTTTGTGGCATGACATGTGGCACTCCCGTTGCAAAGAATTAAAATAAGAAAAAACGTGGCGGTTGCTTGCTATCCACTGCGGTTGGCTTGTCAATATTGCGATTACTGTGACAGCCCTACCACAAACCAACGTTAGAATATATCTGCTGTCTAAAGGAGGCCAGATCGACGTGCTTAGGTGGAATTGCAGGCAAGAGATTGTTTCTTACTTTGAAGCAAAAAGGCTTTTCCGAAAAGATGCAAGGAAAAGTCTGTTTTGCTCTGTGACCTACATCGTACCTCTGTCACTTTTGCTTTCCGTCCAGTTCACTCTCTCTCTCTCTCTTTTACCTCAGATAGACACTGAGTTGTTGCCCGAAGCTGCGCGTCGTGACTAGAAACTCTCAGGATGAGAACAGGAGACCTGGTTACGAAATGCAAGTAGGATCAAATGTGGAGGATTTAGACTGAAGGGAGGAGAATAGAGGGTCTCTTCAAGTCTGTATTTCCCCATCCTCCTTTATAGTATCACCTCGCAGCCCAGCCCAACCCAGTCTGACGGCAAAGCGTGTAAAAGACCCGCCCAGAAGAAAGCGTGTCAGTGTCGCGTTTTGCCTCGCCGCGGTGTGAATATTACACGCCTGCATGTGTTGTGACGTTACGTTGTTTCCGTATGTGTTTTACTTAGTTTACGTACTTATTTTAAAGGGACTGTTTGTAACTTCTTGCACGTACAAATCACACGGGTCGGTGTCCCATGCGCGCTCGCATATGCACGCTCGCATGTGGCTACGCTGTTCAGACAAGACTCCAACACAAACTACATGGAAGCACCAAAACCTCTTGGTTGTATCTAGTGAAGCCCGTCTAGCAAAACAGTGTTGGCCACGGTCGGAGGACGCGGGGGAGACCGTAGCTTTGGTCTCCAGGGCCGGAGTCTCTGCTGTACTCTGCTCCTCTGCTCCTCTGCCTGCCTGCTTGCCTTCACTCAGCTCGCTCCACTCTCACGTGCATGCGCGCACACTACACACTGCAGAAGACTTCGTAGCACTGAGAATATCTAGTGAATGTACAGTGGACTTTTGTGCAGAAATAACTGCTGCAGCTCCTCCAGACCAACAGAGGTTTCCCGTGTCTTGTGAAGCGACGGGGCTCCGCAGAGAGAAACGTTATCGTCTCCGACCGGGTGCCGGTGTCTCCCTCCGATCGCGGTCAGGAGGCTGAAGCAGGAAAAGCCAACACTAGTATCAGCAGTGATTCATGGAGAGACCTTCGTCTGGTCAGCTAACATTACTGCCAAGCAGCTGAAATATAGAGTGATATTGTGGTATTAGCTGACGTGTGTCGCCTCACTGTTTTGAGCGATGCTCGTTCATGTCTATGTAGAGCGAGCACAAGAGCGAGCAACAGGACGCTGACTTTCGTTGACTTAACGGCCACAGTTGTCGCTGTTAGCAAGCATTTCTGATTCTTACAAACAGTCCCTTTAAGCCCAGCCATGACTTTTTCCCTTACCCTAAATAAGTAGTTTTCTTGCCTGATCCTAACTCAGTGACTATGATGTTTTCCATGAACTTCACAAAGCGGCTCTCTTGCCTAAACCCAAGTCAGTGGCTTTGTCGGCCCTGCTGGTACTGCATGTTAATACAGACGTCTATATACGTCGATTACACGGCATGATATCGGGTCGTCAAGCCAGTCACTCCCTCCCTCTTCCCTCGTTCACCCGTCTCCCATTTGGAAGTGAAGGCAGCGGGCGATCCACCTGCCAGGTCTGCAGGGCTGCAGGGGCCAAACCAGCGTCTAGTCAGATAAAAGGATATTTAAGTCAGCAGGTTCATTGAAAACCACTTGTGTGGAAAGAACTCCCGGACAGGCACGTACTCGATCAGGAGCTGGAGATGCAGGACTCCCTCCTCTCAGAGGAGGGGAAAGGTCACTGCAGACAGATAGAGCCAGACATAACTCAGGGCTGAGGTCGGTTTCTGTATCCCCACTTTTAAACAGTGGAACAGGAGAAGTGCAAAGAGGATGTGGTTGGATTTTGGTTTTACATTCTGTACCCTTTTTTTTTTTTTTTTACAAAAGCTGGAGTTGTTGAAGATTGAAGGTTTTGGATGCAGTGTGTCGGAGACAATAGATGCACTGGATTTTGGTTTTGATATCTTAAGCTGTTCTGAACAATAGAAAGTCTGTGCGTCGTGTTTTTATCGCCCCGCGTTCTTAAATGAAAACGATCGGTGATGGCTTTGGCTTTTCAGACCACTTTGACTAATGTTATTATAACAGAAGACAATGGCCTCGCAGCAGCTTTCACAGGCAGAAATGAGTCACGATCATTTGATACATATAATCAGGTGGAATATAAAAAAAATCTACAGTGGCAGTCGCATTAAATCCTCACGTTTTATTTGTTGTTGGAGGCTTAAAATAGCCAATCATTAGCTTTGTTTCTCCCCACACACATCCAGCATCTCTCCTCTCATACTCATACACTTACTACCAGCTCCCGGTTTGAGGACAACAAAATACTTGCAGATTATAAATGCATTGGCGGAGCTCCTTCCCCTTCTCGGAATCAGTTGATGGTCATTTGTGGTGAAATCATATCCCCGCAGAATGCGAGTACAACATCGCAGTCCAACCTAAGGCTAATAATGAACGGACGAGGAAATCTGTTCAAATGACCATGTGGTTCCGTTCGCTGCTTTGTTTCCTCGTTTTGACAAAGCAAGAGGAAATGCAAGTTGAAATATTAATTTCGACCAGCTGAGCTTTTTCGACAAAACTCCTTGTAAATCATGTGATGCCGTCTTAAAAACACACAAGTTAAATATCGACCACAGGATAAACATTCTTTGTTTAAGTCAGTCGTGCAGTGTAACCGAAGCCACCTACATTGTCAACCCGATGCAACATTTAAAGGAGAAGGAATCAATCTCTAAACTCAGATTTCTCTGCCTATAGAGAGAGGCTTCACAGTTAAATTCTTCCTTGACAACACTACGACGTTACCCAGTTTGACATATGAGCTTAGTGAGTTGGCCATGAGTGTTATACCCAGGACTAGTGTAATAAAGACAGTCGAAAACCCATTCTTCAAAAACTGGGGTTTTTTCAAGAGCACACAATTGGGTACTTTGACACTGGTGAACTCTCCTAAAGTACCATCAATCATCTCGCTGCCGCCGAGCTTTTTCCCCTTTGTGGGATTAGTTTGGTGTTGGTTGTGCACCCTTCAGGCACATTGTGGTTATCGACTCAGATATGTAATCAGTCACCTACTTCTGTTATCCCGTTTAGATTACAAAAACATATCGAGGCTACGATCGCAAAAACAGAAAAGATAAAATATCTTGAGCTGCAAGCAAAACTGCAGATTGACTCGCGGGCGGCCAAGTACTTGATGCTATGCGGATAACAGCGTGGAAATGATGCGTGCATTGTGTTATGGTGGAACGGTGGCGGATAAAAGGCCTATTTTTCAGCCCGTCATCATGTGGGTAGCCGTAATCCTCTCTGCCCTCCTCTGTGCGAGTCCAGAGAAAACAGAGCAGTTGTATATCTGCGTGTGTGTGTCCCAGTGTGCAGGATGTTTTTATCAGATAGGGGAGTCTGATGTGTTGCTGTTCTGCAGTGTGTGGGCTGTGGTCATCACGGCTTGGTAAAGGTCATCTCTTACTCTTTTTCTCCCAATTTTTCGCCTCACATCCCCTGCCCACAACATGTGTCGGTATCTAAGGGTGGGGCCTCTCGTCCTACGCGACCAAACAGCGCTATCATCATCGCCAGGCCCCTTGTTCATTCATCAGCTCTGTCTCTGTCTCAGACTGTGTGGGTGTGTCGGGAGCTGGGGTCCCTCTCCTTTCCCTCACCCCTCTCTCTCTCTCTCTCGCGCTCGCGCTCCTGCCCACCCACCGTCCGTCTGCTGACGTGGCCCGGGGTCGTCCTGGGCCCTCGGGCCCCCGTGTGTGTGTGTGTGTGTCATTCGCCCCTCCCCTCCCGTGTTATCGGTGGGATCTGCGTCTGTCTGTGTCTGCCAGTGCCGCTAGACGCAGGAGGAAACAGGATGCGAGAGGATCAACTGTAATCTCACAGCGCGCTTTGTTCCACACAATCCCAGGCCGATCACTGTATTCTCTACACGCAGGGCCGCCACTGGACATTTACATGTGCCAACAATCACACCGCTACTGGCCCACTTAGGTGAGAGCGCAGAGAGAGCCAGTGAGGCAAAGAGACACTGAGAGGATGTTAAGAGACCTGGAGCTTTATCTGAGGGTTTGATGAGTATCAATATGGAAACGTCGGGTCTGGGGGTTTCTTTTGTAACGAGAAAAGGAAACATGTCATCATTTGACTCGCTGATTATAGTGATGATGATAATGATATCCCCAATGATATGATGTGGGATTGATATATATCTCGGTAAATAGGTTTCCACTGAAGATGAAACAAAGTTGAGTGGGATCGAAATTGAGGAAAATCCTCGACGTTGTCCTCAAATGAACTCGGTGATTACCGTGTGCGGCGCGTAGCAGGCCCGCGCGTTTCCAGATCTGAGCAGGTGAGGTCCTGATTCGGTCTCATTATTAGGATGAAAGGGTGGGAAGAAGGATTTGTGCCTGTTTTAGCAAGTCTCGGTATTCAGGGAAAAAGCTTTATCTCCACCTCGGGGAGATCAGGGAAGAAAAAGGATGCTTTTGAGATGCCAGCCCAATTTTCTATGCCTGGGAGGCAGCTTACTTAGATTCTCAGCATTTAATACCGGCAACGTTAAATACCCTCATAATTGTTTTAGCTTTACTGCTCAAAGCCCTCCTTATTATAAGAATCAAACTCGGGACCCTACAGTGAGCCGGCTGTGCCAAAGCGTGTCACTTCCCCCGAGCTCCATGATGTGAGTGCACGGAGAATGTGGAGCCTAGTTTCTGGTAAAACAATATTATTTTATTGTACAGGAACACGGCTGTGCTAATTCCTCAAGCTGCAAACCTCACGGACCACAACTTTGTCTATAATTTGCTGGGAGCATATGTTCATAGCAACGGTACATAAAGCGGAACGGAAAACAGTAGTAGAGAGCGCATTAGTCAGTTCAGTGATTGGTATACAAAGCAAAGGGGTTTTCCTCCAACTTTCTTCCCCTTCCATGGGGCCCTGGAGACACAGTTCCAGCGCCGGGCAAGGCTTTGGGTAGAACTTGTTTTCAGTGTTTTGGGTGTCATAACTTTATTATATATGTACAGTCTGGAAACATAACTGTTTTTAATAGACTGTGCATGAACTTATACATACAATTAGTGCCTAAAAGTATCTCCAATTTCTTTTTCATTCACTTTTTTGTTGAAGTTTTTGGTGGTATGTTTCATATATCTTGCCATATAAAGTTTTGTTTTGGCTTTTTAAATGAAGAGTAGGGACTTTATTGGCTTTAGGGGTTTCACTTTATTTGGAGAGTGGAAGTGCAGCAAGGCAAAGAGAGCAGGGGGAATAAGTAGAAAAACCTTTAACAGGATTTACTTTAAAGTCAGTGAATCTACATGCAACTCCAGAAGCAGTTCCTACTTCGGTAATCTCCCTGTCCACCTTAAAAATATAGTTGGTGGGTAATTGAGACAAAGTGGTGGTGAGTTCTGGGAATTTTCAACTTCCTCTAGATGAAAAAAAACAAAGTTTCCTGTCCTGTTTATAATATACTGTCTGTCAACATCACCACAAGTGTAAAGACCCGTGGCCACCAGCAGGTGACACTTTTCCCTTTGTTCACTGTGGTGCCATTTGTCCGTGACAGGATGCCCTTGTGCTTTAATGGATATGAAGCTCTGAAACTCCAGTGTATCGTTGTGTTGTTGAGATGTCATTTCTTATGCAATCTGTCCCCGGGGGTGTGAGTGCATGTCCGGGATCAGGGTGGTGGTGGTGGTGGGGGGGGGCTTTAAAAAGCTTTCCCCTTCACTGCTCCACCAACAGGCCCGGCTTGTGTGGAGAGGCCATTCAACTGCACTGCTGGGCTCTGCCGGTCCGTGTGTGTTTGTGTGCTTGTGTGTGTTTTCCTGTTGCTTGACGAGACCCCCGCCAGTATTCCAGCCTAAACTACTTCTCTCCGGCCCCCTTTCATGTGCCAAATTTCTTCTCCTATCCTCTTACTATATCGGCTCCTCCTCACCTTTGCAGCGAGTAAGTTGTGTCGGTGCTCTTACAGCGTGCACCACTGCAGCTCACACAGGCCACACACCTTCCTATGCACCTATGCACACCTTATTTGTTAGAATCAGAATCAAGTTTTGTGGCCCAGTATGCTGACGCAATTTGAATCTGGGTGTCAGTAGCGTTCTAATTGCCAGAAACCAAACAATCACATACAGCTAAGACAGTTTTAAAAAAAGCTAAACAAGCACAACATATACAATATCTCTTCTGTACAGGTGAGTTTAGTCATCATTGTAGCCAAGAAATACAAAATAGTATTCAGAAAGTAAGTTCTAAGATGTAGTGTAGTGCTGTTTGTTGCCCATTTTCTGTTTCACCGGCTAAAAAACAGATTAGATTTGAACCCTTTATCTCGTGATGGGATAGGCACCAGTGGCAGCGCCAAAGGAGGTCAGGGGGGACCATGGCCAACCTTATACAATCGCTGACCCCCCCTCGCGAGTTGCTTGTTCCCAGTCAATATTTTGCAATGTACTCCTCCAGATTAAAGCTACGTATTCGTCTTTTTAAAGCTGTAGTGTGTAGGATTTGGCGGCATCTAGCGGTGAGGTTGCAGATTGCAACCAACTGAAACTTCTCCCGTGTGCCAAGCGTGCAGAAGAACTCCGGTGGACGACGATAAAGCGGGAATGACCCTAAAGCCAGTGTTTGGTTTGTCCTTTCTGGGTTCTACTGTAGAAACATGGCGACAGACTCTCCGTATGTAGTAACGAAAACACAACATATTGAATAGGTATTCGTTTAGGACTGTAGAGGAATCGGTTGAATAGTAGCGATGTTCGCTTCGGGGTGTCGGTAAGAGCACACAGGACACTCAGATACGGTTGATTCCTCTGATTTATTTAAACAGAACAGCACAGTATTGCAACCACAGAGGCTAGAGAAAACATACTTATTAATATTATGTTACATTTCTGCCAATAAATCTCCCTAAATGCTACACGCTGGTGCTTTCAGGGGAAGGACAACTAGCCTATTTGAACAACAATTGAATGGTCTAACATGTATATACACATACCGAATACATTAAAACAGGATTGTTGTGGACCTCAAAATGTGAACTGTACCGGTGTTAGTCTATGCACATCAGATAATTAGTAACATGAGCAGTAAAATAAGACATCAGTGATTCCTTAACTCTCACATTGACATAGTTTTCAACTACAGCCTATACTACAAGAGCATAATCCTGCAATGTGGTCATGGCTTTTGGTTTTGGTGTGCCACCCCAAGATTTTCATTGGCCCTATCTGGCCAGCCCTATGAACATTTCCTGGGGGACCCACAGATCTGAGGCACACAACACTGAGCGTGGATTGTTTTTTGGACACGGCAGCGGCCCCCACAGCCCCTTGTCCAAGTCCCTTCAGTATATCCTTTCCCTGTCCTCTCTTGTCAGCGACACAGCCTCACCATGGCCTGTGAGCGGTGAAGAAAGCGAGGCCTGTTGAGGTCAGCGGCAGTGTTACTACATCAGCTAGCCTATACTGCAGCAGCAGCAGCAGCGCTGCCTGTGTAGTGTCGTCGGTTGTAAATCTTCCCGTACTGTGTCATGTGAAATTTGTCTAGCGGTGCGCCTGCCTCCGGCTCTAAACACAGATTGCCGTTTTAGTGGCGAGCCACTACATCCAGAGATTTCTTTTTGTGTCCCAGTTTCAGCTGATGGTCAAAAGACACGACGGGCGCTGCAGCAGGGGCCGCTGTCCAAAGTGGTGTGGTCAGTTAATGTGAAGGCCAAGGCGTACTGAGTCAGTAGCTTTCACTACATCTCTGGTTTTAGTCCCGGACGCGGGGATATAACTGCATGTTTATGAATGCTTGTACCTGCTCCATGTGAAGCACGGCTGATCTTCTTCCTCCTTACTTTCTTGGATAGTGTAGCAGACACTTGCCACGAAACTCCATTAGACATCTGGTTTAATATTCCCCCATTCTTCTCTCCTGGATGTTTCCAAGTTCATTGAGGTTTTTCTGGTCACTCCAATTTTCCACTGGCAGCTAGCGAGGCTATCCCAGGGTGGTTCCTCCTGGAGGGCTGTCAGGACTCTGGGGCCAGCCTCTGTAGGGCTTTCAGCTGCTGTTATGGGTGCTTTTTCTCCGCCGCGTTTTCATCAACCACATGGCTGTTCAGCAAAGCTGGGCCTTCCTTTTTCCTGAGGGCACGGGAGTAAAAATGATGTTGCACATCCAGCACGAGACAACAGAGCATTGTTGTTGAAATATGGAGCGTCCTGGTTGTGGTTATATTCATATATTTGTTTTGTTCAGAACCTTTGGGTCTCTCATTTCAGCCACCTTGGGGCACCAAAATGCTCTATTCATCATGCGTTTTTACTTAGAATCTAACCTGAAAATAAGTTTGACAACAGTTCAAGCATAACTGCATTGTGAATACAGTTGATTTTTATGTTTTTCATTTAAAGAATCGTCACACATAATATGATTGAGAGGGAGATTGAACGTTCCACACACATGGATATTTATACCCAGCGGACAACACGTTTTAAAGATCTGATTTCCGATGTCTTGTCTGGTTCGTTGCACAAAGAAAAAAGAGGGTCTTGATGGCCACAGCTCCACGGCTTGTGTAATTGGCTTTCATTATGGCCAGCCAGAGCCTTGGCAGTGCCAGACCCAGCGGGGGGTGACAACCAGTACAAGCCCCATCATCATCATTTTCCCCATGAGCAGCGCGACTCAATGGGCCCAGAAATGGGCATGCATCTACGGCTCAGGGAACCACCCTTTCTCTGGAAACTGCCTTTATCCTGTTTTAAACATTACAGTGACGCTCTGTTTGTGCGTCCAATGTGCAAATGTGTTTTTAACAGTGCATGAGGGTGGAGGGTATAGTGGGAGCGTGTTGTGTATTTTTATTATGTGGCCGGTCACTGAGTATTCTCGTGCGTATGTTATGTATGCGTGTGAATGCACGTACGTTATGGTTGCGCGACTCCGTCCGTGCACGCGTGTGTGTGTGTGTGTGTGAGGTGGGGGCAGCAGAACGTTACCACAAAGCTGGTGGGGCTCAGCTCTGCTGCTGCTGCTAACCAGAGAAGCAAGTGGTTGTGAGTCAGTCCCCACCGGGCAAACCTGTGGCCGTGGTATTAGCTCGGCAGCGCCAGTGCCAAGATAGGAAATTAACAGTGGCTTTGGGTGAAAACGTCTGTGAGAGTTCAGAAAAATGCCCTTGAGACTAGAATAAGAGGTGCAAAAAAAAAAAAATCCTTCTGAAGAAAGAAGAGGAAATGGAATAAAAAACAGCTGCAAATGACTGCTTATATGCCGTTTATTTAGAAGTACCTAATGCGAAAAAGCTCCATAAAATTAGGCAATAGGCAAATATAAACCCCAACAGATAAGTGCATTTCACTATTCTGCTTCATGCAAAGCAGTAATGCCAAGACTTAGAACGCTAGCAGCCTTGGCTCTATCTGACCGCAACGTCTGGGCCCATTAAATTAGGTAAAATAAGCAAAGAATTTTTACGTCTAGTAACTTTTAAAATTGTTAAAAGTTTATTTGGTCAGGCAAAATTACACAGGCCCGTACCGAGGCATTTTTGTGTTTTATTTCCTTATAATTTCCACTTTATTGTTGTACTTTGCTGCTGCAGATGTAAACATTTCCTCCATTTGCTCATTTTAGGATATTATTTCTGTTTTTGGTGGACGTGACTGTCTGCAGTATCTGACAGTTTATTTATTGTCGACACTGAGGTTTATTTCGTCATTTGGTGATTCACCAGATTCAAAACGGTTTCAACTCCATTTTGCACTCAGAAAGTTTCGTATATCTGTCACATCTGACATGTTTGAGCATGTTATAGCCAAATAGTCCAAACCAGTGCACTGAAAAATGATTGCAGTTCTTCTTACTAGATGTTACTATAAATCAGCCTCTGACGAATCTCAGACCACAGAAGGTTTGATATATTCTTTGCTCTACACCCAAATCTTCTGCAGTGACATTGAGTCACAATGTCCAGAACAACTGGAGTTGCCGTTTTAGAATCTGTACAACGTAATACGGTGAAGTTTGTTGCCAAAACTGATCTGACAAGCTTCTTGGCTGTTTCTCTGAAAGCCACTGAGGAAATGATAAATCATCATGGCTCTCTGAAGTGCAGAAAAAAAAATGCAGTTTCACCTAGAGAGAATTCAAATAATTGCAACTGAGTACATTACACAACGTAGATCAAAAGACTTATAAAACATTCCTCTGTGCTCTGCGGTTAGACTTGTTTCTGCTGCTCAGCCGCTTCCAGATTACTGCCAGTTGAAGGGAGGCCGGGGTTGTAATAGCCCACAGTCTGTTTTAGACCATGGGAGGCCTTTTAAGCCATGCAGCCCTCCGTAGCCATTAGGAGAGAAGCAGAAGACTCGGAGATATTGGGAAAGAAAAAGGAACGGTATGGCACGGTTATCGTCACCGACCTTTTGTCTAAATGTGTCCTTTGGCTTCCTTTTTCCTTTTTTTGGTATTCCAAAGAACTGTTATTTGATAATGTGAAAAAAAAACTTGATTTGTTTTAGTGCTGAAACGATAAGATGTTAAAATGTCAAACATTTGTTGGTTTCACCCTCTCGTGTGTGAGACATCACTTTGAGCATTGAACATATTAAAGAGGTGCTTATTTTCACGTGCATGTTTTATTTTGGGTTTCTACTAGAACATGTTTACATGCTTTAATGTTAAAAAAAACGCTGTACTTTTCTCATACCGGTGTGCTGCAACCCACTCTGTTGTGATTGGTCAACCCAGCTAAACTCTTTGGACTCCGCTCTAGCTCCGCTCTAACTAGCTTTGTCTGGGGGCGTGCCAAACGAGCCGCTAGGCAGGTATTATGCAAATATGTTACTTGGTGACATCACCACGTTATGGAAGAAAAGGCGGGACTTCAAGCGAGGCGTTGCAGGCAGTTCAGGAGCAGTGATTCTGTTTGGGAGAGTAACTCCGATTGGGGTTGGGCTTTGGGCTTTGTGAATTTGCAGACACAAAGAAAGCACAAAAGCATAATAGGTTATCTTTAATCAATAATCAAAATAACCATAGGTTGTGGCACAAATTTGTTAGTCTAACATTTATTAGTAAAAGTATTAAACTGCATCTTATTTTTCCTTGATGACATTGTGTTCCAGTACCATAAGCCCACACAGTCAGATCATTTTCTCAACTCATAATCTTTCAATTTGATCATTGTCACATGATCAGATGAAAGTACAGAATAAATTTGATTAATAAGATGTTCCCACAGCAGCACTTTAAGTATAGCACACACAGCCACAGGTAAAACATGTTTAGCTGCTGATGAGCTTCTCTCGTGCAGTCTCTGTACCACCTGGCTCTTGCTCCCCGGAGTGTCTCCCTTCTAGTCAGTAAGCAGTGTGTGAGTGAGGCAGCCAGACCTGCAGACCCCAGCTGTTTGCAGCGTGGGCAGCAGCACAAGGTGCTCCTGTAGAGGAATTCAGCACTTTGGACAGCACCTAGACCAGCTCTCTCTCCCACACTGGAATTCCAACACTGCACTCTCGCAGGCTGCAGGGTCCAAGGACTTTGCGGTCGGAAATGTGACCACATTTCTACCAAGGTGCAGGAGGGAAGCTGTTAAGGAGTAGGGGAGGAAACACTGGTGGCTTATCAAGACGATGGAGGCATTTCTGTGCCGTTTATCAAGGTCAAAATCTCTGCTGCAACTCATAATGTGACTGGAGTGGAGTGTTGAAAGTTTGTTGTGCTGAAGGTGACCGTGGTCAGCATTTGCCCAAATAAGGACAGTTTTACAATATTATAAAAGCATGCTAAAATAACTTTGGAAGCTGTTTTGAGGTCAGATACGAAAGATATTTGGGTTTACAAAACAAGGTAGGATGGGTAACTGACTGGGTGTCTTAGATATGTGTACATAGGTCTTTAATGGTTGTGGTTAGGTGCTAAACATGTACTGTACTTATTCATATTGCTAATATCTCATCTCATCCCAATATTTCTAAAAAAAAGACCTCTTCTTCCCCTCTTTCAGGCAGTCGGGAAGCAGCGTTCACCTACGCCATCACAGCAGCAGGGGTGGCCCACGCCATCACGGCAGCGTGCAGCCAGGGCAACCTGAGCCAGTGCGGCTGCGATCGGGAGAAGCAGGGCTATTACAATCAGGAGGAAGGCTGGAAGTGGGGAGGCTGCTCGGCCGACATCAAGTACGGAATCGAGTTCTCCCGCCGCTTCGTGGACGCACGCGAGATTAAAAAGACCCCACGCCGCCTGATGAACTTACATAACAATGAGGCAGGGAGAAAGGTAAAGAGTTTGTTTTTTCCATCATCTCAGATTATTTGTGTTTTACCAGAAGTGAGCCAGAGAGAACAACAGTATTTGAAGTTGCATTCTACCTTTTAAGAAAATAATGACCTGATTTAACGGATAATTCTGATTTAACAGCTTGGATCTACTTTTTGTATTGTTGGCCATTGTTCCCATCAGTGATAATAACATTGTACTCATCAAGGCAACTGATGCTGCAAATATTCCTCTACAATAAAAGGATTATTACCAACATTTTGGGTGCACTCACATCTCCAAATTTAGTGGTTTAGATATGCCTTAGCGGTTTAAAGAGGACCTATACCCTGCTTTTCCCTTTCCTTTAGTGTGTTATATAGTACTTCATTTTTTGTAAATGTAAAAGGTCTGCAAAGTTACAAAAGACCAAAGTCCACGCCAAAGGAGGTTACTCTCGCCCACAGAAACACTGCTCCTGAACTACCTGAAACGCCTCGCTTGAAGTCCCGCCTTTTCTTCCGTAACGTGGTGATGTCACCAAGTAACACATTTGCATAATACCTGACTAGCGGCTAGTTTGGCACGCCTTCAAACAAAGCTAGTTAGAGCGGAGCTGGAGCGGAGTCTGAAGAGTTTGGTTCAGCACAGCCGGTTTGAGAAAAGTACGGTGTTTTTTTTAACATTAAAGCGTGTAAACATGTTCTAGTAGAAACCCAAAATACAAGTATGAAAAATAAGCAAGTCAGTTTACAGCTTGGCAGATTGTTTTACTGCTCATGTTTCTTGCCACTACTTTGTTGTAGTGCTGTTGCTGCGCTCCCAGATCTCAGCAGTGACTTTGGTGATTACAATGTTATTGTAAACAATAGAAATAATAATGGGCAAAATGACGGAAATCAGACCCAAGTTGTAATAAAGTGGAATTATCCTTTAAGTGAATCCTTGAAAAAAGATGACATGAAATATCTTTCTTAATCTTCCTTTAAACGAAATATTGTATGACTCAATACTTGACTAACTTGATGCACACATGCGTGTGTTAATGTGTTCCTTTGCAGAAGAGCAAACAGTCCCAGATAAAGAGCTTAAAGTCATGTGACAAAGGACTGTGATTGACCAAGTTGCTGATTGATTGATCACCCAGTTAGCCTTTCAGCAGCTTGTTTTGCTTCAGCCAATTATTGACATATTCTAAGAGGGCGTCTTTCATTTCTGAGAGAGAGAGCGCGTTGGCAAACTTCACCATGGACGTGTTTGTTTGCTATTAGTCATCCCAGAGCAGTCGCGGAGGGAAGGAACAGAGAGAGGGAGAACGAGTGTGAGGGGTAAATAAAAGAGAAGAGATGAAGTTATGTTGACAAATGGATCTAATTAATAACTTGGGCTTTATGGTGTCCACTGGGACAATGGGGCCCGTCCAATGGGCTGCCAGATGGAGGACCGCCATCCCCTCTTCCCAGCTCCTTTCATGGAATTATGAAGTGTAAAGTCAGGAACAGGATATTATTGCAGTTCTCCGCACAATACCAAAACATGTCACTGCCATTTGACTGCGTCTATTCAGGGTGTGAAAGCAGGCCGACAATGGCGGTGTTAACACAGCAGACTGATAGGGTCTGTGCCGCATGCCAGGGTGCTGCTGGCATGTTGGAGTTGGCACTGTTGCTGTTCTCACTCTGGAGGCTCGGAAACTGGGATTCTAGGAGGATGTGCGAAAGTCAGATTTCCTCTCTGCTGAGACAGTAAGAAGCCGGAATCTGTCTTAGACTGGAAGAGGTTATTAAGGATGCAGAGGTCTTAGCCTCTGAAAGGTCTCGCTCATAGTCCATAAATGTGTGGTAGTCCATGGCTAGTTCTTAGCTAGCTCACCGTTATTGTTTACAGCTAATGAAACTGCACAAGTTAGTGTTTTCTCGCGTTCTTGGCAGTTATCAAACAGCTTCTGGTGGATTACCACCAGGCTTTGGACCGGTGTTCAGACCAGGAGCCTGAAAGTCTGTTATCAGGTCATTAAATGGGGGTTATCAGTGGTCCTAAGCCTCATAGATGTGGGTTAGAAGGGTCCTGCTACACACAGGAACCAACAACGTGTAGTTGTCTTCACCACCTTAAGTTTTATTTTCACACGTAGATATTTTAACACAATCTTTTCCCCTAAACTTGACTGAGTAGTTTTGTTGCCTAAACCCAAACAAGCTGTTTTTGTTTGTGTTTCATTCAGTTTTACTTGTTAGAATGTGTTGCTTTAAAAGTTTCCCTTTCACTGATGCAACATAGTAGGTGTAGCAGGCCCCTACTGACCCACATCTATGAGGCTTATAACGACTGATAATGCACATTTAGTGCGCTGATAACAATTGAATCGGGTACCTGGGAAAACCTGGACAGATTGCCATTGTATTAAGTCGCATGTGGATTTTCTCTGGATACGAGACACTTGAAATGACCTTTGTTGGTTATTTTATGCAGAAGGTTATGTTTCCCTTTCTGCTAGGCTTTCTTTATTGGGAAGAATATAGTTTAAATGTAAGTTGTGTAGAATTTGTTTGTTTTCCCTGCCCACAGTAAGTGAGGTCCGCTCATTCTTGTATCATGTGTCATGCAGTTTTATATAACAAAGAACCTCAACACCAATATATTTAAGACAAATGAGCTGATAATATTGATCCTGATTCTGATGAGGGAGGAAGTGGTTCCTCCAATGGGATCCAGCTGAGTTAGAGTTTTCTAATCACTGATAAGAAGCATCAGTGAAACAGAAAACAATAAAATAACTCCAATAGATTCCGTGACTAAACCGAATACTGTAAAAGGTCTTTCATCATGCGTCGGGGGCTACGTGTTTGACAAGTGATCTTTAGATGGGAATCTGGTCATATTGGACTAATTAGTAAGGAACAGAGCCTTTTGATGGACACAGTTTAAGTAAATGTTTCCATGCATCTGTCAGACTCCGTATGGCAGGCATTCCTTGTGGTTTATTCGCACTATACATTTTTGGAAATCCTCATTCTGAATCAACATGTGAGGCGAGATTGACCCCGGCTTTTATGAAGTCGGCGGAGCCTCATGTTTTTTCAATCAAATGTCCTGAAATCGGGGAAACTGTGACCACATGAGTCCGTGGACAAGACAGGCGAGAGATATTGAACAACTCTTGTTTACATTTCGTAAGTGTCTGATAGAAAATGATGACTTGTGCTTCTGGCGAGGCGGGGTGCCAGGAAAAAGCTGTAACTGGAAAAATGCCCTGCCAACCAAACTTACATCTTATACAACAAAGACACGCGCTTCGCTCAAGCAAGTCGGGGCTGGGGGGGTTCCTAGTTTGGTTAAAGGAGTCATGTCAGGACTATTACAGACGTGTTAATGTGACCCATTCGAACTCCATCGCCTCTCTCCTCTGTTCCTTTGCCTTTGAGAACGGTTCAGCAGAAATTGAAGAGGGTACAGTTTTTATTTTGAGGTTTATAAGTTTCTTAGTCCCACGGGGCAAAGGATTGACACTTAAATACTGACGACAGCACACAATATTTCCCATATGCCCCGGGATTAGGCCTCAAGGAGAAGACATTCTGCCCTGTGTACCATATGTTGGACATAACCTCAAAGAGAAACTCTGAGTAAGGGAATAACCTAAAAAACATTATTGCATTTAAAATGACTCTTTGACTAAAAGCATCTGAATCTATAACTGTGATCCACTTTCATGCATGTGGCAACATTTTGCTTTCTTCTATTTATCACATTGTAGCAGTCAACTAAACCTCAAGTCTCTTGTCCAGCTGTAAACAATTAATTGAGTTTGTCTTTGTTTTGTACTGTAATGTGCAACACAATTAATGACACAATCATCTGGACTCAAATTATCCGAGATGATTGATAGTTGTACGATGGCCATGTGTATTTTTCTCTGCCATTGATGTGGTTTAGGGAAGGTAGACAAAATTACAGGATGGAATATTACCAGTAAGTGCAATTTTCCCTCCCACAGGACATGTAACAGCATGTCATCCATGACTGAAAATTAAAGTATGCTTGATTTGCATACTCCACAGAGATCTGTCAGGCTGCGCTCAAGCCAGGTTGGCAATTTGATTTAAGTAGCTGTGGCGTAAATGAACTTACAGTATAAACCACCTGCACAATCACCAACTTATAGAAGCATGGATGCAGATAAGGAATGCTGCATTGCCATCACAGTTTTTACCATAGACTGTATATAAGAAGTGGACGTGGCGTCACCTGTTGGTTTGTGGACTAGGGTTTTGAAGCCTTGAGTTTGTCATTTTTGCTGTCAACATCTTGGTTTTTGGCCATTGCCATGTTATTTTTTTTACTACCAGAAGAGACACAAGAGGGGGGAAGTTAAGTTCAACTGAGTGCTGAATAAGCAACCTGTCAAACACAAGGTAGCCACGCCCTAAAGCACACCCTGCTTTATGGTCTATCTGACTCTAAATGGGACCATCATTTACTAAATGAGCATCATGCTGTATTGAAGAAGACTTGAAACTAGCGACTGAAACCATAAACTCATGTTTACTGAGGTAATAAATCAAGTGAGAAGTAGGCTCATTTTCTCATAGACTTCTATTTAATTCGGCTTCTTTTTGCAACCAGAGGAGTCGCCCCCTGCTGGCTGGTAGAAAGAATGCAAGTTTAGAGCACTTACGCATCGGCTTCACTTCACAGAACCGGAGTTTGCCACCTGTTTTTTTACACAAAAAAATCAAGTAAACACCTCAACGTCTAGTTGATCTGACATATTTCACATTTTTTTCCCCTTACATAGTAGCACAACACAAAACGTTATCCATTAATAAACCCAATGTTTATGAAATGCAGAAATGAAGAATAGAGAGATTTCGACAGCTCCTACACCAATACAAGCTTAGAGTGATGTTAACATGTATTTCATCTCGGAAAATGTCAGTAGCTTGTGCAAGTTGTTTCTACACCAAATTAAATTTGCCTCCATTATATTGGGACGTGTCAAAACCTGGACAAATTAAACTAAAATTATCTGCAGATACCATCGGTGGTTATTGAGAAATGTTTTTTTGTCTTCGTTTAGGTTTGGTGTCTGTCCTTTTATTAATTTGGGGTTGGGAGTCTAATTCCACGTCTATATTTGCTGCAAACCTACAACTGTTTTGTTTTCTCCACTACTCTCCAGGTACTAGAAGAAAGGATGAAGCTAGAGTGCAAGTGCCACGGCGTCTCGGGCTCCTGCACCACCAAGACCTGTTGGACTACACTTCCCAAGTTCCGAGAGATCGGCTACGTACTCAAGGACAAGTACAACGAAGCCGTGCACGTGGAGGTAGTCCGGGCTAGCCGGCTGCGCCAGCCCACCCACCTCAAGGTGAAGCAGACTCAGGGCTACCGCAAGCCCATGGAGACGGACCTCGTCTACATCGATAGGTCGCCCAACTACTGCGAGGAGGACGCGGCCACGGGGAGCGTGGGCACCCAGGGACGCCTGTGCAACCGCACCTCGCCACACACGGACGGCTGCGACCTTATGTGCTGCGGCCGGGGCTACAATACACACCAGTACACCAAAGTGTGGCAGTGCAACTGTAAGTTCCAGTGGTGCTGCTTCGTCAAGTGCAACACGTGCAGCGAGAGGACGGAGGTGTTTACCTGCAAATAAGGAACGCAAGGAACTCAGTGCGCCAAGGACTAAGCTGAACGAGGAAGACTCGAGCGAGCGAGATAAAAAGTGTGACGTGGACCAGTGAGAGATTTTGAAATAAAAGGAATGGAATTTTACGCTATCAGCTCTTCATGGCATCGTTTTGCACAGCAGAATCTATCTAATTTCTTTTCAGAAAGTAAATGCTAAATATCAGTAGGTAATACCCCAGAACTTTACTGTCACATAGAGATTGTGCTCATGTACTGATGTATCCGCGGTGGAGTTGGGACTACAGGTAATGAATGAGGCCCTCGTTGGGAACTGTGCTTTGCACTCTGGGATTTGTAATTGTTAAATTCACAAGAGACTCGTGCTTGGAGAGGAAACACAGTAACCTGGAGTTGATCAAAATGACAGCAGCTGATGAGGGGTGACTGGGAGAGATTTGTCAAGTCTTTGATTGAAAACTTTTAAGGGTTTTTGTCACTAAAGGGGAGCAAAAGTGAATCTTGACATGAATGACCCCCCCAAATTGGCCGGGGCTTCTGTTGGAGGTTTTGTAGAAATGAAGAACATTTTGTAAGTACGGTGCGTCGGGGTGCGCCAAAGTCTGAGTGGAGAACTCTGTTAAACCCTCTGCTGCCAGCTGGAATATGGTGGAGTATGTTAGTTTTCCAGTCACACTGGAACTGTCTGTTCTGAACACTGAAAATAAATTGTTTATTTATGTTATAGTATCTTAAAACGAAGCACTAACGGGTAGAGATGTCTTTTTTTGTACTAAGTGTAAAGAAAAATACTTTTAGAAACTCTGACTGAAAATGTGTGTCTATTAGAAAATGCCCCCCCCCCATCCCTAAAACATATTTTCTTTTAAAAAGAAAAAAAAGTTTCTTTGCTACTGGTGTGTTGACAACAAAAAGTATACAGTGTGTTTCACATTCAAACACCTTGGTTCTATTTTACTGTCGTGTTTGTAGTCCCCAAGCAGTAACATCTATATTTGGATTTCCATCAATAGACAGTAGCAAGAAAAGTCATTTAACTGCAGAGACCCTTCCTCGATTCATTAAACATGAAGCTGATATGTTGCTGGATGTGTTGTCGAGTGCTGCACTGATATTTTCTATTCAGATACGACTCATGAGAACTAAATAAACTCCCATTTGACTCAGTTTGGCAGTTCATTGCTAAAATATCGGTTGGAGTTGAGCCTGCAGTCTGCCTTTAATTTAAAGAGATAGTTACATAGTTCATTTAAAAAACAATATCTGTAAAGCTGTGGTCATTGGAATGATGATAGTTACAACTACACACCCACGTATATAATAGCAGAGATAAAAAAAAACATAGATTTATATTTTGATGATTCACACTAGCTTGTTTTCATCTCGGCTAAAGGGGAATGTTGCTCCCGCCTAGATTAGCTCTGTTCTGCTACAACGTTAAAGGATAACTCCACTTTTATTACATTTGGATATCATTTCTATTAGTTATTATAACATTGTTCTCAACCAAAGTACTTGCTGAGATCTGGGAACACCTAGATTATCTAAACTGCTTTGTTGGTAAAGACAAAATGTAGATTATAATGAGCGCACAGCACAACTCAACATATTCTCATACAACAGTTCGTATGATATCTTACGAAAAGTTATTCCTCATTTTTTTCGTGCGTTTTCGTACGAATGTCCAGCGTCAATTTTTTTTTTCAAAATAAACTTCGGTCTTCTCAGAAAACAACTTGTTTCGTTTTAGGCAACAAAACTACTTAGTTAGGTTTAGGAAAAGATCGTGGTTAAGTAGCACCGCACCGGAAGTGACGTAACTAAAGTACAGAAGTTCTGTAACAAAAACGACTCAGTCAGGTTTAGGAAAAAAACGTGGTTTGGGTTAAAATAACTCCGGAGGTGGCGTAACTTAAGTATGGAAGTTACGTGACAAAAATCAACGTCGACTTAGTACAAACACCGGTCTCCTGGGCATTAGTCCAATGTTTTTTGACTCACCCGTCCACCTTTGCCTTTGTTTTCTCTTCCAAATAACTTTAGCCAAATTCCTTTTTAGTGATGTCTCGGCATTCCCAGATAATTGCTATTAACTTGGTGAGCACAATGTTATCATGACTGATAGAAGCGAGGGTCAGGTGCTTCAACTATTTCTTAATGAACTACAGTACCTCTGTGCAGCGTCTCTGCTGGTTGCTGGTGACCCCAGAAAGTCAGAGCGCCCTGGAGTTGTCCTTCCAAGAAATCGTTACAACATTTAACCCCCCTCGTAAAACCATAAATTATTATTAATTTGAATTTTGGATGAAGTCAAGCTAGTTCTTTCACCATGCTAAGGTAAGCTAATTGCCTCCTGGCTCTATAGCTCCAAACATGATGCACAGACATGAAAGTGGTATCGATCTTCTCATCCGTCAGCGAGACAGTGACTGATCGAATGTCCGAAAATGTCAAATGACTCCTTTAATTCATGCAGTATGAAAGAGGCTAAGCTAACATGTGGCTTTGGGCTGAGACTGTGCAGTGCTTTGTTGCACTTTATGTTATAACCACTTTTTGTTTTGTTGTTGCTGTCTATTCAGCTTTAATCTACAACACCAGGCCAGTTTATCTTTTGGTTAATTGATAGGTTTAGAATGTATTATATAACTTTTGCACATTAATAATAACCACACATTTTGGAGATTTAGAGACTGACGTAGCCTAGTCTTGCACTTTGCATGACTATTGCATGTATATTTGTACGTGCATCAGTCTTTAACTTATTTTAGGGGTCACTCAGATGCATCAAACACAATTGTCATGTAAATAGATTTACATATTTACTCAATTAAAGTAACTTATTAATATAACATATCTAGTTTCATTCTGACATTTATATTTTCATATAAAATAATAATGTTTCCTTTGACAAGGATGCATTTCCACACATAAAATGTCTTTAATTGAATGATGAGTCGTATTATGAAACACACGAGAAAGTTTATCCTTGAACCCTGAGTCAGGAATCCACATTCTTCATTTTATTGTTCTACGCATGTCGGTGCAAGAATGTTCCCGCTCAGTGTTCAGTTGCCCATATCGACTGTTCCAACAAATATCCAAAGCTATTATTTTCATAAATTCTCTCCCTGCGAAGAAAAACACGCACATTAAATCGGGTCATTGTGTGTGTCCAGGTCTGAAGCCAAACTTCATGTAGAAGTCTGTTATTCAAACATTCCGACCACGCTTAATATAGTAACTGGCAAATGCATTAGGAGAGCATAAATCATTAAAAAATCAAAAATAAATAAATCAAGCAGTGTGCTGACTCGCTGACGTTATTTTGTACACAGGCACATTTTCATAATGCGTTGTGGTCTTCTGTCTTGATTGTGGCACGCACGGAACAGAAGTCAATTATCTCTCCCAGCATGGAAAGGAGCGTCTTCTCCATGTCCGTGTCAAATGATCAGAAACACAGAAAAAAGAAGGAAAAACGGCAAGAAGGATTATGGAAAACTGTTATTTTACCCACAAAATAAACCCCTAGTATTTCTGCAAAATGTGATTATTCATCAAGTTGGAATTGTTTTTTTGTTTTAAGGATGAAAAGCACCCATGCTGCTTTCTTCGGGGTAATTGGGTCTGTTGGACGTGGGTGGTCACACCCACCTATGACACCCGCAGTAACTCTTTACCTCCTTTCTGTTGTGGTTGGAACGGCAGATGATATTAGCAGAGTATATATAAGCGTGATGTGGTTCGGTTCACGATAAACTGAATGAGGATTTAGGATGCTGGATGACTACCTCGAGCACTCTCCTCATACTCTCTCTGTGTTGGCAGAGCCGTTCGGAGTCACTAAATGGGGAAGAGGACCTTCATGCAAATGACCCGATGTGAATAGGAAGTGGCTCAGTGTGCCTCTTGTTTTTAGACACACAAACAAGAGTGTAGTTCTTTTGTGAGGGTGTTTTTGAGATGGATGGGATGGCTCGGCGAAACAAGGAGGTGCATGTGTAGCCGGAAACTGCAAGTGAAAAGAGTGGTTATTTAGGAGAGGAGCTAATTGAGAGTGGTTTGGAGAAAGAGTGGGTACACTATATAAGTAGGAGCAGCTGTCGGACCAAGTGAGGGACGATGTGCGAAGCATAAAGATATAGTGAAACACTTTTCAGCTAACTGTAGGAATAATTCCAGGGTTAATTCATCATGTTCTCTCTCTAGCCGTCAAAAGTGATGTATTTTTTTGAGGCGGCGAGGGATAATTTACATCATTCATAAATTACTATTTTGGACATGATCGCTTGTCAGTGGTTCCATCCAGCTCCCTGTGAAAGAGAGCCATGCTATTTCATTCATTCGCTGGACGCTCCCCACTCGTCCTCCTGTATGTGAAAAGCATTGTGGGCAGGCAGCAGAGCAGAAGTAAGACGTGTTTTGTTAGTCGTCTGAAGCCCTGGGGACCGGAACCGCATAAGCTCCCCGTACTATGCCCTGGATAGAGGAAAAATAAATCAGTTTGTTTCTGACAAACATTTTGTCATTAAAAAATATGAGATAGAAAAACAGAGTCTTCAGTTTGTGTGTCTTCTAAAGCAGCTATTGTTTGGGTGTCAGGATCATTAGTTCATTGGGAGATATTCTTGCAGGCTAATGCTTCTGGGAGGTAACGTGACCACTGACATCACTGGAAAGGATGTGGCTTACGTCTGCCAAGGCCATGCATTAACTATATGCTAATTTATGGTATGATCCTGCTATTCAGAGTTCACTGGCAAGACATATCCAGGTCTGTAGTGCTTTGGGAAAGCTTCTCTCCAAAGAGGATGTGAAGTTCATTTTCATTTACACTGATTGAAGAGAACTGGAAAGACAGAAAACTCAAATGATTTGAGCCAATAAAGAAGCTGAGAACAGGTCGATCCTCCAGAGCGACGTCCTCACTTGGCTGACAAAGCCTTTTACTATCTGCAGTAAAGAGAATTTATAATGGCTGTCTAGGTAATTGAATGGACAGCCAAAGGCATATAAAAGAACTTTTTAGTTCCGATTTTTTATTGTCGAGAGCGACATTGCTTTATGCTAAGTCATTTTTTCTAATTTTCTTCCCTGTTTTGTGAAGTGACAGAAGCCCCCCCGAATCCCTTTTGAATCAGCTCCAACCTTCTGCCTCTTCTTGTAATTTATAACTTTGGCAAAGTGAGACAGGAACGTTCGGATCAGGAGCTTGGCCTCTCAGAGATAAGAAGACACAGATCTGAAAGAGTGGAGGTGTGGGGGGAAGAAAAGCAAGGGTGGCAAAAAAAAAGAGAAGAAATGCCCAAATGAAGGGATTAAATTAAAAATGGAGGAGTCAGAGGTCTTCTGAGCTGATGCTTGAGATTAGCCAGATACCAAGCGAGAAGAAAAGGATTGTTGTCTTCCAGACGCCGCACTTCAATTACAGACTTCTCGTCAGTGGAGGAAAGGGGATGTTTAACGGTCCCATGGGTGACGGATTATTCTGGGGCAATCCTTTAAGTCGTGTTTGTTATTCCAGGATGTGAAGGCTTTGGTTAAGGTGATACAACATGGGAGTACTACTTTGCAAAAAAACATCTCTTGGACAGAAATGCAATCAGTCTTTGCACCACGATAATGCTCATTTAAAATGTTAAAATCCTCACAAAAGCAGAAGAACACACAATACAGTTTAAACGCCGCCCGCAACACAGCCTGCAGCAATTAAGAACGTATAGTCTCTTCTTTTTTTTTTTTTTTTCATGCGATCGCTTGGTGTTTTTCTGTGTTCCTTTAACTTTGTTTTGACTGCTTGTCTTAGCGAAAGACCATCATTTGGAGGTTTCTCATCATCTGTTTGATATTAGTGGTGAGGAACACATGGCCATTCAAAGGCAGAGCCCTGTGTGACATCATAGACCACAAGGCAAAGTGGGGATCGTCAAAGACCCCAGACTGAGGACTCTGAACGCTACCTGACTGCCTCCATCCATCTGCAACTGCATTGTCCAAATAATGTGCACAGCGTGTGTCTCTGTTTCTGGTGCGTGCCTGGATGTTTTTTTTGTGTGTGTTTTTTCTTCTGCAAAGAGATCCATTTTCAGAATATCTTCTGTGTCATATCAAAATAGCATGCAGGGCGCAATAAACTGAAATCAACTGTCAAACTTAATAGCAAAGACTGTGCATGGTGATTAAATGAAAAGAAAAAAGAGGCAAGATGCAACAGAGTTTGGGTGTGAATCCCCTGACAACTGTATAAAGACAAAAGCAACTTCTCGCCTACGTATGGCTCTGACTGAACAGGTTCAAAAATGTCTGTAAATAACTTTAGATTCACAGATATTAAAGCAGTGAACGCTCTGACTATATATATATATTTATATATAAGCAGACAAGACATTAGCCTAGGGAGTCATGACGCCCAATTTGGCGCGCACACCTGTTTATGTTGGACCGGGGCAGCAAGCGGTGCTTGTAAAATATGAGCGAGGTTAATACTTATGCGGTGACGCCCTCAGGCCTCACAGCTACAGTAAGGACAGCATCAGCAGTCTGAGACGATGGGATGGGTCTAACCCCAGGCTCTGCTGTGTTCATGTGTGTGCAAAGCTCATTCGGTAGATTTAAAAGGGCATTAAGCATTTTATTTGTCTGCTCGCCTCACCTTGTGTTTGCATGCCAGTTTTACGTGTGTGTGTGTGTGTCTGCTGGTGTGTGAGACACATCCCTAATGGAAGTGGGTTTCTACGTGGAGACATTTGGCGGAGGGAGTTCGAGGACGGCCCACACGCGCTTTTGTGCTGCTCGGTGTCCAGTGGTCGGCTCGGCCACGGCTTCTCCTTGAGGTTATTTTTCTCCTCACGTTTTGTTTTCACGAAGTGAGGTCGGGGTTCTAAAAGCAGACTCCACCTATGGGGAAAAACTACAAGACCCTTAATGGCCCTTTTCTTAGCACTTCACCCCTCACCCTCAAGCAGAAGACAAACGTTCTGGAAGAAGCAAATTGCAATTTTCACAAAGATGATCGCAAATCACGTCTTGGAAATACATTTTCCACGTCCCGTTGCTTTTAACATATACTGAGGTATTGTTTCCAAGGACACAGCATGAATCTTTACAGCTAATTGCTCAGCAATTCCTTTTTTCTAAACCCTGATTCATCTTCTTAGCAAATTGAATTTGGCATTTCATGTTAATGCTGCAAATAATAAACCGAACTTAACCAAAATTGCAAAGAATTTACTCCGTCCAAACCATAGCAACTCAGAAAGGCTCCAAGTGCTGTGCTCTGAATGATGTGTTCTGATAAAACAACATCAATATGCTACACAGCTGAGACCACAGAACTTGACACTCCACAGCTGCCATTTGGAAAATATTGGCATTTTTAATGTTTTGGTTAACTTACACAGCACGCAAGTGTTGTCAACAAGTTCCAAAAATCAGTCTTGAAGTCATTTGCTCGACTTCACTTCGTCTCTAAGCTCACTGAGAAGCAGAGTTAGTTAGTGTTGCTACTGGAAATCAGCAGTCGGTTACTCTTTTGCTCCACTAAAGAGCGACACTTTAGAGTCGGCTCCAGAGAATAGTCCAGGAATAGCCGACCCAAAGTGCGATTCAGTGCCAGTGTATCATCCTTCCCTGTCTAGCCTGTGGAAAGAGCCGTGGTGGAGGTGAAGAGGCTCCATGATGTGGGTCACATACATGGAAAGTTCTGCTGAATCCCTCGCTTTTCCATGGGGATGGAAGGTCACCGGAACAACACACAAACAGCTCCAACTCAACATGTCGCTAAGTGCGCCTCGAGAAAACACTGGGTCCTGTTGTTCAAGCTAATTATCTTACTACTTTTAATGGCTTTTTCAGCTGTGTTAAACCCAACCAGGAGTCCAGACTTTAAGGGTTTGTGGCAGGTAATGATGAGCAGCATGGTGACAAAGTTTGCTTAACACAAGTGAACTTGTCCATCTCCCGCTCAGAGAGTTGACGGCTAACTCGGTCTGTCAGCAGAGCGCACCGCATGGAAAGCAACATCAGAGAAACTGGTTGCCCGGCGCTTGTATATTTCTGTCTCCATCTGTGTCACCGGCTGGAAGTGGGCTAGTGTACATGCCTTTGAATATGTAGGGCATTGGACACCAGCTCCGTGTGGTTTGGGAGAAGTTAAAGGCTGGTTGGGGCTTTAATCCGCCAAACCCTCCTCCCAGTTTTTCCCCTCTTTTTCTTGTCTCTGTGGGTCCCGTTTCCCCCCACCAGCTCCCCATCCACCACACAGGCCCGTCAGCACCCCAGCTCCCAAAAGACCCTCAGCTCCCCCTCGCCCCCCCCTTCACTGCCTCCACACCAACTGGGCCTTGCCTCGCCGCAGTCCTGACGTCCTAATGGCTGATGGATGCACCGGGGTCACACTGATGATCTAGAGAAGTCCTTTGGTCCATCATTGAGCCTTTGATCAACATACTTAACCCTTTCTTCCTCAGAACCCCCCTCGGTGGATGAGAATGTGGGGAGATTGAGTTACACAGTGCCGGGGAGCGGGCAGGCTGACATCCCTTTGGTAACACATGTCTTTGTTTAAGGCAAAGCTCTGGCACTGACAGTCCTCTTCCAAGCTCCTCTCCTTCTCTTAATACCCCACCAGAGTTACCAGGGACAAGATCTAGAGAGGAGATCCAGCCGGTAGTCGGAGAAAACCTGCAGCTTTTTTTTTCTTTTTTAAATGACCTGTCTAGTTGTTCAGTCAACCCGACCTGATATCAAAGGTGTATAAATAGCACAACATTTTAAGGACATTAGGCATTTTGCATGTCATTTAACGCCACGTCGTTACCGTGAAGCAACAAAACCACTCGGTTAGGTTTAGGAAAAACATCATGATTGGGCTTAAAATATGTATTTAAATTAAGTAAAGTACGTAAACAAAGTATGGAAAACACGTCACCAATGCAACTTCAAGATATCTCAACAACACTTTGAGAAACAAACACCGGTCTCCAACACCTGTTTCCTGCTTTAAAGTCCTGTGTTTGTTTGACCCGCCCGCCATAAGCAGTCTCTCACTTTTTATTCTATGTCACTCGCTCGGAGCGTAGCATAATCACATGGATGCATTTACATTGCAGTCAGTACAGACTACGTCGAAAGCAAGAACGGCATTGTTATTACACGCAAGACTTACAAATTTCCTGGTTAACCATACTGCTAAGCACTTACACTTATTTGTTTTCTTGTTAAGAGTTAGATGAAGAGATTGACACCACTGTTATCTGTCCGTCAAATATACATTTACAGCAAGCAGCCAGTTAGCTGCTGTTTGTTATACAGAACCATCTGAGAAGCCGTCATTGGAAACAGTTTGGAAAAGGGCAGGCACTTTCAATAAATAAATACTTGGCAGGTGATTGGATGAACCATCTGTCAATCAAACTCTTGCCGAAGTCAGTCAGGAGAAGAGCGAAAACATCTTTTCCATCAAGAAAAGCCTTCAGTGCCGTTCTTTGCTCTTCTTTTAATGAAGAAATACTCTCCAGTTCTGATATAACTGATGCTATTTCAGCGTCTACGCTAACCTCTTCAGGAGCCGCCATTGTTGTTTGGAACGAGCAGTCACCACTTTGTGTCGTTATACACGCCTAAGCCACGCCCTTAGCTGCCAATAGCTCCTCACAGGACACTGATCGGTCGTGCTCTGGGTTGCCGGACACAAACGCATTACTTGAAGCCATAGACTGTATATAAGAAGTAGACGTAGTCATCGTGATGTCACCCAATGGTTTGTGGACTGCCGTTTTGAGTTTGGCATTTTGGCCCTCGCCATCTTGTTTTTTTGCCGTTGCCATATTTGTTTTTTACAACCAGAAGTGACACGAGAGGGTGAAGCTAAGTTCACCTGAAAGCTGAATAAGAAATTTTAAAGCGACCAAAATGTTACAATTAACTTTCATGAACTGAAAACACACTGTGAAAGGGTTAAAGTTGTAAGACGAACCCACGGACTGCTCCCAGACCGGACAACACCGTGGTAGTGACCTGTCAATCACAAGGTTGCCCACGCCCTAAAGCATCCCCTGCTTTATGGTCTGTTTGACTCTAAATGGGACCATAAATAACTAAATGAACATCATGCTTGAAACTAGCGATTGAGACCATAAACTCATGTTTACAATGTTTACTGAGGTAATAAATCAAGTGAGAAGTAGGCTCATTTTCTCAAAGACTTCTATACAATCAGACTTCTTTTAGCAACCAGAGGAGTCGCCCCCTGCTGGCTGTTAGAAAGAATGCAAGTTTAAGGCACTTCAGCATTGGCTTCACTTTTCAGACCCGGAGGTTGCACCACTGCTTGAAGCGTGACAAGATGGATTTTGTGTGATATGTGATCCCGTGTGACATCGCAAAAATCCAGCTGCCATGCAACGTAAAGTTAGCTTAGCTTAGCATAAAGACTGGCAACAGCTAGCTTAGCTCTGTCTGAGGGTAACAAAACCCACCTACTAGCACCTAGAGCTCCAACACTCACTAATTAACACTCAGCCAGAAAGTGAATATACATACTGTACTTCCCAAAATGTCAAACTATTACTAAATGTTGTATTATGCACAATCTAAGAAAGAAGATACTAGTCATTTTACCCTGCAAAGGGCTTAAACAATGCATTTCTTACATTATTTGAATTAACTCCAGTCGTTTGGAAATTACTTTTACATCTAAATGCTTTTACAGCTATTAGGGTCCCAATAATGCTTAAGTAATGCATAATGCATTGGAAAGGTACAGTTGAAGCATGTTCCATTAGTCAGTTTCAGTCAGCATTATGAGTAATCATTTTATTTGCAGTGCAGGTGTCAGCTTGTTGAGGAGGAACACAGACAGCTGTGAGCTACCACAAAGTCATTAAATTCAATAATGCTTCTAAGAAACGGAGCAGGTTTTGCTTAAAGCCATGCAGGACTTGAGTGTTTAGAATCATTTACAGTTCATCTGAATAATATTTCCAAACCATTCTGTGAATACCCAATTAACATCTGTGGGTGGGAGATTATAACACGACTATGAAGTGCCACATGTGTTGTAAATCTCATAACAGAGCGAAACGGTTCATTATATGGTGTAAATCAGGTCTCTCTTTGAGTTCTGTAAACACAACAAATCAAGTTGATGTTCTCACATGAGCCTTTATGTGTTGAAAGGTTTATAAAGTTTCTTTGAATTTGCTCAGCGGTGACTTTCATTAGCCATTCGTAACACATGAAATGAAATGTGGTTTGAAAGAGTAGTTGCTCCGTGTGTTTTTTTATAGGATCACCTTACCAGTATTCGGATATGTTCTATCAATTAGCGGGCTTGGGCAGAAAAGCAGGGGAAAAATTAATGTGTTTCTAATTCTGAGTATCATGGTTTCTGCACGTGGACCTGTATATCATCCTTCCAAAGAAAACTTCTACCCTTACATTTCCCTCTTTTATTGAGCTGAATTGCAATAAAATGTAATCCACAAATACATAAACGCATTAGACCTCATTGGGAAGTGCTATTAGGTCTGTCTTAGAGCGGCAATAAAAATCCATTTTTAACTCCTCTGCCAGTTTTCTGGCCTGCAACCTGCAGTTACACCTCTCATCACTCGGGCTGTTTAAGAATACTGAGCCCGCTCCACGTGGAGTCAAAGCGATAGTCCTGTCCTGTCATGTCCCAACCGTCTGCTTGGCTCTCTCGGGATTTTTCCCATGCGCACAGGTTGGTGAGGCATCAGCAGCTGTCAGACGGTGGTTGTTGGCAGGGCGTGGTGCCTGACCAGCGGGTCTGACCAGACACTTGTGCCGCTGCTGCGCTGAGCCACGGGGAAGAGAGTTGACCCCAGAGCCTGCCAGAGCCTCAGACTGCTGGTTGACGTGCTGTGGTCGTCGGGGTCCATGACAGCACGGAAGAAACTCCACAGTGTGGATGACCTGAGACTTCCTGGGTGTGCTTTTGTCGCATATGGATCTCTGACAGAAGATGTCCGGGCTTCTTTCATCTCTCTTTGATTGAGCTTATATAAGTTGGCTAAGTAGCTTCACAGCTAAACAAACTGTGATTTGTGACCCGCAGTAATCCTGTTCTTGGGTCACATCCCTTCTTTTCTCTTTCCTAAAATATGCCACTTGAAGTTCCCCTCAGAGAGATCTTTAGATCTGGCTGAAGAATAAATAGCGAACTCAGCTTGAAGCAGAGTTGGTTTGAGAGGAATATGAGTGATGACTGTCACTATGGCAACCACCTTATGTTTTCAATTTGAAGCTGACATCTCAATAGGTCCTGTTGTGTCCTGATATGTGGTGGATAGTAAAATGTTATAAATGTATGAGGTGAGTTATTAGGAAGTCCGTTAATTACAGGGGTGGGTCGAGGTATAAATCTTGCAGATTAGAGGCTGGATGGAGAAGCAAAACAATCTGCAAGCTCAACACTTGGTACTTTAGAGGCCCCGTGATGGCAGCGCTGGATAGCCGCAATATGAAGACATGGCATGGAAGACTCAATTATCAGAGTCAAGCTGAGTCTGCATGAAACTGATGAATGGAGATTCATAAAATAGGTGAAAGAACCAGTGCAGGTCATTCCATGTTTTCCATGAGATGTTGAATTATTGCCATACGTATACTGTATGACCTCAAAACCCCAACATTTTGCATTTTAATTTAAGGTGCTGATGTAATGGCAAAGGAGCACAAGCCTCCTGTACTGGCCAATGCAATATGTGGCCTGCTAAGCTGCGTAAATCACGGCACTAGCTTAACTTTAAGGAGAACTAAGGTTCATTACAACTTATTATTCATTCTTATTCTCACAGTTTCGGCCTCTGTCACTTATTGTAGTGGCTGTTTTACCAGTTCCTATAGGCCACTTGGTTCTGCACAGCATCTCAGTTTGTTAGATTACAACATCATGGTAGGTGATTTGGATACAAACCTACGCAGACTCCTCAGCATCTTCTTAACACCACGTTGTCCAAACCTGTTGTACATAATAAACTGTCTATATTTTAGCACTTTATGGCAGAATAATGGTAAACAACATACTGTAACCTTAGCATAGTCCACCTATAATACACTAATAAATATAGAGAAACTGTAGTATTAACTTACATAATATCAGAACTTCTGTAATAAGTCATGTCAAAATGTGACTAAGCGACTCCTACAGTTATGACACAGTGACATTGTTCAACATGGCAAGAAACACAAGTGGTCAGACAGGTTATAAAAAAGCCGACAGTTTAGCCAGGATATCTATATGCCACTGAAACTGAAAATGAGCACACCCAAAATGTTGGTAATAATCCCTCGTTACACAGAAACACTAGGGATGCACGGATCAGGAAGCCGATCAAGTTTTGGCCTTACTGTGACTGATCATGCTCAAAGATTCTTTGTAATTGCCGCAGTAAAATTATGTGTTTCCCCTTATCAGTGACATTAATTCAGTCATGAGAGGCCACCAACTCAGTTTTTAGTGACATGGCGACATCTGGGCCTCATGTTACCTCACATAAAAATGATCCCAAGGAGTTCCACGGTGCGAAGTATACAGATTTTACATTTGGGAAAAAGGCAGCAGCGGTATCAGATCGGTACTCAGTAGATATGTTTAGCCAAGAAGTCAGTCTGTAAACTGTGATGGATGTTTACAAGAGGAAGCAAAAAGGTAGTCAAACAAATACACTTACTATCATTTACAGTTTGCCTTTTTCTTTTCCAAATATCGGCTATCCTATGGGGATGGTTTAAAACCTGTATGATCAACACGTTCTCAATCCCAAATCAAAGCAACGACCCATCGGTCGGTATCCGACGGCGAGGGGGAACTGACCAAGCGTTGGTTTTTGACAAAATTGGGATTGGTATGATCTTGCAATAGTTTTGTGTTTCTTTGTCTCTGTTGGACATCTGTTCAGCGTTATCAGCAATAAAAGTCCAACTGAAATCACATTTAGTCATCCCTTTTTATAGTCACAAATAATGTCAACGTGTTTTTAAATGTATTAATATCTTTTTATTATTATTAGAAGGAAACGGTGAACACAGGACAAGTGATTTACAGAGCAGGTATGTTTGCTGTAAAGTAAAAAATAATAGTAAAAATAATTTCAGTTGGATTTAGACAATGCTGTTATTACCAATAGGAATGACCAAAACCATGAAAATAAGACCCACGTTGTGATAAACTGGAATTTTCTTTTGTGCATGTGTATTTGAATTTGAGGGAGGTTTATAGGTGGTTATATGGAAAGCAGATCTGAAGTGTCCAATGGATCACAACAGAGGTGAAAGAAAGCGAAAGAGGTACACAAACACAAACAAACATTCCTGCTGGGTGAGCGCAGGCGAGCCTGGGTCAGGAGGGAGGCTGACGGCTGGAGCTGGAGAGACAGGTCTAGAGGTTGGAGCATTCATGCACAATGGGCCATGAGAGGCTCCTTTCTCCCCCTGTGGCAGCTCCTTTCACAGGTTCCTCCTCCCCAGCCCTGAAAAGGACCCCACATGCGTCCCCGCTGCCCTGTCAGTCCACTTTCCTTTTCCCATCATTCCCCCAACAGCTGTTTCTGGGTGGCGTTGTGTCATTATTTGTACTCATTTACGGCCCCCTGCCTGTAAAGAGCTTGGCTTTGTTAGGGTTGTTGTGGTAGCTCGCTCACATTTGGTTTCAAATATGTTGCATGTAAGTTATTTGATGGTTTGGCTGTTGACAAGCGCTGGTTAAACTAATTTGGTTGCTCACAGAAAAAAAAAAAAAAAAAAGCCCAAGCCTCCAATGCGAGTGAACACTTGAGTACATTTTTCAAAAGTGACGTATTTTTTTCAGCGCTGCCGTTTCGACATTGCAGGAATGGTTTCCTTTAACCATAATATAATGTTGCTGGCACAAAACGTTTGAAAGAGATATTTCCTAATTATGACTGGGGAACATAATCTGTGATCAGATATCAAATGAAACCGACAAGGGCATGTTTTCGTGTGGAGAGCTAAAACTCCGCTCTGCAATTTTGGCGAAGCAATGAGATGTCTCAGACACTCACTGACACTCGCTCTGACTCGAAAAGACAAGGCATCGTCTACCACAGTGGCTCTGACATTCTCTGGGTTTTGGATAAACAGGTGCACCACCGCGACCCTCATGGAAAGAGTCTTATGTCTAGAATCAACCCCACTATCACTCCCAATCCACATAAAGACCTTGTGGATTGCGCAAGAAGACAGTGGTGGATGTATCACGTGAAGAAGTGATATGGCGTACAGTTATGGTTGTGTGCCAGAAGAGCTATAGGGGAGCCGCGTGTGGTCAAAGTGGTGAAGGGAGGCCTCACAGCGTTGGCAGCCACGTGTGCTATACTCCACCAGATGCAGCTTCCACGGTCATTTGTTTGAGGTAGTTGCAGATTTAAGGATCTACCTGCTTATATTCTAACCCAGCCCGTGAAATAGTCACGAAATTGAATGTATTTATCGTGTACATAGACAGGAATTTCACTTTTTTTTTCGTGAAGATCAGCACGAAATCAATTTGCAAGTAGTCCACGTAATTGTGAACAAGGAAGTATAAAGAACGCCGAGTCCCGTGGGTCAAAAAAACACATGACTTTTGCCCAGGAGACCGGTGTTCGTGTCCTACGTGAAACCACAAGTCAAAGTTGATTTATTTGTCACGTAACTTCCGTACTTAAGTAACGCCACTTCTGGAGTTATTTAAACCCAAACCACTTTTCCTAAACCACATTGAGTAGTTTTGTTGCCTAAACCTAACCAAGTCAATCAATTCCTAAACTAAAGCCAAGTTCACACTGCATGACATTCAAAGTCGTCAGATCGCTGTACTGTTCACACTACACAACTTGCTGTCTTGTAATCAGGAGTCTTTAATCGTCTTCAGTCATTGTGAATTTCACACTACATGACTGATCGGCGACAGGAAGTCACACACTACAAGTTCTTACACCAGAGGGAATCTCTGATGAGGTCGCCAAACTACGTTTGGTCATGAAAACACACACGAAAAATACAAGGTAAATGACAAGATACCATACGCGAGACACATTGCTGATGTTGTGGTTGTCAGTGGTTCACAAAGAAAGCGTGTTTCCACACTCTTTTTTACTGTTTATTCCTCTAGGTGCAACAATAACTTTGCTCTGTGTTTCAAATGCAACATATACAGTAAGTTCCTGTTGTTACAGGCGACCCCTCCCCTGTGAGGCATCGACGAGCGTCGGTGAGCCCCTGGGCGAGCGTCTGTGAGCAGTTTGCATATGACACTTGAATGCCGATTTGCCTCTGATCTGGGGCTTTTGTCGGGGAGCTCCAAAAACTATCTGGGAGCAGAAAATCA